>NW_023340257.1:7760723-7767637 GCF_004916995.1 Morone saxatilis | reverse complement strand
GTGCAAATGGAGTGGAGTGCAAGTGGAAGTAAACAGTGCAAATGGATGTGTAAATACAGGTAGAATGTAGTAGATGTAGGTACTAAATCCCACTGGTCCTGTAATATATGTCATTCTTATATGACACATGTGCCTCACCGGTATAAACATCCCCCTCATATATCACATTATATTGTGAAAAGGGAATATTTTGATCCCTGTGACATCCATTACACATCAGACTGCCTCGTTTAAGTGTTGTTTTTATTTATAAATCTGGGGCAAGCTGGAAGAAAGGAAAAGATAAAAGGAAACTGTGCTTATTGTACAGTCCATCAATAACTCAGCTCCTACTGCTGTATGCAACAGTCATGTTGAAGTGATTTCACACTGTTAGGCCTGGGAGCTTATCCAAGCCATTAAAAGTAGGATATAGCATTTACATGCACCAACTCTTAAACAAAGCACTTGAGTATCTGACAATTTTATCCATAAAATGATTTTTTTTTCCTTTTTAAAATCCCTCTGTGGCTTATCTTTGAAACCCGGTTGTTATAATCCAGATGACTGAAGTTGTCCTCACGGAAAGGCTTAAGATAAACTAAAAGGCAAACACATCAGCTTCGTCAGTATAGCACCCTTTCTCCACCTAATTTCATCTCCTACCCTGTCAAAATGTACAAGGCCATGCCTATTTTACTGACACGAGAGTGCCACCTGCTAATCTGAAGCATGTCCAGCATCTATCTGACGTCTTTAATAGCCCCTATGTGTCTTTAATAGCCCCTATGTGTCTTTAATAGCCCCTATGTGTCAAAATAAAAACACAGCCAACCTTTTATAGGTAAACAGCAGCATCAGCAGGTTTTACAGCAATTTATTATGCTAATGTTCACTGTTTATTTTAAAGCTCTTTAATCACCAGTGGAAGGGAAACTGTGATATTAGAGGCAAAAGAAACTAAATTCACCAAGTGTGTAATTGTGTCTTTCATGCAGCCTGATAATCATGAAAGAGCTGAAGAAAGGTTCAATTTTTATAAGAAAATGTGGAACAGGGGACATGAATATAGGGCTAGCAGCAGCCATGAATAAACTCAGGAAACATACCTGGAAGAGGAAGACAAAATGGCTTTTGTTTCACAGGAAAAAGACAAAGGATTTTTGCCGCTGGTAGAGACCATTGCTTTCAATGTGTATGTAGACACTGAGCATAGGTCACACCACAGGGACGCAAAACTAAATCCCAGAATGTTTTCATAATCTTGTTAATCTCGACACTCACAATATATATGTAATAATGCCTGTATCCTCCTCAATATACCTATACACACATATTCTCCACCACAGAGCATATAATAATAGCAGGTATCTAAGACTAAATAATGACTTACAGTGAATGTCAATATGCAGCTAATTGCATGCGGTATGATTAAACAGTTGTAGCCTACTTCAGTGTACAGTCTGTCCCCGTGCATGCTATTGTCTAATCCAGCCGGTAATATAAAAGACCCATAGTCTTTTGTTTTCATACCGAGAGGAGGCCTGGTTGCTTGGCAACACAGCATGCCTAGAAAGTTAACAAACAAAATGAAGCAATAATAATAACAATAATGGTAAGAATAATAAAAACTCTTTCATCATTCTTCCAATCAAATTCAGTGATTTTTTTCCCTGCCAGTCTATTTCATATGCAACATAAAATGTGCTGCCACATCAGTAACATACATCGGGGTAATCATTGGGAAATCTGTGATTTTCACTGGGAATTTCACTATGACAGTGACAAACATGTATAACAATGCTATCAAATTGTACTGCTGCTTGAAAAATGAGTATGGTTTATTGACATATGCTATTTGCTTCAAAGCAAAAATCCCAATAGCTGATGAGCCAGATAGGCCTACACCCATTTATTAATGTGACACTCAGCCTGGATTGTTCCTGTAGGCTTGTATCAATGTGGCTTTGATCTAATGGCTTGCCACTGAAATAGAAAGTCATTAATAATGTTATAGCATCTGCATTTTGCTTTGCTGTGACTTTCATGTTGCCTCTCGGTTATTCTGTTTATGACAAAGAGTCCACTTGTGTGTTTGGATATTGCTGTTTGCGATATGATTAGAAATGATGACCGCTGCTGCTGTTTGCCTTTTGTATATATCACCATCTACCTCCAGTTCTTTCACATGAAGCTGTATTGGATGTAAGATAGCAGCTTGGGTAATTGACACTCAGTCAAACATACCTTGCATGCATTTACTACCTGATCAGTGGGAAGCAATATTTCCTCCAGCAACAACAGCATTATAATGTTACAACCTCTTAGCCCTACATGAAGCCGGGACCCGATTTAGATCTGTGTAGGTGGCTGGATGTGACTAGGAATATTTGTTTTGTTACTTTTGAGTTTCACATATGAGTACAGCTCATATGGCAATAATTAGCTTATGTGACATTTGTACAAGACCGTTCAATACAGTGCAGGGCTGGAACCAGACTCAATAAATCAATACTGGTATGTGTGTACAGACTATGCTATACACAGTACACTGATGTTCTTCTTACAAAATTACAATAAAACTTTTAGGTAATTGTTTTTAATACCTGTGTGTTTCTTAACTTTGCTAATTTGCCAGAAGCTTGGTAGCATCGTGTTTCCTCGGAGGACTGAACTGCTGCAGCTGGCCAGCTAAGCACGAATCAGTCCCAATACACTGTAGCTCCCTGGGTCTTCTCTTTTTTCTTTTTAGTGCTGTTAACATTTTTTTAACCATTGTAAAACATAAAACGTTAGTGAAGAGGGAAGCTCTCCAAGCTAACAAGCTTGCTAACCATCAGTTAGCTTGTTAGGTTAGCTTGGTTGTCGTTGCAGTTTATCCTAAAGACACATTTGTAGGCCTACCGTCGACTCCTGTCTCGCTTTAATTGCTGGTGTAAGAGCAGCCTGTTGCACCAGCTGTGTGTAAATTCAAACCTAGTCCACTTAAATTATTACTAAGTTGTGATTTATACACGACAAAAGCGGTGCACCACGAAGATAACTTACAACATAACTCATATGTGTAAATTATAAAATGTCACATAATTATACTTTTTATAAATGATACGTTTTTCATTGATTGCAGTCATTTTTCAACACAGCAATCCAGTAGAGACCTATTTTATTGATTCAGTATTGATCTTTCTTACATGAACATGACGATGGAACTCTTTGATCACTGATTAGCCACTTAGGTTACTTTGTTTTTTGTATGTATTAAAGAAACAAGACAATACAATGTTAATTAGTGAGCTTTAGAGGTGCAGGGACCGTTGTTACCTTTGTACAGAGCCTGGCTAGCTGTTTCCATGTGCTTCCAGTGAGCTAACTGGCTGCTAAATCCTATTTATGTACAGATTCAATCAATCTTATGTACAGATTGATTGATCGATTGATTGATTTTATTCATGGATTATCGGACACAGGACAAGAAACAACAACAAAAATTAAAAGGATAACATGTTAAAGTGAAGACATATTTCCAACATGGTCCCATGATGTTAGAAGACAAAAGAAAACACAAAGAAACACATTTCATAAAGTCTAAAATGCCTCCATCAAGATTGACAATGGTATCCATCTAATTTAACCATTCTAATTTACTTTGCCATAATTTGCCATTTCATTGTGATGAAAAAAAAACATATTTTTAATGTCGCCTTGACAGTACTGAAAGTGAATTCACAGTAGCCTGAACAACTATTCTTCAGCAGGTTGCTTTGGCATAAATGGGGCAAGGCAGTCTGATGTGTAAACTGATTTAGGTGGCAGTGAGTGTGAAAGTGTAAAAGCATGATGCAATATAGGCTACAGGAGATGATGCTCAGGCTCCCCTCATGCACCTAATAGCTCCTGAGTGACTTAAAGGGAGGCGCTAATTCGAGGGATTTATCACATGATGGATGGAAGCTGATGTGTTAAGAGACCTATGAGGACCCTAGACAGCAGTCATAAATCTTGGTTCATGCATGAAACCACAAACATATTTGCATCTCTCATCTCACCACATGAAATTAAATGTAAAATGTGATGGAACAGACCAGAGCCCATTCCATGGATCACTAGAGGAGGGATAGCCATTTTCAACCCAATTGCAAATGCAATCTAATTTGAGCACAGGCTTGGACTCTGGATTGGTAATATTGACGCATTACTCCACAGAAGTGCACCGCCACATCAGTTTGATGTTGTCTTGGTCTGCATATACAGAAACATGATAAGTAAATTACAGACCTGAAGGTGCTAATGATGACAAAAAATTAAATTAATTTATTTATTATTTATTACCATTTTAGATAGAAACTCGGAAATGTGTGTATCTCTATTGATCTCCGTTGTGTTATGTGTGCTATTAGTTCATTGGTATCCTGGGAAAAGTGTGCAGCCTACTGTAATTGGCAAGGTATTGTTCTCTCTCCGTCAGTAAATACAGGTAGCAGTCATATTAGGAGAAAAAACTTTATAATGCCATGTATCTTCTTGATGTGTGATATAACTTACCAACCATATTGAGGTGCAGGTGTCGTTGCATTTCGATATTAATAAATCAGCTGCAAGCCAATTATTGTTTTGACATGAGATTGTGTTGTTGTTTTCTTATGAAACCAGACTAAAAGCTCTAAAACATCTGTACTCCTTTTACTTTTATAGAAAACTACCATTTCCAATAAATTAGCTTTTTGATTTATTTGGCATTTTCTGTGAAATCAACTTTATGATAGACAATTATTCTGCACACGAGGAGTATATGAGACACATATTTAGTCTCATAAGATTGTATACCCCTCAGTTCCGTAATTCATGTTACAGCGTAAAACAAAAAAGATGAACAATAATGCAATTATGCTAATCAATTAAAATGGTGACATGGGAAATCAAAACAAAAAATAGCCATTTCTCCACTGTCACAATTGGAAACTTGGTCATTCTGAAACCATTCAAACCAAATGAATAATGTCCACTTTATTTACAGAAAATATTCTTGCTAATTTCAGTAAATTAATTTCATAACTGACAGCAGCTTTCAGGGTCAGTAGAGCTTGAGTTAATGTAGCCAACAGGAACAACATCATTTTCATTGTCCTCAGCATTTAATGGGTATTTTCTCAAACAGTCTCAGAGAGGAGATTGGGCATATTGTTTTTGACTTGCATGCCTCAGAGCTTAAGATCCCAATATTGGATTTTAAAGAGTCAAAAAATCTTTTGGGAACTCAAGCTCTCCTTTTCACAAAAAATAATCAATTCAAGGTATAAAATTTGCATTATATAATTTATATTGTAGTTGTCTGTATTTTTTGTACCTGTAGTTTGCAGTCTGAAACCAAATGAACCAAAGGAACCTCAAAAGTAATACCAAGACTGATAAGTGTGTGATTAGAACAGACAAGGTGTGTGTTGAAAATGTAATTAGTAATGTAGTAAAAGGTCTACACTCTCCATTTTACATCCTCAGACATCAGTTCAAAGAGATTCCCATTCTGTTTCCTCCTCATCATGTCTGAAGCGGCATATGTTCAACTGCCTATGTGTTGGATGTTGTTTCACAGATGCTCTAACAAAGTGGTAGGCTTTGACAGCTGTGTCAGTTAGCAGCCGAGCTGACAGGAGGGGGATGGGCAGAGTTGAAATTAAAAGGTAACATAATAAGAACAAAGTGTTCACTATACAGTATATGTTTCATACACATCCAGTGTGTGAGGTATGAATGGCAGTTAACACACACAGTGGCTAAAAATGCTGTATGAGCCTGGGGTTCACATTAAGATGAATGCTCAATTTCAAATATTAAAACTGGCCTTTAAGGGGTTTGACACAGTAGGTGCAAACGGAAAGCTGCAGGGTCAAATGATCCCTTTATATATATATATATTTGGGGTGCTTTTATTGCCTTTAATTGATACTGATAGCTGAAGAGTGACAGCAAAGGGCCACAGGTTGAGTTGATACCAATGGCCGCTTTGCAGCAGACTAACCTTGGTACATGGGGCACTAGCTTTACCAGGTGAACTATCAGGACGCCTCAAATGATCACTTTTTGACATTAATACAAAGGGGAAATAATTACATGTGGCCAATGTACTCATGTATGTTACCAGTCTCTATAAACGCACTCCATGAACACATTTCTATTCCTCACTTTGCAGTTCATTCGTGATTTTATGCTCCAACAGCTCTCCCATTCTGCAGCCCATATCCATCACTTATCTCCATATAAGTTGTTGACATTTTGTGTTTAATAGCATGCCAAAAAAACATGGCATGTTCATTTATCATTACAGGCAAACATGTAAAATGCTTCAGTGAATAAACACCTGGTTGGTAAACTGTTGGATAATTAATGTTACACCTGATTTCATTTTTTATGCTGTTGTTTTAGTCTATAGATGTTAATTACTTTAAGGATTCACCTCACAGAAGTGTGCTGCCTTTGTGCATCTGAGGGTCAGATTTGAGAAACTATGCAATTATGTTAGCTGGTTTCAAAGTTTGACAAGCAGTCGCTGTTGTTGTTTATTAATTGTAAAGAAAGACTGTGTTGTTGGTATGTTGTATAGCCCTTTATATAAATGAAATTGATTATTTTGTTTTATTTATCTTATTGTTTGTGATGCATTATGTAGCTGACAGTAAAATGCGGGCTGGGAAGTAATTAGCTGTTTAGTTTGTTTGTGTGAGTTTTATTTATTCAAAAACCTTTCAAGACTGTGTAAACATCTCAAGTTGTCTATGTTTGAGAAGATGACTCACTCAAATTAAAAGATAAGACACAAAAGTCCACACTGGTTTACAATAGAGGATGTTAACTCTATAATAGAATAGCCGTTGCCACAGCAACCAGTCTGGTGCAAGTGTGACCAGGTATCCCACTTTATGTAAGACTTCACAGCATTT
>NW_023340257.1:7760282-7760589 GCF_004916995.1 Morone saxatilis | reverse complement strand
CTGTAACACCATAAAAACTGTAAAAGCTTTCCTTTGTATTTACTTATTGGACTTGGGAAAGTTGTATTCAATATACAATATGTTTGTTAAGTTTGTCACATGCTAATAAGCCTAGAGTATAGTAAAGTATAGAGTGTCACATGCCAGGACAGACCTAAAACATCACACAGCATTACAAGTATTGTTTTGGTTTGTGGTGTCATCATCATTTTCACTGATTCCAGTTCAGCAGACTTTTGAATTCAGTTGAAGGACCATTTTCTGAAAAATACAACACCGCAGGACTACTGTAACATTTTTGGGATTT
>NW_023340257.1:7759735-7760240 GCF_004916995.1 Morone saxatilis | reverse complement strand
TTTTATATATTTATTTATTACTTATTTATATTTAATAAATTATGAAATTATGTGTTTTATAACATTTGTAAATGTGTTTATTCCACTCCAGTATTTTTATTTTATGAATATGTATTGGTTTCCAGTAAATCAACATCCACCAACAATTATTACTGTTAACATAATTATTAATTATTATAATATTTTTATCATGAGTGAATGAGAAATGAATGGAAACAATTAAAGTGCCTTTTTTCTAAATATGCAAAACAAGCAACTTATGATAACAATGCCTGCTTTGCCAAACCCTGCGGCCACAGTATCTGCAGGCTCATGACACAAGAATTAAATCTGAAGTACCTTAAGAAGTAATCACTGAACAACAGACGCACCAAGACCACCAGTATCTGCAGCATGCAGTAGCATTGCTTAACCAAGTTTCAGTTCAGTAACTGCAGGACAACACACAGTTGTCACACTACAAACATGTTTTATTAAAGGTGCTGTAAGTAATATTTTCTGTTAA
>NW_023340257.1:7759337-7759647 GCF_004916995.1 Morone saxatilis | reverse complement strand
GAACTCCACAAAGAGGCGGTCCTCGAGGGCAGACAGCAGAATTTCAATGTGATGTGGAGAGGAGCGAGGGGACTGCAAGGCAGAATGCTGATTTCACTTACAGGGCCTTTAAATACAATAAAAAGTTCTTCTTACATCCATATAAATACATTTTTTTGCAAAAAATCTCACTAATCCACCAACCAACTCCGCATAAAAAGGCAAATATAGGAAGTAGAAAGCTAAAGAAAGTCTGCAGCTATGGTTTATTTAGAGTTAGTTTATTTGCTATTACTTTGTATGTCTGTCAGCTTGTTGTGGAGTTCTTCTG
>NW_023340257.1:7758081-7759237 GCF_004916995.1 Morone saxatilis | reverse complement strand
GGTTACGTTCTAAAGCACAAATAACACGTCCACACTTCCATGCAACCCTGCGGGAAGCTGCCATATTTCTAGATTTTGTGTTAATGCAGGTGAAGTGTAGCTCCTGTCTGCACTCGGTCAAACAGACACTGACACACAGACCTGTAGCTACGCATCTACGTTTTTATATTCCCAAAGTCATACCCTGCATGCTGCCCAAAGGTTGACATAACAAAATGAGAGAAAAAAAGGGCCTATGCAGATAAAGACACCACCACACACTTCCAGTGGGTCATAAGTAATTATTGTGAGGGATCATGTTTGTATGAGTCTGTAGCCTAAACTGTCTTTTAGGGAAGTCCTGCATTGTATGCCTTTAAAGTAGGAATATCCTAGGGGAGGAGATTTTTCACCACATAATTTGTCTGCAAAGATAGAAGTTATCATCTTTGTTGTGGCAAAATGTCCCTTATTTGGTTTCTGACTGTGGTTCCTTGCTGAGCTGCAGCTGAGAAATGTGAAAACAAAGAGGGAATTGTGTACAAAATCACTTTTTTGTTTAACTCTGCCAAAGCCTCAAAGGTTCAGTTTAACTTTTGAATACATTTTTGTGCAGAATGAAGACTGCATTTTGTTACCAATCTGTTTCGCTGAAACTGCTTTCCTTATGCCTAGTATGGACAAGATGAACAATTATACCAACTAAGAAGTATTAGGTGTTTTTTGTAACAATTTTGAGGTAGGCTACTATAATACTCAGTCATTCTGTATGTAATGTACTTTTTACTTCACTTCATTTATTCAAAACATTTAGTCATTAGTCACTTTACAGATTCGGAATACACCATACTATTAACAAATAAAATATCATATATTGTTATAGATTAAGCTACACCGCAGTATATAAAGTTATTAAAAGAAGCCCCACCTAGCTTAGCTTAGCTGCAACATGAAAGTGATATGTACATTGATTTGTCAATGATTATAATCCAATAATATAATAAAATATATTATTATAAAATAGGTAGTCCTTGTGCAGAATGAGTACTTTTACATCTGTTGTTCTAAGTATACATTGATGCTAATTTGTACCTTTGCACTTCTTCTACCACCATAACAACCATAAAACTAGGCTTTAATTAAAATGGTTCACAACATATATGTGTGTGTGTGTGTG
>NW_023340257.1:7755718-7758021 GCF_004916995.1 Morone saxatilis | reverse complement strand
GTGTGTGTGTGTGTGTTTTGAAATGAATAAAAGGGTTTTCAAGTATTGGTTTAAATGCCTAAATACAAAATCATTTGATTAGACTTTTTTTGTGTGTGTGTACCTTTATTTTGAAGGTCAGCAGCGCCTATAGATGACGTCACGGATAGGTGCGTATTTTACGGTCGCTCAGGAGTCGCGAAAGTCTCATGATCGTGTCTGACAGAGTCCTCCAGCTGTGTGTGATCAAAAGTTGTCTGCTTGTGATGGTAGTAACATTGTGTGTTGTTTTTATACTTTCAGCTTGTGTTCACAACTGTGGTGAGTACAGTCTGCCAAAATGTGTGTGTGTGTCACCATTAACCTGTGTTCAAATGTAACGTTACCCTAATGTTAACTTTGACACTAAATACCTTTAAGCCAAATCACCACAGATCTCCTCATCATGCTTTTGTTACATATGTTTTGATTCTAAGTAATCACAAACTAATTATTAACACTTTCAAAATAATTATTTCTCAATGCATGAGATGGTAAAACTTGGTGTGTGTGTGTGTGTAGATGGGAACCTGCGCTTTGCCTCCTACTATGGAGACCACATGGTGTTGCAGCAGTCTCCAGAGAGAGCTGTGCTGTGGGGCTATGGACCTGAGGGGGCTCAGGTCACCGTCTCCTTGTCAGGGCCAATAAAACAGAAACCCTTAGTGGTCACTGTGACAAAAGGTGAGTGCAGCCAGTTGTTGTCAGGTGGGAAGTTTATGCTGACATCCGCAGGGCACTGAATGGGCGCAGAGGCTGCACAGAGTGAACCTGACAGCTTTTGTTGTGTAACCAGTTTGAACAGTGACGGTGTGGCCTGAACAGTGTTTTGGAAGAACAGAATTAGTTTTTTTATGGATGTAACGTAGTTATTGTGTCATGTTTTCCAGTTAAATGTAACCATTTTAATTCCACTACCATTTCTAAAACATCAAAACGGCTCTTTTCATACTGACATTTTTATACTGACCTCCATTCAACTTCTCCAAGTGCATGTCTCAGGTGTCCAAAGAAAAGAAAAGCTTCTTTAATCTGTCGCCACTCCTCAATCTATGTACTGACCTTTAACTAAAATGAATACGAGCTCAAAGTCAAGTCAGCTCAATTTTATTTATACAGACCAAAATCACAGATTTTCCTCAAGGGGATTTACAATCTGTATACCCCTGTCTTAATCGAGAAATCCTTCACCTGTTCATTTACAGTCCATGTTATCAATGGCTGAATGTTTTTACAGGTATCTGGCGAGTGAGCCTTGACCCTGTTGAGGCCGGTGGTCCCTACATTGTGATAGCAGCTGTTCAGAACGCCACGGCCGTTCTAACAGATGTGCTGTTTGGAGATGTTTGGCTGTGTGGAGGACAGAGCAACATGTACTTTAAAACATCTCAGGTAGGCTGAGCCAGGGGTCTGTCTTTCTGTTTTACGCTGACATAAATGTGCGGTAGAAGTCTGTCAAAGAAAAACTTAAAAGGTCGACTTTGGCTGTAATGTTCAGAAAGTTTATATAACTACATTGGTGTCATGAAACATTCTAGACAAAGGGGCCTTTCTATTTGGTATGTATGTATGAATTTATTCATATTTCATTGTTTAATGAGAACTCTCTTTTATTTATTAATTTATTCATTCTCCAATAGATTTTCAATGCATCACAGGAGCTGGCCCTTGCAGCAAAGTATCCTCATGTGAGGCCCTTTATGGCAGCTTTGAGGCTGAGTGAAACTGAGCTGATTGATTTGATTCAAGTGGAGCTTCCCTGGTCTGTGCCCACAGCAAGTGAGTCAAGGATTTATTTAATTATTCATAGAATTGTTTAAAGACTTGTTTGCAGCTAAAGGTTTTGGTTTGACACTATTGAACTGCAACTATTGAGATAGTTATACATGCTGTATAAAAGAAAAAATGCATATATTGCACATGTTCCTGAGTCCAAGCTACTGTTTTCTTATGGATACAGCACAAGACAGTATATTACTGTACTATACAATATACATATAATACAGTTAACAAATATAAAGAATGTTGCTATCTGTTTATGTGCATTCTACTATGTACTTGCATTGTATTTCCAGGAGGCGTGGCAGAGTTCTCTGCAGTGTGCTGGCTCTTTGGACGTTACATGTATGAGACCCTGAAGTACCCCATAGGACTGGTGGAGTCCTGTTGGGGAGGCACGCCTGTCGAAGCTTGGTCATCTTCAAGAGCACTGCAGCAGTGCGAACTAGAGCAAACTAAAGACGGGTAAAGATGTGAAAAAACACAGTTCAGCTAACATGCACCTT
>NW_023340257.1:7745235-7755618 GCF_004916995.1 Morone saxatilis | reverse complement strand
CATTATTAGTGAAGGTCATGATTCATAAGCTGCAAACAGTACCTGTTTGCACTGTGACCATGGGTGCACAAACAAAAATCAGCTTGATTACTTGTGATACTGAAGTATGATTTTGATTATTATGAGCCAGGATCTTAAGGTATAAGTAATGCCTTTTTTTATATGATTTTACAGTTATAGATGTTGTTACCTTATTGGAACAGCAACATCAAAAGCGGAATGAACTGTTCCAGTTTAACTAGTGCTGAATTAACTGGTGATATGTGCATGTCTGAGACTGTTTGACATGCAATCTCTGAAAGTGAGGACTATAGGTGACAGTGTTGATGCATGTTCAATACACTGCAAACCTCAATAAAATATTATTAATATAAAGTTAATAATCTGATTTCAAGTCAATTTGAGAAATGTTTATACTTTATAAAGTATTTACTTATATGTTGACACACAGCTAGAACTGTGTATTGTATATTTGTTGTGTCCGTTTGTCTCTGACAGTGTGGTTTGTGTGTATGTTATGTTGCTTCTTGCTTCGTATGTATCTTCTGGTTGTATTTGTGTGTGAAGAGGTGAGGGTAAGTAGGTAGAAAGTCGAAGTTGAACGAGAGGTAGGTGCAGAAAGACATCTGCAGACACAAAAGAAATAGGTTAGAGCACCTGCCAAAGTTGTGTCCATTGCAGAGGAATGAAATGCTATGTTTGGAGTTTGCTTCCAGCTATTTAGGTAGACATGGTGGAGAGGTGAAAACCCACAGTGCCATCATTACAATTGGCCTGCTATGGAGAATGACATTGGCAAGTAGGTGAGATTGTATCTTCGAAATAATTTTATTATTATTATTATTTTATGAAACCTTTATTTAATCAGGAAAGGTCCCATTGAGATTAAAATCTCTTTTTCAAGGGAGTCCTGGCCAAGACAGAACAGCAACACAAAACAAGAACAAGTCAAAACAAAACAGACACAAGACACACAGATAATATTACAACACAGTCTGACTCTAAAAAATGCTAACAGTACAAATACTTTGTATAAATACAAATCATGAAATCAACAACAACAACGTCAGCTAAAACAACACCTGGATGAATCAATCTCTTGCTTTTTCAATGTGGATTTAAAAACATTCAGAGAGATCAGATGTTAGAGTGACATGTGATTTTATTTTTGTTTCAGGATCCATCCCAGAGACAAGCAAGATGTAGCCTACAGACTGACTTTGGGAGCGAGGGCAATTGCTTACAATGAGAAGGACGTGCTCTTCCTCGGACCTTTCCCCAAACAAATCCTGTCCACTCACAAATATGTCAACATCACCTACGACCAGACGGTCTCGGTCACACCGTCCAAAGGCATCTTTGAGGTAAGGCTGGTATAGTCTGTGTGATTCACCTGCAGGGTTTGTTAACATCACCATTAAACAACCATTAGATGTATTTGATGTTTTTTCTGATAACGAACTAATTTCTTGCTAAATAAATAAAGAAGCTCTAATTTCCACCTGTTTGTCTTTTTATTCTTTTATTAAGATCTGTTGCTTGGGTACTAAAGCTCCATGTGAGCCCAAGTCTCCTTGGGTTCCAGTTCCCATCATGCAGTGGGGTGTGACCACTGTCCTGTTACCCAATTTGTGTGGCGGTGAAGTGGCTGCCCTCCGATATGCATGGAAAGACTGGCCCTGCGACTTTAAAGCCTGTCCAATCTACAGCCGCAGTAGGATTTTACCTGCACCTCCCTTTATCATCAATGCGGCTGAAGGAAACGTTTGGAAAAGTTACTGAACCAGAAACTGTAAGAAGACAAAGTGATAAAAAAAAAAGGTGTACTTTTTGTTTCTTTAGGTCAAAATGAGCTGATTGGACAGATATGAAGCCAGATCGACCAGACCTTAAGTTCAACAAGGCAATTCATGACACTGTGGTGATGAGCTAGATGCCGTCAATATTCAACCAATCAATCCTAGCAGTTAGTCTGGCAGGACACTCACCATCATTTTGTAATTTTTTATTTTTTTTTTAAAGATCAGTCTGTCTGCTAAACCACTGAACATGCTTACTGGAGCTTAAAAACCCTGGGACAGATATATGGCTATATATCATTTTGGTTACACTCTTGTATACAGTCTATGCTGCTACAACCACTGTCAATAATTGCTGGACTGTATGAATGTAGACAAGTATGACAAATGTTTATTTTTATTTGAACAACACAAATGTGTCTTTTTAAATTGAACATAATTTGCACAAATAAAATACAAATCCACAACTAAGTTTGTGTGGGTGTGTTACATTCAAAGCCTAGGCTTTTACCTTCAAAGTAAAACAGATGGAAATGCGATGAAATTACTGATTAATCAAACACGAAAAAATATTAACTGTAATGTCTTGTAACAGCAACTTTGAGTAGCGTACCAACAGTTAAATACCATTGCTGTAGTGTGCCATGTACCAAAACCTGAAAGCATAATAACCATTTTTTAAGTTTTTCTTTGCAATTATTAAAACATGTTATACTAATTAAATTTTGGACATGCTGTCAACTAGGATACAATTTCTGAAATCCAGCACAGATATTTATATACATATAGTGAAGCATGTCAATATAGAGTTGTTGAGTTTATGGTGCTATTGGCACGTTAAGCATAAAGCTAACTCACCAACCACATTGAGTATATTAGCATCAACCATGTTAGCACACACTCCCAGTAATACTGTCTGGGCCTTGGTAGAATATGATGACATACAATAAATAACATAGCTTTGAGTTATTATATGCCTCTGTTTCCTGAATTATTGAACCAGGAAGGAAAAATAGGAGAGAAAAAAACCCAAACATTGTAGGCCATTGTAGGAATAAAAGTTCACAAGGATACTGTGTGACCTTGAATTCAGCGGCGCTTTTAGAATCAGGAGCTGAAATATGAGGTAGAGGGCTTTATGGTGGAGCTGGTCAGGTGGTGCTGATGAGAGGAGCTGGGAGACTGCGGTGTCTGTCCTAAAGAAAAACAGATCGGTACACAGTAGAATTAGAGTCACTGTTTGTGCTGAGTCATCATCATGTCAGCATTAGACAATGCACGAGATAACAAAAATAGAAGTACTGTAAAATGTCTGGCATTTCAGCCATGCTTTTACTTTGCTTAAATCCTAATACTTAGATACTGTGACTCCTGTAAGGTGGTATACTTTTTTCAGCTAACCTAGCCACTTGATATGTTATTTACAGTGCAGGCCTGGAGGAGCAGTTGGTGGGACAAGGAGGGTTATTCACACACTCCAGCAAAAGCAAAATGCTCACACATTCTGACCGCAGTTGTCGAGTAAGAAGACATCATTTATTTCCCACCAAGGGATTCTTAACTGTCTGTTAAACCTAAAGGCTACCATGGTCCCTACATGTCTGACACATCAGCTTTGATGCATCTACTTCAACGTGAAATATTTGGTGTACTGTACATGCAGTATTCAAGGTCCTGTAAATGTTAACAGGCATAACAAAACAGGTAATAAAGACTACATCTAAGCTAAAAACATTGCTGATATTGAAATGTGATATTTAAGCAACCTGTCATGTGCTCCGTCTTGATGTTCTCATCAAAGCCCCGGTGTCTCTGGTAGGCCTCAAAGTTGACAGAGGCATCGTCCTCTGATAGGCTGTGAGGAACCTGGCCATCACCAGGGCGGCACACCTCGAAACGTATCCACCTGTAGCTAAATAGAGTAAAGAAAAGATGTCTGTTTATAAAGAAATCTAAACTCCTAATGAATGTAAGCTGTCTGAACTTCCGTCTATTGATACATGATACTTATATAAATCATGCACTGTAAGTTGATGCATATTGTCAAAAAGGAAATTCAATTAAAATGCAAAAAAAGTTCTAATATGTTCTTTTTCTGCTTCAGTACTGCATAGAACTGGTTAAATAAAGAGTAGATACACATGCTTGTGCCAAAGTTACCATACTACCTACAGTACAGTATGTTTTTGTTTTAGTATTAAAAAAACAAATAATTCTTATTCTTAGTCAGAAGAGATGTGAAGTGGGTGAATTTACTTGCTACATTTGCGTGCCCCGGGACAACTCTGGATGAGATTCTGGATGGTGGGGTGTGAGAAGCCAAAGAAGTCAGCTCCTGATGGCACGATGGGCGCCACAGACTTGGTACTAAGAGAAGGACATGTTGAAAGAGTTCAAATTAAGTTAGAATTAAAAAGTGGTCCAATACATTTTTAGACATAAGGTAGACTTTTTCTAACACCAAACCTTAGAGCACAAAACCTTTGTATTATTTGATCATTTATGCCAAATACCCTCAATCAACCACAGCCAATCCGAGCCTCTGTGGTGAACTTTAGTACCTGACAGATGCAATGGCTTTCAGCAGATTGGAGTGGCATGTCAGGGCAGAGGAGGCCACGATGGCATTCTGAGGGTCTTCTTCAGGCACAATCTCAAACTGGGAGGACAATATTGGATTTGTATGTGTCAGTAAAGTTTATTCAAAACCACTGAATTGTATTCATAGCATCTCAAACTTATATTAATTGATAACAGTGCAGTTATCAGTTAAATGTTTTATTGATTTTTATTTTAAAATATTTTTTTTAAATACTGGAAACGACGATGTAAAATGATGATGGACATGTTGGACAACTGGACTTATATAACAACTGTGTGTGTGTGTGTGTGTGTGTGTGTGTGTGTACCTGTGGACCTGTTCCCCCATCCTTGATTTGGCAGGTGTAGAGGCACTGCTGGTCGGGGCTTTTCATGCTGGCAAAGACTCGCGTGCTGCAGAAGCCCACTGGGTAGATGGCACACTCATCGTGGAACAACGTCCTGTCTGTGATGATCTGGAGAGCAGTCAGACGTTGGCATTTGGTGAAACACATTTCGTGGTTAAGTGTCAGACTTCAGAGAGGCTTTCACATTTTGTCGTGTTGCAGATTTAATGTTTATTTATTGAACCGCCGTCTGATAGTTTAACTAGTCACAGTAAGATAACAGCATGTATGACTCATATTAGTGACCATGGTGATAATAAAGCCATAACACTGACCTCTCCCAGGCTGTAGACTGTTAAACCTCCCAGTACGATGGGAAATACGGGACGACCAGATGAGTCCAGAGGGATGGGTTGCACCAGCTTCCGAGACCCATCTGCTAGTTTTCTCTTCTTAGACATCTTCTTTGGAACTGAATGAAACATGAGAGAATAAAATAATGGGCCAAAGGTGAATGTAAAACCAAAAAAATTCCATCTATTTTCAATATGCATCTGCATTAATACTCACATTCCTCCTTTCCATTTTCCCTGCCTCGCTCTTTCCTTTCCTTCTTTGGTTTTTTAAGAGGTCCGTCCTCCCCTATTGACACCATTGACCCCAAGTTATGCCCCCCAGACAGGCCTGAAGCCCCTGCAGGACCTGAGGCTAATGCCACAGGCGGCACAGGTGGATGAGAGCTTGAGCTAGGCGCTGGCAGAATCTCCCCCTCTGACAAAGACTGGTACTGCAACAGTGACTTCAGTAAAAACCTGGAAATTAAAATGAATGTAAATGTGAAGGAATCATTTTGTTGTTGTGTTTTTTGGAGCCCCGTTATTAAGCATCACATCCATAATATATATGGAAAAACATGCACTCACCTCCGCTCCTCCTTTGCCCTCAGAAACTTCTCTTCTAAGTGGGCAACTTCATCACAGAGAGCGGCATTCTCCTGTGAGTAACAGTCACTCTTTACATTATCATATGCCATATGCATGATGTAAAAGAAAACCTGCAATAAGCTAGTAATAGTTGTTTGACAATTGATAGTCCACTCACAAATATCATGGCTCGGGCAGCCTTGCGCAGTCTAAGGTACTTCAGGCGGTACTTTTCGTTCTGGTTTTTCCGTGGACCTCTCTTCATCTTGGTCTTATGCTCTGAGGAACTGGTGGGGGAGGGGAAGGCGGGCGCCGAGGCACCTGAGCCAGAGCTGGAGATGGTATTCTGCTGCGGAGAGCCGAGGAAAGACTGGGCAGTGAAGGCCTGAAGGGCCTGCTGCCGCTCCTCATCAGTCTGTGAAAAGTCAGGGGGAGTGAAAGAGAGATCTGTTCATATGTACAGGAGTACCTGAGGCTAATGCTTGTGTTGCCTTCAGGATGATGGATGAGAATACAGATGATAAAATAACACTGATGGAGCTTACACTTAAGCTTCTGTATGACAAACAATGAAAGTTACTGAAACCAAAAAAGGGCACGAGATCCTCAAAACTAAAGAGTTGTGCTCTGAAATGGTCTTTGTGAGAATTCCCCTTTATTACTCTTTTCACGCTGAAACACAGATCCAAGAAAAATAATCTGTCACTGCCCGGTGTGCACAAGCCAACATGAGTTTGGAATGAGAAACTTTGGAATTCCGCTTTTGTATCAACTTTAAATACAGGACATAAATAGCAGATATCATATGACATTACACCCAGTTGTCAGATTGTCAGATTAAATCTCCACTGCAAAAACCATACCACTATTAAGGATGTTGAAATGTCATTTTCAACATAAATAAATTGAGTCTTTATCATAGAACTGTACCAGGCAGTGATGAGTATCAAACAGCAGTTTTGGACCCAGATCTTGTGTGACAGGCAATGCCTCAGTATGTATCCATGACCAATGCATTTGGATGCATTTGACCAACAGTCTGGTCAAATGCATTTTCAGTATCCCATAACATATTTGGGTTTTGTGTAACATTGGCATTAGCGTCCCATATAACTCACCAGCAGTGCAAAGACTCCGTTTCTGTTCTCAATCCTCTTGAATCTCCTGCTGCCCTTTTGTGTCTGAAACATAATGTGAGACTGAGGCCAATGCATGGGGCTGGAAAAGCCAGATTTGATTGCCAAAAGCAGGGGGTCAATTTAGATTCCACCATTATTAGATAGAGCAGGTTCAGGGCTTCTGCATCTGAGCACAGAGCGTCCTTTGTTGGGATTACAGCACATAAGTGTCTGCCTCTAGTTAAAATCGTGAAATAAGGTCGAAAAAGCAGAATGGAAAAACATGGAGAAAGAAAAAAATAGCAACAGAAAAACAGATGATTGCATGTTCTGTATCAACTGAACTCACAAAAAATGCAAAATGGAGGTGCAGGTCATTATAGTGAACAGCAGAGGTTGCTGTCAGACTAACTCTTAAACATCATCCTCACCTCACGGTACATGACAGCCTCCAGGCTCGACTTTGCACTGCCAAGAAGAGAACAACAACATCACAGGTTTGCAGTCTACTTCAGAAATGAAGACAAACATTAGGCTCCAGTGTACTTTTTAATACTTTGTAATAAGCCATCCTCACTGTTTCATGATCTGGCTTAACGTCAGCAAATGAGCAATAAAATGAGCAGTAAAAGGAGAGGATTGCTGTACTTGGATTGAACGAGCCCCCTGTCGATGATTCTCTGTTTAATCTCTTTTATGTGCATGGGACGTCCAGCTTCTTCCAACACAATCTATATGAGAAGAAAGGAGAAACACTTACCAAACAAGAAATCTCGCAGCACTCGATAAATGTTATTAGTAACACCAAACACCAAAGTAGAAGAATAAATGGCAGATACCTGTGCAGCATCGAGCCATGTGAGGTTTGGCTTCTCTGCAATTTCACTAGGTGGTTCGCTGCAAAAACAAAAAGTTTAGTATCATCCAGTGTGACATTATTATTTCATATACTGGCACTGAAAGGTCTTACTTATGAATTTGAACTACAATTTATTGGCCCCGAAACGGTACCCTGCTACTCCCCCAGTAGTCTCCCATTTCCCATAGGATAGCGACAACCTAACCCCCCCTCAACTCTATCTCTGAAAGAGTTTAACCTGAGCCAGGCCATACAGCAATAACAGCAATCATACAGGCTTAGTAGTATACACTTGTTAAAAAAATACTATATATATATAAATATAAATATAAGTTATATTCTGAATTGATTCCCTGTAATTTGGACACATCTAAATGCTCTTCACTGCAGCAACCCCACTCTGTAATCTGAATGGATGTATTCAATCTGGCACCATTATAAGCAGCGATGCTACACTATCTAAAGTACGACACAGTAATTGCATGTTTCACAAAGTATTTTCAAACCACCTCTCCAAAGCTTCAGCGGTCCCAGACAGACTCGCAATGCTGTCCAGAGCAGGAAACAGAGAGTAGCTGCCCTGACCATCAGCCTCCATCTCAGACTCAAACGTGTTGAGTGACTCCATAAGAGACAGGGGCCTGCGGGGAGAGGACGCATTAACAGTACAGCCATTATCTGTGTGTCTTCAGGTAGCTCATACACTCAGCTGGAATAACACCAGCGACACTGAGACTGTAACGTTAACACACACACACACACACACACACACACACACAAGTTATCTCCATATTCTGCTATAGTGTCGCTAGCTAACACTTGCTAACTGCTCCCAGCTGCTAATAACACAATTTACACGAGCAAAGATTATCTAGGAGCAAACAGATACATTACATTACATTACATTACATTACACACACACCTCAGTGAAACTGCAGCAAACCAGCAAACCCACTTCTTTCAGTTTGTGCTCCGGATTGTTTGTTTCCGTGTCAACCGGAACCCTCCGCTGTCGCATTGTTTACAAACCGAGTGGCTAAATGCTAACGCTAACCAGCTATCAGCAGCCTCCGCTGTGACGCTGCTACAATGTACGGAATTATATGTTATTAATATGGTTCAAAACGTGAGTGTCAAAGAGAAAGAAATATGCATATTGATAAAGGAGAACGATAGAGACAGTGGCTTACGCCGGACAGTTTCAAAGGGAACACCTTAACCGGATATCCGGTGTAGTTTGTTTAGATTGGAGTCAAAAGATGTGTTTGTGAAATTACAGCTACTCAATGGGGAGCTTTAGATAGAAATCGTATGGACTGATGGCGTTAAAATACGGCTCAAATAAAGCTCAGTATGATTTTTAACTCGTGAAATGATCTTCAGGTTAAACTATGTCAAAGATTTAGGTTGTCTAACCATTTACCTGTAAAACAAAATGTGTATTTTAAGTGTGTAAACTTTCTGCTGATCCCAAGTATATGACGTTTGTTTTTCCCAATCTTTTCACATATCATTTGTTCAATTTCAAAAACAGATATTTTTCTACATTATTTCATATGCTAAAATGTTTATTGGTCTTTATTTACACCCACAGATAATGAAATAACTCAGCGAACTAAGAGTTTGTGACATGTTCTGATTAACAACTGACTGTAACACAAAGAACAAACCAAAAGTCTGAATCAATGTCCTCATCTGTGAAAAATGGCACGAGATGATGTAATCAGTGAATCTATACATTGCGCTGAAAAGAAGCAGTTTTCTGTGATACAAGGACACATTTCAGGGCATAAAATCTAAATTGGTTGTATTTTCTCTTGCATTATTCTTTAGGTGTTCTTATTTAAGTCATTGTAAGTAATTGGCAGTAATATTTCCTCCTCCTCAGGTAGCATCACAGTAACTGTGTCTCTGAATTCCTTGTCATCCATCTCTAGAAAGGAGGATTCATGTTCTGTATGTAGAGGGTCCTGCCATAGTTCACATAGTGTCCATACACCACACTCTTCAGTAGTTAAAGGACACTGTGCTGCTCCAGCAGATGGTAACTGTTATCTGAAAAACTCTCTTTACGGTCAAGATAACTCTCAAAATCCCATTTTCTATAATTAGATTTTCTGTTTTGGCTCTTTCTGGCACCTGTAGTGTTTCCAAATAATGTTGTCCCTCACCATTCATAATTGCAAAGTGACCTACAGTATGCAGTGCACTCATAAATGTTGTGTGGTTGTTTTATGTACCGAGAACAACACACATATTACAAGAACATCTTGCGGAACATATGAATATGCCACACCTAAAACTTCCCACAGTGGAACAAAAAGTCATTTGAATTTATGGATGACTGTCAAACATGAGGTCAAAGTGAGCAAATTTGCAGAGAAATCGACTTCTCCATACTAAATTACACTAGAATTATTGCCTTTTTCTGTCATTCTGTCATGGTAGCAGGCAATTAAAGATTCAGCTTTCCCAATAATCTGATTTAAGCAGTTTCTTCTTATCAGTCTTAAAACCACCAAAAATCACTAATTAAAGTGTTGATATACATCCAATTAGCACTGGCTTTATCTGCTGAGGTTTTGAGATAACCTACATGCCTACACGCATGTTGTTCTGGTGAGTATCTTGAGTACACTTGAGTTCACCTCCATTCCCTTTGGCTGGAAGCAGATATTTCAAAACCTGATCAAAGGACACCAAAACAACCTTCCTGACTGGACCATTAGAGGTAAGGGAGAAAAAAAAAAAAAAAAA
>NW_023340257.1:7739433-7745212 GCF_004916995.1 Morone saxatilis | reverse complement strand
TATATATATATACATATATATTTTGTATCTATTGCACCTGGGTTTGTTTTGTGCCTCAACCAGGATTGTACAACGTGTACACATGCAACACTAAATTATAAAATCCCTAATTTATCCCTGTACATGAAAACAGAAGTGACTCAGCTCTTTCTTTACTGTGTCTCCTATCATGTGGCTGAAGTTGACCTAACAAGCCCTGTGGTCCTAATTCTAAAATTGCAGCATCCAGGCTAAACACAGGAGTATTTCAAACCATTGCAGTTCAAACACGATCAAGAGCAACAAAGGGCTTAAATTGTTTGCTTTTTTTTTTCTGTGTGACCCAAGTTAGTGTGTGCAAATAAGAATATTCTACAAGTTGGGCCCTGATATTGCCAGACGGGTGGAGAAATAGCAGGGGAGCTCTTGTATAACTTCCGTTTAACATTTATTTGTAACCCTGTGTCCAGAGGACAACTTTTGACCCCTTATTTTACACCCAAAATTGTGCAGTTTAGCCTCACTATACATCTCCACAAATACATTCATCATCAATACATTCCTTTGCAATTTCCTCACAGAAACATTTTAAAGCAGGTCAAAGATTATTTACATAATTGATCGAATGATAAACACTCACTGCCCTCTGCCTTAGTTTGACATTTATTTGTTTTACAACCACAGTTAGTCTACAAAATATCTGTCTCAAAGAACTAATCCACACACCATAAAAATATATAATGCTTTTATTCACATGATCTTTTTCATGATATACATATATCTGTATAGTTACATCGTGGACATAGTTGACTCATTGTGTCTGTGAGTTCTCAGTAACAGTTGAGCCAGCCGTAGTTGAGCAATACGCGCACCACTCTCTTGTATGGCAAGTAGTACTCACTCTGTCTGGGGCCAGATGAGAAATATAGATATCCTGTGGGAGGGAAAACTCACGTTACATGCACATATGCAATTGAACTTAAGGCAGCGAAACAAGCTGCATTGACAACAGCTAACAACTTATCTTGCAGTCACCTTATAAAGTTCTTATGATGAACATGTTAGCAAACAGTTGTCTCTATACATCCAACAGATCAATAGAGTAACATTATAATTCATTTGGAGCTGTGTTTCTAGTCACCTGATGAATGAATGTCCAACATTCACTCTCCCTGTAGTTCTGTTTGATCTCCAACTCCTAAGAAAATATCTGGCTCTTTAGCTGCTAAACACTCCACTATATTCACCAGCTAATCGCACACTTTGTCTGACCATTGTGTTGGACATAGAGTACAATGGGGGAATCAGTGCTTTTTGTTGCTGCCTGCTGCTGGAAACTAGGTTAATGGGGTCGGTAAGAGTGAACAACAACAGTGAAGTTGCTGTAAAGCCAAAATAAGGATCAGAAAAACGCTCAATTGGGTGGAACTTCTCTGTGGGTTTGTCACTACGAGACCTTTTACACAAAATTATTTGATGAGTCATTAAAGGAACCGTTTGCCTGTCCAAGAATGAGTCTACCACTTAACCTCCTTAAGTGGTGGAGGTTCACCTAGTCCAGCTCATAATCTAGGTCCAGCCCATCTCACTCCTTATGATTAAACCTAACCAGCCCAAACAACAAAGGCAACGGGTACTAGCCAGTCAGGGGTAGAGTAGGGCAGGTTGTGCCTCGCCATAGTAGGATTCGGTCAAGTTGGACTACGTAAAGGTCCACCCATTTTGCTCTGCAGTGAGCACCACATGCAAAAAAGAAATCTCTCAACTATTCATTTGATATAAAAATACTGATTATGATGATCATTTTCTGACATTCTCACCAAAGGTGTCTCTCGATCTGCTGTGTGAAGTGGGTTAAATTAGTTTTTACATTTCTCACCTATATTCTCAAAGGCTGCATCAACTTTGGAGCCTATGGCAGGGAAATCCTGAGTGATGGATCGTGGGTATCCCAGGTCCATTTGGTTTCTACCCTCATCATAACTGCAAGAGAATATTACAAAATGCTTTGTAGTTATGTAGTCATTCCCAATACAGTAAATATCTCAGTGATCTGTGTTTATATTCATTTTTATTTATTAAAGACCAAACACTCACCTCCAATACTGATTATTCACAAAAAATAGTGTTTTTTTAGTACTTGGCACATATACAGCTGCATCCACCTTACTGACTGAAGAGGGGAGGCCAAGGCTGGTGATAGACTTCGGATAGCCTGAAATTATTGTCTTTGCATAAGCCCTTATGCCCCAGTATTGACTACCTGTAGAGAAACAGTCGAGGTTATTATATCATGTAGTCACATGTATACCTTCACAGTCCTCATTGAATTGAGTATATTCACAACCTAAAAAATGCTGTGAACATTACCTTCAAAAAGATACACCGCATCCTTGTTTGGGACTTCAAAGGCAGCATCCACATATTGGATTCGTGGCCATTTTGTGTTCACTTTAATTAGACGGATTCCTTGGAATGTTGTGCTCTTCCTCCAATAGTAGCTAGTAAGGATTTGAAATGTAAATGTAAGATGTATTTACACGTGTCCCACATAAAAAAAAAATGATCATCACATGTTCAAAATGTACCCGTTTTTGAAGAAGAATAGGTCTCCCCTGATGGAGGTCGCAGCGTCAAACACCAGTTCGCGGCTGCACTGCTCATCTCTGGGGTTGGGCAGAGGGTCTGGGTTTGGATCCTCTGTTGGGTCCTCTGGCTCTGGTCCAGGAGGTGGTTTAGGTTTTGGTGTTGTTGGCACTGGTGTACGGCTACCTGGAAGATGGATTAGCAAAATCAAATGTCACCAAACTATGACCTTCAGTCATCACATCGACATAAATAACAAAAAGATACTTTTAGAACCTTTTTTTTTTACATTTATTTATGCTTGGACTGTTTAGTATCAGTCTAGCTGTCAACAGTATGAACCACAATGAATATGAAATGGATCCAGTTTAATTATCATGCATTTTAATTGAAATTGAAAATTGCAATCCACAGCACAAGGCATGCATTCATAGGTCAGCTATTTACTTGTTGAACAGAAGATTCATGTAGCTCAGATAAAGCCAAATTTCAAGTTAAAAAATTCAGCTTGGCTTTCACTTTGCAATATCTGGACTGATCATTTCAATGGAAGTCACCATAATTGAGTCTGACATTAATGTGAATCATTATATGGATGTTTTTGCTCACCATAGAGGGCTTGAACCCCACGCCTGTCATCATCTGGCAGCCTGTATCCGTTTGTGTTGACGTATTTATAAGTGGGGAACATGAGTGCCCGTCTGTCCCTGGAGTGATCCAGGCCAAGAGCGTGGCCAAACTCATGGGCCGCCACCAGCAGCAGATTCACACCTGAGCACAACAATTACAACAAATCCAGTCAGACATATTTTATTTTTTATAAAGCATACATTTGCTTTTTCATATTTTCATCGATGGTTGAATTCAGCAGATTTACAGCATTTGAGAAAATGTGCTGAATATATAGCCTTTTTTTCTTCCTCAGCTCAGAGTGTGTTTACCTCTTTGGGTAAGAGTCCAAGTTTCATCATCATCAAAGTGTGTGTCTCCTCCCTGATTCTGTCCAGGAGAGTTAGCATGTGCCAAAACTCCACCCGCCCCATCAAAAGGGTAAAAGTCCCCGTGATCTGCAATAGCATAAAGAAAATGAAGCAATTTATAGTATCAAGTGTAAGTCTACAATTGCTGTAAAGATCAGCAGGTGTCACAGATTCAAGTATGTTTAAGAAGAAAAAGGTAAGACTGATCCAACAACTTTGCCTCACAGCATGACCATAGACTCTTGTCTTGTTATTTTATTTACTAGCAGAAGTTTAGTCTGTGTTTAAAA
This sequence comes from Morone saxatilis, assembly GCF_004916995.1. Taxonomy (NCBI): domain Eukaryota; kingdom Metazoa; phylum Chordata; class Actinopteri; family Moronidae; genus Morone; species Morone saxatilis. The sequence goes on along the minus strand of NW_023340257.1, from coordinate 7,741,377 downwards.
ACCCTCTTGTTAATCCAGACTTACAGCCGCCCTTGAAGAGGATCATGATGTCCGCAGTACCGCTGGAGACCTGTTTAAAGTCCAGTGGGATGACGTCGCTGTAGAGCTGGAAGGCCTGAGCAATGGTTGCATCCACCTGACTCTGAGTCAGATCTGGAGTATACTGAGTGATCCTGTTCACATCAAATTACATTGGTAATATCACCACCAACATCATCTTTGAGTGATGTTTATACATTCAACCACAAAAAGTACAATTACGCGACTCATTGACAATATTAAAATGTTTCGACAGTGTGTAACTTCCAGTTACCGGTATGTGATTAGCCTTTTCTGCCATTTGGGTTTCCCAGCGAAGTGTCCATATCGGCTGATGTCTGACACACCACACCGAGGTGCCTTCATCACCTCAACGGTCTCATTATTCAAGACACCAGTCACCTGGTGGTCATAAGAGGATATGAGGTAGAGATTTTTTAGGTGAGTTGTGAAAAATGTTGAGACTTTGCCATTTGCCATATGATTTATAGTCTGAATCCTTTGACGTTATTAGCCATAATTTCTTTGACTAAACTCTTTTTCATTCATTGCAATTACCTCCAGGCCAAAGAAAGCCTGCATGGCCTGTAGATCCTGGCTGAAGGTGTTCTCCTTGATGGTTCTTGTTGAGGAGTTTTTCATCCCAACGTCAGAGTAGAACTGAGTAAGGTATCCCTGATATCAGAAGAAGATAGATGACTTTATTGCAGGCAAATCATATTTCATTTCATATGCTTATTTCCTGTTTACACATTCTGAATTTAAAGACTTAATTTGCAGGCTGTCTCAACTCTGATTTTCCTAATCACTAGAGTGGCTTTGAATGCAAGATGTATTGTTAGTCTGCATTACCTCTGCCAGGTCTTCTTCCTCTGGTGAAATTGTTGGAGCAATGGTAGGTGCTGTGTGACACAGGGTTATACAACCCAGCAGCAGCACTATCCAAAGACCAGTGAGAGGCATCTTGTTAAATTGTTTCCTTTGTTCCATCCACTCTCCTCTTATAAAGACAGGCTTGACAGCCTGAGGCGCGTATTGTTGTAAATAATCAGAATATGCCGTGTCCTTTTGTGCATTCCAGTATATATAGTCAAGCCCCTCTTCCAGAGGGAGGAGGGGAGTAAATAGTGGCCCCTCTGATAACACAGTGGGGAAAGAGGATCAGTTTAACTTAACTGATGAAACATTTATGGAACAGTTTAATTGTCCTTTGTTCTGTTCTCACCTTAGTGTTTTTCTTTGAGACGCTTTCATGCTCCTCTTAAATTGTTTCATTCTACGTTTATGATTTACCTTCTGATATGTTTATGTCACTTGTCACATGCTCAAAGTTTAGTAACTAGGCAAGAGTATTGAGTAAAATATACTGTAGACGTATGTGTTTCATCAACCAAAATCAAGTACTGAGCTACAATAGTGAAGAGCATCTTAATTAAATGAGACTGCTTCTTTTGCCTAGTTTAAATTCGGGTGTTTAATGGGAAAACAACAGGAACAAACTGTCATGGCCAAGCTATAAAACTGGGACCTGAACAGCCACTAACAGCCACTCTGTCAAGAAACACATACGTTTGCCAACATCTTGCTGTTCTCAGTGTTCTTTTGTACTTATTGATAACCCTTCATGTACAGTGACCACAGTCCAGTTTGGTGGGTAAACATGTGCACAATGTGTGCAGTATCAACTTGGTACTGAAGTCCACTGACTTATTTGAGCTAATCACAATGTAAGGCCTCCTTTTTCGCAGAGAGAATGAGCGTGCAGCAGTGGTGGAGGGCGGTTTACTCAAGTACTTACAATTAGTTCTGAGGTTCTTGTACTTTTTTTTTAGTTTTACTTCACTGCATTTACTTGAGAGTTATTGGTTACTTTGTGTGAGGACTGGCATCTAAATTGAAAGCACC
>NW_023340257.1:7704029-7739333 GCF_004916995.1 Morone saxatilis | reverse complement strand
CAACGCTCAGATGGTTGGTGGTTAGGGCTGGTATAGTATCGGTCCCCGTTGTAACCTGGGTGGGGTCACATTTGCAGATTCAAATTGTCAAAACCTATGATGAGCATCTAAAACATAATGCATTAAACAACCCAATAGTTTATAAAGCCTTTGAAATAAGCTACAACACCAAAATGCTGCTTACATCTTTAATATAATCCACTTGTATAATACATGATAATACAACACTGACCGGGACCATTTGCCTTCATGCTGAGTTTTACATTATTAGAGTACATTGTATTAATGCACTTTATAATTATAATTTAAGTTGAATTGTGAATGCAAGACTTTTACTTGTATTTTTAACCTGGGGTATTGATACTTTTACATTAAGTAAAAAATCTGAATACATTCTTCCACCACTACCTTGGAGAGTAAAGATGAAAGAAGCATGTTGTACAAAAACATCTGAGACTGATGAAGACAAATGACTTTAAGAATTAGTTTTCTTTCACCCCTTAAAGTCAAGAAGGCCTTGCAACCCCCACCCCTAGTGAGGGTCCAGGAACCAGTGCCCCTCTCTGGCTACCCAATGAATTTTTCTCTAGATGCACCCCTAGTTTAGGTATATTCAATAAAGTAAAGTTCCTTCTGATCAAATGTCTAGTATTTTAATAGTCAACAAAAGCATCTGAGATTGATAAAGAAAAGTTACATTTTATTGTTTGTAAAAAGCATCTTGTTTTTACATACTCAAATTTACAACATAGTAAAACATATGCTATCTTTGACTCTAATTATTTTTAAAGTGGTATTTAGTATGCTGAATTGAATGTACATTCTGAACCCACATCTAAGATACAAACTTTTACTGTCCACAATATTTCAAACACTTGATATTCACGTTGTCCTCATACTTTACCTCCTTGCATGTAAGATATAGCCTATAAGGTGCCATTCTACCTGAGAGGGATGTCAGATAATTTACATACAGATATATGAATGGCCCAAAAACCAAAACAGTTCAGTCAAATACACAGTGTTACATAATTATTATGTCAGTTGCAACAATTATTACCTTTACTTTCTCATCATTTCTCATTTTAGAGTTCCTGTATATCTTTAAAAGGATGTATTCTCAGTAACTTGCCCACCGCATCAACATCCAAGCCAGGAATTTGCTGCAATTATATTCACCACCTTGTTTCGTTTGAAGTCATACTGGTAGGATTTTGCTCCACTGAAGAGGAAGATGCTACCTGTAAACAGAGCATCATACAAAAAGTGTGTTATGCCCTCATGCTTTTTCAAAACACATGAGATGAAATGTGAACAACAAGGTTTAACTGTAAACAGATTCCTACTTGACTAACACATTGTTCTAAAAGTGGGGCAAATGGTGTTTTCAGAATAAAAGTGTGTCCAGTGCGGTAAACCCCACCCGTCTACCACCTAAACACGGTAAAAAACAAGAAATTACAACTTCTATTTCAGTTTTATTCTATTTGTGTCCAGCTGCTCAGGTCCACATTATACAAAGTTCATGACCATAAACTGTAACAGGTTTTCTCTCTCGCTCACTCTCTCTCTTTTTTACCATGTAACTTAAAGGCAGCGTCGACCCTTCTTGGGATTCCGGGCCAGTCTGTTTGGATGAGTCTGGGGAAGCCGGGGTCCATCCTTCTTCTGTGCTCATCATACCTGAGATTGGATCATTTAAATAAAACAATTAAACAATTAGTACAGGGCACGCCGCACTCTTTCATCCAGTTCAATTTTTCATATAGAATTAATTTGCTGTTTGGGTTAGGGGCTGATCTAGATCGGTGGCATGGGGTGTTAGTTTCAAATTTAACACATTAATTTAGATTAAGATGTGTTAAAAAATTAAAATGAATTGAATGATCTGTTATGGACACAGTTTAGACTATTTGATGGCTTGAGTTAAATGAAAAAAGACATGCATTTGGAAAACTGTATTAAGATTCTATTCAATGCTTTACTGTGTGTGCCACAATAATATAATGTTTTTGAGTTCAAATATATTCATTTGGGGTGTTTTCCAAGCAAATATTGATCAGCATATATTTCTGTCATTTCTCTAAGTATTTCTCTAGATCCATCACCTAGTTTAGTACAGGCAATTCAATAGAGTAAACTTCCTTCTCATGAAATGTCTAGTAATAGTCGTACAAAATGATTTACATTGAATGGGCATTATAGGTACAGTGTAGATATTAATAATGTATATATTAATACATTTTGATGGGTACGTTTTCCTGTTGATTGCGTTTGTGTCTTTTTTTCATGTAAAAATATATGATCAAAGCATAGAATCATTTTAAATGTGGTGTGGGTTGGCACCAAATAAAGTTACCTGTAATAAACCTCTCCTATGAAGAAGACTGTTTTCCCATATTCACTGACATGCACGGCAGCGTCAACCTGCCGGACTCTAGAGGAGAAGCCGTACTCATAGATGGAGCCACCATGACTTTTCATCTTAAGCCGTTGAACCACCCAGTACTTATGACCTGGAAAAACACAGCCATGTCACTGCATTTTAGGACACTGTGAAAAACAGCTACATACCACAAGCACTGCCAAATTCAATGAGCCTCTTGCATGAACAGCGACACTTAAGTTGCACAAGGCTGTAATTTGGGTGCAACCTTGTGTTCTCCAGCTGGAAATCCAGCCTTGTCATGCTGACAAGGGCTAAGTGATGCTTTGCAGACTGCCCATTACTCTACCAGTGAATATGTACGCCACGCCTTTGGCAGGGATGTCATAAGCGGCATCAACATGAGAATTGATGCTCGGTAAATATGTGCTGCTGTGGCTCTCTTTCAGGCGATTCCAATAAGTTGTCCGTGTTGTTCTCATCCACATGTACCTGTAGGTTAAAACAATCCGCAGACTCAGTTGCAGCTCAAACACACTGAGCACACTTGCAGTCATAATTGTATACAACATATTGTACCTGTTTTTAAAGAAAACAATCTCATTTTCAATCATAACTGCTGCGTCTAAAGAAAAGTTGGGGTCACACTTTTTGGGGACTGGTTGTGGTTCCACAGTTCTTGTAGGTTTTCCTGAGAAACATTGGAACAGAATATATTGATCTAACATTGTATGTTATGGTGCACTATTCTCTTATTTCCATTTTGTGCAAACATTCATTATAAATTTGTTCCTCACCGTACAGTGTCTGGATCCCAAGCACATCATCTTTGGATAGAGAGTACTGTGTACTGCTGTGATACCTGTAGTTGGGGTACATGATAGCAGTGGGGTCTCTTGAGTGAGCCAAACCGAGTGAGTGGCCAAGCTCATGAGCTGCGACAGCAAACAGGCTGTAACCTGAAATACAATGACAAGTCCTGTTAGAGTATTTGACAGGTCAGTTGATGCAGAATCACACTGAAAACCGTTGTCTGTGTGTTTGAAACATTCAGGGATGATACACTTTTGGCCACACCCCTATAATGATGTCACAGCAGGCGTTTTCTGTCAGCTGTCAAATGCAACACCTGATACTGATCGGGGTGTGACATCTCAACAGCTGTTTGCTACCACTTGTGGTTCAGAATTGACATCAACAAAGTATTCAGATCCTTTACTTAAAACTTTCAGTGATTGTTGATCCCTGGGGACAAAAGTGGTAGTGTCATTTCAAATTGTTTGATTGTAGATTGTATCTTTTGCTTATGTATGTCATACAGAGGCATCAGTATGAAATTCAGATTGTTCATAATGAGTTAAGAATACTTTGTAGTAGGTTTGTAAGTACAGTAAAAAAAAAAACAAGGCAGGAAATGAGAGTTATTTTCTTATATATCATATACTGAATCATATCATATCATATCATTTTGTTTATCCATTCATGTGTAAGTAGCATTTTATTGTAAATTGTTATGTTTTATTAAGTTGTTATTATTAAATAAAGTTATTAATAAGTTAACTACTTCATATATGGTGGTGGTTTAATGTTAAAGTGGTTTAACCTTATAACAATGCAGCTAAATCTTGATCTTTGTATGTAAAATCTTAATATACAGAGTAATTAAAACTGTTAAATACATGTGGAGTAAAAAGTGCAACATTTACCTCAAATGTAGAGTAGAAGTATAAAGTACTATAACATGGAAATACTATCAAAAAAGTATCTTAATTCACTTCACATTTCACCACTGATAACTGATTTACTTTTTGTTTTAGGTAGTCTGTTCTTTTACTTTGTAGGAAAGTGTAATTTATCCTCAAAAAGTAGTATGAAGGACAAATATTGCACTCAACAAAAGATTTGTGAATCCTAGGCCACAGGATAATCTTTCATTTTTAATGTGCTGTCTAAATAATGTTGATTCTCACAGAATTGCAAACATGTTTTGAGTGACAAACCTGGCCTCCCCGCCGTCCATTTTTCATCCTCATCAAAGTGTATGTCTCCTCCTATACCCTCTCCTGGCTGAAAGGCGTGAGCCAGCACACCCCGGGGTCCATCAAAGGGAAAGAAATCTCCATGAGCTGCAACCGAAAAAACACTTCACACAATGAATTAGACAGGATTTATAAAAACATGCTGTGTTTCTATCTCTTTTTTGACAGCACTAATTAGGAATTCTGTTTTAAGTGTATCTTAACCAATGTAATAATTGATTAGAAGTGGTTTTCAGATTTACTTCTGCGGGCAAAGGAGAAGACTATATCAGCTTTGCCATGGTTGACTTTGATGAACCTCAGTGGTGCTGCATCACTCCACATCTTCAGGGCTGAACCAAACGACTTGTCCACATCCTCTCTCTTCATGTCTGGAGTGTATTTGGCAATCCTATATGCCAGTGCCAAATATGGACAGACTAACGTGAGACAGTGGGAGCAACAAGTTCCACAGCTGCAGCTACAGTAACATATCCTCTGTTAGCTAAATGAAACCTAAAAATGAAACAAACAAACTACAAGAAGATGGTCACTTTACAATATGACAGTAATCAGTAAAAACTCAAGCATGTTTCTGAGTAGGTACAAAACATCTCACATGTATGTGATGGTGTGGTTCTTCCATTTAGGCCTCTCGGGATAAAAGCTGAAGTTTTCTACATCCGGAACACCACATCTGGGCTCCCTCATCACATCCAGGGTATGAGAGTCCAGACGGCCAGTCTCTCTCAGACCAAAGAAGTTCTGCATCTCTCTGATCTTTTCCTCCAGGGCTGACGTGGACCTGATCCTTCTTCCTGACACTCTGCCTCTGGGGTTCAGACTGTAAAACCTCCTGAGGTAGCCCTGTTGTTGAAAGGAGTTCAGATCTGGAGAATCAGGTCTAGTTTCTGTATTGTAGTTTGATGTGAGGTTAAAGTGCAGCTTCTCTTTGTTAGTTTATTTCGTGAAGGACACAGATGAATTATTATTATTTTACTATTAAATGAAAGTATATCAACTACAAAGAGGGAGACAAGTTAGAAAGTGATGTTTAGGTCATTGAGAATTGAATCAGCAAAAGGAGCAATTTAGAACAATAGCAATGCAGCAATATTTAGTTAATCCATCATTTAAAAGACATTCAAGTCATATGTTTTCTGGTTGTTTACCATATTCTACATTCAAGATGTGGGTAGAACTATAAGTTTGGCTTTTTTCCATCGTCTTTACACTTTAAAAATAAGCATTTGTAAGTGAAAACATTAGTGTTGCATTTGGTCCAAATGAATATATCAATAGATAGATCAACCTGCGCTATGTATGTAATGGAACTAATCAGTTCAAATACACATAATGTTTTCTAAGGGTTTTACAAAACTGTTGCTTGGTTACAGTTTGGAATAGTTTTACATTAAATATTCTGCACAACAAAAATCACACACATAATCCTGAAATTTAATATATATAGGATAGCTGTGTCTAATATAAAGCATAAAGACAGTCGTCCACTCACAAACCTCAGCCAGCTCTATGTCCTTAGGCCTCTGCCACTGATCCTGATCGATGGGCAGAGTCCACAAGATTTCCGCTAACATCAGAGAGCCCAAAACAGGTATCCACAGCCAGACTAACTCCATGTTTTAAATGCACATTTCCAGCACGCTTCACATGTTTTATATGGGAGTATTCTCAGGGTTGTTAGGCAATCACATGGCCCAAAAGCGCACAATCCTGGTAGTTACAGCTGGGTCTACCTGCTCCAATTTTCTGGAGGTTTTGTGGTTAAAACCTCCCAATGAAATGTCTGCATACTATGTCTGGGTTTTCTGTCTGTAATGGTGAAACATGTGTGTGTACAGTGTGTTTTGTATTATAAAAACCAGAAGCCAAATTCTGAACATTGTACTCATCAAGTCAAAGCCTGTAGCCATTAGTGAGGCAAACCTAATCTACACTCATCTGCCATCATATGTCTATATTAGTTTCCACCACAGTGACAACTGATCAGCAAATGCTAGGAGCATTTTACTGTAGGTTAGATGTAAAAACCACACACACTTGTTATCAGGTTTAAGTTCTTTATTTTGACAAAATAGAATGACTGATAAATAAAACTCCACTCAAAAGTGAAGAGGAACAGTGTTTTTGTCTTTTCTTGGTTTAATTTAATTAAGGTTTTCAGGTAATTTCCTTGCTGCATGTTCATGGATTTACAGTATTTCAACATCCCAGCCAGGAATTTGCTTTCTCAACTCCAACAACATGTTTCTGGGTGTAGTCGTATTTGTAGACGTGTGGCCCAACAAAGAAGTAGATGAAACCTGAGATGAGAAAAGTGGAGGCAAACAAAGTGACTCACATATTTAACCTTTATCATGTTGTGTTGTCTAGAATATCTTTTTTGTTGTTGATGATGATCATGATGATGATGAGCATCTTTGTGAACTTAAATATCCACTTTTGCTCAAATGACAGTATATCATATGAGAGGCTGTAAGTGGTAAAGTGGGTAAATTATACGGTCTAAATCATAGAGGGGAACCACATGCTCTATAAAAACTTCACTCCACTCAGCTGATGTTGTATGTAAATTAGCATTCCTGCGCTACTAATAACAATACAACTTGCAAAAGTCCCCTTAAGCTACAGACGTAAAAAGTATATTACCTACTAAACCTAGAGGGGGGACTGCTGTTGGTATGTATATTATGTGGTTTGTTAAGGAACATTTCTATATTTCAGTAAGACTGTACGTAAACAAAAAACTTAACTTACATTGCAAACATACAGTACAGTGGGTGATAACAATTGCACTGACTCACCCGCTTTATAAACAGCTGCATTTATTGTTGTGTTGATGCCAGGAAAGTCCTCGCTGATGTACTTTGGGTAACCGAAATCCATTACCCTTCGATTTTCATTGTAACTGAAAAACACAAAAAAAGATATAAACAACGTTTGTCAGAAGTCATGACTCATGTGCATCTGTTCATCTTTTAAAGCTGAGACAAAACATTTGTTCATCGTTGCTACTAGTTTGGTCACGTCATCCAACCTCAGAGTCCAAATTGAGCCCTTTGCTCTCTGTGTGAGGTCCAAATGATAAACGAAATCCTCCAGTCAGATCTGAGTCAACTTTTTTAATGTGCAAGGCCCTTTTCTGCCAGTGCTTTGTGATTTGTCTCGACAATATCACAACACTTTCATTTAGTTATTTAGGCTTTAAAAAAGTACAATATCATTTTATTTAATTCAATCTGTAGTACTGAAATCTGTCATGTCTGTTTGCTTAGGCATGATATTGGACTCCAATTTCTGGTCCTGTGCCAAACATATATTCTCTTCTCGTATTCTTGGTCCTGCAGGGTATGAAACTGTTTGCTTTAATAACCTCAAACAGTTAAGTAAAATGCTGTATGGGTAAATGCATGCAAATACAAGTAGGTATGGTCCTTTAAGTAGGTGCAATTGCTATAATTGCAGATTCCAAGTTGATGTTTGAAGTTCTATAGAAAACTTTTATTGCCACAATCAATATCATATAAAAAAAAGTTTGTTTGTTTAACTGATCAATGGATTCATGTTGTTCATTTGTTGCATTACCTCCAGTAAATATCATGCATAAAGAAGAGGGTGCGTCTTGTTTTCACAATGTGCACTGCTGCGTCAACGTCCTGGACCCAGGCTGGAAACCCAAAGTGGCTGAGTGCTCGCGGCTTTCCTTTCACAACAGACCCTTTCACAGTCCAGAACATGGATTCTGTTGACACATAGGAGAACAATCAAAGAGATTAGATTTTATTATAAGGATGCCATAAAATAAAATAAATCAGTGCTGATTACTTGTAAGACTAAAGTATAAAAGACAGTTACCATGAATTAGATAAGCAGTGGATCTGCGAGGCACCCAGAAGGCAGCATCGATGCTGGTTTCAATCTTGGGCATAAAGTTGGTGATGGGACCTTCTTTGATGTCATATTGCTCATTATGTTTAATCCAGAGATATCTACAAAACGTTTGGCAGTTAGGTCACCAATTATTTTAGGATGCGGATGAAGTGATATTACAATCAATCATACAGAAAAATCATCAACATACTTCTCTCTGAAAAAGAAGGTGGCATCCCCAAGAGTGGAAACTGCGTCAAAGGTCAGGTCTGGCTCACATTTATTTTGCATGAGCTGCGGGAACAGCGATCCTGACAGCCGGGGGTTGGACTGAGAGCTCCAGCCATACATCGAAAAGTAATTTGGACGACTTCTGACTGGACCTAACACACATCAGCACACACAAGGTTCAGGTTTCACTTCAATAAAAACACTCTTGAGTCAGAAATGTGTTGCTGTACTTCTCTGTACAGTCAATTCATCATTTTAAACACTTTTTTGAAATTTACTGTAAAGTGCGTTGATATTTGCTACATCTTCACTGGATAATAGGTTGGCGCGGGGGGATCGGTAGGTCGGATACATCAGTGACGCAGGGTTTCTGGAGTGCTTCAGGCCCAAAGCATGGCCAAACTCATGTGCAGCTACAACAAACAGATTAAAACCTGAAATAACACAAAGAAAATGCATCCAATTAAATGATATTGTCTTTTAGTGGATTCCTTTAGGATCATTTTTGTGAGTGTGATTTAGTTCAGCACCTGTTTCTCCAGCTGTCCAGTGCTCATCGTCATCAAAGTGCGTGTCCCCTCCAACACCCAACCCTGGACCGAAAGCATGAGCCAGTGTGCCTCTGGGTCCGTCAAATGGATACAAGTCACCATGTTCTTCATAATATAATCCAGACCAAACATGAAGGAGAAACCACAGAGAAAACCACTTTCTTTCATGCCAAAACAAAATTACAGGCCTCTGTTCGCCTCATCTAAATGAGTTCAGCAGCCAGTGTATGATGCCACTGTTTTACTGTAGTTAGGAATTAAATTGCTACTGAAGCTCCTCATGTGTATATCCCTGGGATTATCTTTTACATAATACACAATATATCACTGAAAAGTGTATTTTTTATTCTGTGAGCATGACTCAAGCTGTTCAATGTCATATGTCTCTGTCCTGAATCAAACAAAAAGACAAACCCACCACTGGTCACAAACTCCACCATGATGTCAGCGCTGCGGGTGTGGGACCTGACAAACGTCAGACTGCTGGCTCTGGCCCAAACGCTGAAAGCTGACTCAACCAGAGAGTCCACAGTGTTGCGAGGCAAATCTCTGGTGTATCTGCCTATGCTGCAAAAGCAGTGAGTACATGTCATGTTGTTGCTTGAAATAAAGATCAAGACACAGGATCTTCTAAATATAAATCTTATCAATCTGTACAGAAATGATTGATAAGACAAAAACATGTGCTATTTTTTTGAGAATACTAAGCCCTCAGCACTACATAACTTTGGTGGATACATTTTTGTTTTTTACGAGAAGCATAAAGGGAACTGCAACTTGGATTTCACTATACAACCCTGTGTTGTAAATTGACGTTTAAATTGCCTATATGTGGTTATATAGACTTGTGTAAATTAAATCTTGCATTTAACACACTTTGACAATAGCCGCTTTTCTCAGATTCTCTTGAATTAAACATGTGTTCTGCTCCTAATCCAGCTGCCATGGCTCCAGCAGGACTTGCAAATAACTGGACAGGTCTGGTTTCAGACAGTGTTACATAAGTTCAAGCATGTATGGTGAACTTGGCATTGGAACAAGCCCACAAAAACTCTCAGAGGCAGGAGTCCCAAACCCAAAAATCTGTTAACCATAATGATTTGTGACAGTTGCTATTCCCTATTTCTGCCAAAGGTTTTATTGCCTGCTGCCTCAAAATGTTTCCCACGTTTTGGCGGGGTTTGCATTTTAGGGACAACCAGACTGTTCTATTTTTTGCAAGTTCAGTCTCGGTCAGATATGCCTATATCATATACAGCTATAACTTCCAGACAGTGATTCTAGGCAAATGTAAAAATAAAAAGAGTGATAGCATCTTCATTATTAAATTTAATAAAAGTCCACACAGATACCTGTAGGTGATGACATTCTTGTTCCATCGTGTCCCCTGAATGTGACTGTACTCCTCCACATCTGGAACCCCACATCGAGGGCTGCTCATCACCTCCAGGGTGTCTGAGTCCAGGACACCCGTTGCATTGAGCCCAAAGAATATCTGCATGTCTTTCACCTTGGAGGTAAAGGAGGGCCCACTCCGCTTCATGCGTCCCATAGGTTCTATTTGCAGGTTGTAGTACTGCTGAAGGTATTCCTGTGAGTAGATTTGAGATCCACATCAGATCTATCTTTTTGCAGTGAAGAGCCAGGTAAATTAATCGGTCCTGCACAACTTAACTAATGCCAAGGTAGAACGTGGTATTCCTTATGTGGATGGACTCCTTATTTGCAGCAGGCATTATAGTAGATTACACACTATTATCATAATTTGCATCCATCAGATTGCACATTGTATTTATTAACTTGTACATAACCAATTTAACACTCTTGGGTAATCAGATTTATAGGATCAACTGTCAATTACAACTTCTCTAATTACAACACAAATCCTTCACAACAATAAACTGAATAAAGACTTCCCAAGCAACCGGTTCCCATGCAATTCCTTCCAAAGAAAAACAAGAATACATTCATGAAAGGAAATTATGGAGAGGGAAAAGTGAGGATGCTGAAAGAATCTGCTAAAGCATGCAATATAACAGCTACAAGGACTGCGAGGGCAGTGCAGTAACTTACCTCCGCCCCCCACCCACACAAAAACAAAACTAAATAAAAACATAATCACAAAATCCCACACGCAGACAACGGATCCTTGTAATTCCATTATCCCTCAATAAAAACACTTTCAAATTGGCATGTTTTTGCCATTGTACAGGAGATAAAGTCACATGCAGTCCAATCTCAAACATTTGTAATGCAGCTCATGCAATTATGCACTTACAGTGGCCAGCTTCAAGTCAACCTGTGGTTCTGTGGAAGGAGAGCTGTCTCCCTCCGGCACAAACGTGGGTGCCGTAAAACACGGACCGGGCATAAGCAAGACCAGGAAACAGCAAGAGAACAGCATGACATGCATTTCACAGACTTAACACTACATTGAATTGTAGTGGCCTAGTTTAAACCCATGGAGATGGAAGTTCTGGTTAATGAGAAAGCCTTTTAAATGGTTATTGTGACTCATACCACTTGCAAATCCAAGGGAAGCCTCAGACAGTACTATGGAATTAGGGAGGGGTTTGCAGAGAGCCAAGGACAGCAAAAAGAGAAAAGAAAGAAATGACATTTGAAAAAAATTTTGTCATGTGACATGTTTGCACCAATGACGATTTAAATGGATAACGTATTCAGTGTATGGTTTTAAATTTCTACATCTGAATCAAATTCAGTGCAGATTTAGGGCTTAAATCAGTTGTTTCAATAATGATCAAGTTGATGTAAATAACATTTACACTGGGAGTTTAAGAGGGCAGTGATTCACAGATAATCCTAAACAAGTGGTGAAACTGCAACATGAGGCAGTGTAGAAAAAGATTATTTCTGCAAGATGTGCTCATTGCTGCAACTATGAGTATGTTTGGCATAAACATGTTGATATTCCCACCATCAAAAACCTCTGATATTGGGTAAATGATTTCCTCAGCAGAGATCCTATTAAGAAACCAACAGACTGATGCAACACAATGAGCTGGGTGGCATTGCTCAGTCCCACGCATTCTGCTAGCTCCCAAAATAATACCATCAAAGCTCATTCTGGTCCCGTTATAGACGGAAATGCATGTAAGACCTTTCAATGAGAGAGTTCGCCGAAAGGGAGCTGAAATTGCAGGGGTGGATTTAAGGCCTTCGAAAAAGAAAAATGGCCGACAGCCAGGCATCCTAGACTGGCAAGGGTGGTGCCATGGTAAATCCAAGCTACAATTACGGTTGATTGGTCATTGTGGAGCTTTATGGGACCAACAGCATTCCTCTGCTGGGTAACATGAGCTAAGTTTTCCAAAGGACACTGCGCTCTTTTGTAGAAACACTTGCAGAATTTGTGTCGCTCTGGTTTTATGGTCTAAGTACAGACGAGGTAATGAAGTCATTTTAGGCAGGGGTGATGACTGAGAGTGTAGTTTGGAGCTGCAGGGTTACAATCTGGGAGAGACAGCTATGGTAATTAAACCAGTAGCAACAACTTCTGTTTTGCCCCAAACATACACTTTCACTTTGAGCAATATTTGTCTTGGAGAGCATCTTTTTTGTCTGTAATGATAAGTATTCAAAAGCTTTTTAGGTATGTTTCTGTTATGCGGTGCTTCCAGTCACAGTATATTAAAAAAGAACAAAAAGGAATGGAAGGGAGACAGAGAGTCAGAATTACATGACAAAGTTTTGCAAATATTTATCATAATAATACTCAAACTAGTTAACATCAGTGATATATCAACTTCACTACACAGTTTATTTTGCTTCAGGAAAAGACAATGTGACTCCCATCAAACCTGAAAATGTATTCTTTCATGTTGTGTCCTACACACTTGAAAGGCTGAGTTGGATTTAAATGGTTTCAATCTGCAACTTCAGTGCTAGATGCCAGTGAATCCTGGGTACTGATCCTTTAAAACGTATTTCAAACACAGTTTATTTTAAAATGGCAAATCTGCTATGAGAAATAGTCACTCTTAGACAAATGATGGTACCCTTAAAGCCTCTGTGGGCAGAATTTGTATCTGACTTTGGCTCCCCTAGTGGTACTACCAAAGAGTTACTGTGGCAGACAGCAGCACACACACACACACACACACACACACACACACACACATCATGAAGTGAATGGGTATGATGGGGTAATACTTGCAGTAATTTTAACCAAGACTGACTACTTTTTTCTCCAGAAAGAACTCATGAGAATAAATTAAAAGATTCTTTAGTCACATAAATGTACTATTCATAGTGGCTTTAATATCAGTTTCTCATTACAGGTAGTATTTTGCACTATACCTTCACAGCTGTAACAAAATTACACACGTATTGATGACTACATGAGTATGTTTAGTTCCTCTAATAGCTTTCAAAATATGTATAGCTGTATTCTGAGTGAGCCAGAAAGGGCATGGTGTGAGTGTACACGCACCTGATTGCACAATTGGCAAAAACTCATAATCTGTTCAAGCAAACAACCAAACATGCTTAGTTACGACCAATACAAAAATGGTCCAAAAGCAACAGGTAAGATCAGTTAGCAAATAATGTTTTTGTGATAGTGATAGTCATAGTTTGTTTCAGGAAAACATACTAAGTTTAAGGCTGTTTTGATGATGAATCTGACATCAACGGATGTTTAATCTCTATTTATTTACATTTGAGCTCTGTTAATTTTTAACACTTCAGCTTGAGGTGGTGGTAACACTGGGGCATGTGGGGGACCAGAGGGATTAGACCAATGAGTCTCCAGCTAGAGTCTCTGCTGCCCTCATGTGGTGTCTCTTCAGTTCGTGTAGTCATTAGGATTCATCCTCATGCTTTTTGCTGAGTGGGCCTGACCTCACGCCACAGCAGTCACTGTGGTCTGGATCTTAGCAGTTGCTCTGCCATTGCAGTTGCTCAGCATTTTAATTTGAGCCTTTTTCTGGTACTTTATTTGTGGACTTGCAATATGCAAAGATTCAATTACAGTAGTGTAATGTATCATCTCTGATTCTGCTGGCACCTTACCGTGTAATCCAAATGCTCTTTTTACTGTAAGCTGTACATTATATTTATTTGGCAGCTTTTGTCCAATGAGAATAAATGTTGCATACCTTTGCTAGCCATAATGCTAACATGGTTATTTAATCCTGTAATACATTCTAGGGATGAGCTCTGTGGTAAACATAAATTGTATGGTCACTGTGTTTTATGGTTTAGATGGTCTGAGCTTATTCTACCTCATCGCAGACCTTTACCAAAATAACACCAGCAAACATAGCTGGCCTCTGTCTCTGAACAAATATCTCCATACTGTATGCGACTGAGTCCTTATATGAAACTGGTACATTACCTGGATGTTACCAAAGTGTGAATATATTCCAGAGAAGGAGCAAAGTACATCTCAAAAGGAAATGAACAATCACAACGACCACAAAGTAATATAGTCATGCAACCAAAGCCGACGAGTGACATTATGACACTGACCACATCCTGATGTGTCAGAGAGAGGTTGATGCAGGATGATGAGGGACCAAAGAGAAGATAAGCTATATGTTTCAAATAGAAACTCTCTCAATTCCTAATCTTTATCTCTTTACATACAGCTGATGTAACTACATGACACAAGAGCAAGTTGTAATATCTGCAAATAAAGGCAGGAACACACTGTAAAACTGCCTGTTTCCAGCAAAGGTAGCGTTGGATATTTTGGAGCAATACACAACCAAATATCATATGATATTCAACTTCAGATATTTTAACACATCTGTCCAGGAATAATTGTATTATTTGATACACGCTGAAAAACCACAGCTGAGGTTAATAACATAAAGCTGAGCCTACAAGCTGAGTCTTTTTTTATCTTTGTTTACCCCACTAGAGGTAACAATTCCATTTTTCATCAACATCCGACAATTTCTTTTTCTTCTGTGTCTCATGGGGCATCGAGCACGGCTGCAGACTTACATACTGTTCCTCTGAGACAAGTGGGAACATTTCTTATTTAGACTAAAATAACAGACAGACTGACAATGCTGCTTACCTCAGCCACCTGAAATCATTTTCTCCTCTCTGTAACAGGAATATTGTTCTGTGTACAGTGCAGTATGCCATTTGTGTGTCACAGGTTTGATTCCTCAGACCTGCCACCACTATAGGTCATATGACACCATTTATCTATCTTTGAATGCAACTAGTGGGTCACGACACAGATCAGCAGTGTGTATGTTTCCATATGTGTGTGTGTGTGTGTGTGTGTGTGTGTGTGTGTTTGCCAGTGATATTTTAAAATAACAGCAAAAATCCCCCTAGCTGCCAACTTCCCCTCACATGAGTCAGGAGCACTGTGTTGACCATCGTCTAAACAATGATGTTACTCCAAAAATATTGGTCTCCACAGGATGCTGTAGTGTTTGGACACAATGTTTGTTACACATTACACATGCAATCACTAATAGGGTGCAGATGAACATCACTTTTTCTGTGATGTTTGTATTACCCTTATAACCCTAACCCTAGCTAATGTTCCACAAATCGTTGCTCCTTTATAATGACTTAATATGATCCTTTAGACTAGACACTAGCTGTTTGTAATCTTAATGCAGTGTCAGACATTTGGTTTTCTCCGGCAGCGCAAAACATTGTCATTACAAGACATTTTCCAAAAGTATGTTGATAATGACTGGAATTGGGACACAGTCGAAACATTGTTTGACATGTAGTCATGTGCAGGGGTGGGGTGGGGCTTGGGGGGTAGGTATGTATGTATGTGTGTGTGAATATATATGTGTGTACTGAGTGAGTATGCCAGGAAGGGATACTGCTGTTCCTGTTAGGTCAACAGAATGTACCACAGAGTTTAACTTTGCTGTCTTTCAACATGTTTTATGTCTGTTATTTTAAAGGCTCTTCTGGAGAGCATTGGAAATCAGCTGTAGCTACAAATGCTATGATGCATTGCATTGGGTAATTGTAAAGTAAATTTCCATATAAACTCTGTATTTCAAATATGAAATCCCTTATTGGTGTTGGTTGAGCAATTTAAGATGAACAAACTTCTTTGAGGGCCTAGCTCTAAAAAAAAGACCACCTTTGTGTAGAGGTTAAGGAATTCCATTGTTGTGGCAGGAGCAAATAATTATACACGTCTGTTGTCTCTCACAGACGACAGAAGAAATAACAGGAAGCATGTCTTTACCTGCCTTGACTCCTGGGACCTACGCAGTTATATTTCTCCATCGTACTTTCCTGTTTGTTTGGAACATTATTCTCAAGGTCTTTTATAGATTATATATGCATAATTTTGAACATCATCACTACCATTCCAAACAGAAGAGAATCCTTTTCTTTGAAATTTAAGCAATATTATAGGCTACCATTTATCACAGTTTGGTGAGAAGCATTGTTGTTAATAAATGCAGGTGTTACAATTCCCCTCGCCATCTCCAGTCTTGCTTATGAGGATTTTACCCTCCTCAGTGTAACCAGCCTGAACCTACCATGCTAGCAGTTCTGCAAGGCTGTACTCACAGCAGTGCTTTGAACTAAACTTTGCTGCATGTAACATTGGCTGCTTCTCATGTGGCAATGCTAACATATTTAGCAGGTATTGTGTTCACCATATTAGCTGAGCTAGTTAGCATGCTAACATTTGCTAATTAGCATTAAACAAAAGTACACCTAAGGCTGATGGGAATGCTGTTCATTTCGCCAAACAAAAATATTCCACAAATTATAACTGTTAACCGACGATGGCACTAAATGAAAAGGGATCACCACAGTCGCTAGGATTTATCATCTGGGCACCATATGTGTACAAAATGGTGTGCCAAACTATTGAGCAGATGTAGCAATTTCCCTGGATAAATGATAAAGTGATTCTTAATATTAATATTTGCTTGTATTTGTTGTTAGTCATCAGGGTTTGTATGCTGTGATCAAATCTCTTGCAGACCACACTTCCACAGTATTATGAGCACTAGACCAATTTTCAAAACAACTAATTATTTCACAGTTTTAAATGTAACATTATACACTTAAATCACACGTTTTACACTGAAATGTTTTCGCTGTCTCTTTCTGAATTGTGATGTGTGTTTGTCAGTCCCATATCTTAAAATGTCTTCACCTAAAATAACAACACATAGAATGACTGTCATGAGACTAGCGTCAAAGACAAAATTCCCTTTATTTTTATAGTAGGGCATTTATTTATTTATTTTATTCAGTGGAAGAAGATGTCTAGATAACAACTAATGTGACATCCTTATTAAAGGAGAACCCAGAGTAATTTATCCCAAAAAGGCTTCATCCTTTCTAAATCTACCAACAAGAAAAAGATTGTCATGTTGTTCTTGTTTTTCAAAGAAGAAAGAAAGAATCATAATTTTGCCTCATAGACATTTTCCTGTGAACTCATTGGGAAAACGCCAAATGTCTTCACAATTTGGGAAATGGTTTATCAAAGCATTTTAGGTGGGTTCAAAAGAGTACACTCAAACCACAGTCACTGTGCAAGCACATTCTCAACAGACAAAGGAGGAAGTGGCTAGGTGCTTTTACATGAATCACTTAAATCCTTTGAAAAAAAGTGGACCCAAAACACTATAAATACTTGGTTGAGCTCCTCGACCCCAATCACTGGTTTGGACAACACAGAGACAACAATGATAGCTTTGCTGCTGTTGGCGCTGGTCGCTCACTCCTTTGCTCTGCCTCTGCCGTCTGGGGACACAGACAACTGGCTTTTAGCAGAGGTAAGATCTGAGGTCTCTAATCCACACATAATTTAGTTTTATAAGCTGGCTTCAAATGGCTTTCTTTTGTCATAATCAATGCAAAAAGAGAATGGAGTAATCCACACCTACTTTACACCATTATGAATGTCATTCAGCTTTTGTTCTTTTTCTATAAACAGAAATACCTTCGTCGGTTCTATGACCTTCCAGCAGGTCTCCAAGGTCGCCAAAGGTCATCTGGTGCCTTTCGGGACAAGATCAGGGAGATGCAGAGCTTCTTTAAACTCAAGGTGACTTCTTTGATTTGCAGAGTAGTTGTTAGCTACCTGCTGGTAATGTAATGAGCAGGGCATTGCTGTTTTCTTCTTTCTTTCTTCTTCAATTTGATAAGAGTTTGAGTAGGTTTTGTTCATAGTTTAAAGAGAGGAGAGAAAAATGAGATCAGTTTACATTACAACTGTTTTTCTAAGGTTTTTTGTAGGAAAGAAGTTGAAATGGGTTTACTTGAGTTATCTTTATTGCCATGACAACAACCTTTGTTAGGAACTTTTCTTGTTGAGCTCATAGTGCAAGACAGATAGGACAATATTTAACACAGCATACAAATAATGAAACCATAATTTATATAAAACAGTACACAGAGATTGAAAACGATAACCTACAAACAAAGTATACCTATCAAATGTTTAATATTCAAGACTCATTGACAGATGCATTGAACCATTCAGAAGTTTTGATGAGTACTCTCGTTGATTACAATACTCCGAATGTACCCATGTAACATATTTTCTTTCCACCTCCTCTCCCTCTGAAGGTGACAGGAAATCTGGATGACAACACTCTGGACCTGATGAAACAAGCCAGATGTGGCGTCCCAGACATCGGGGAGTACAACCACTTCCCTGGACACCTCAAATGGCAAAATAACAATGTCACATTCAGGTATGCATTAATGTGGTACTTGTGAATAAAATATAAATGGTGCAGAAAGTGGATACTGGTATCATTTATCACTCATCTATTCCCTGATGTATCAGGATATTGAATTATACACCAGATCTGAAGAAATCAGATGTTGACAGAGCCATCCGCAATGCGCTGAATGTTTGGGCCGATGTCACCCCCCTGACCTTTAAGAAGCTGTATAAGGGCAACGCTGACATTATGATCAGTTTTGGATCAAAAGGTACGATAAATGTTAATTAGGATGTACTGTATCATATCTGAACACACAAACAAAAATAAATGATGTTGGGTTTTCTACACTACAGCTGCTTAACTATAAATAATAGACATTATGCTAGTGCACATTCTGCTTAGCATGTTTAAAAATTGTGTGTCCTGTTCTCTGTAGAGCATGGAGACTATAACCCTTTTGACGGGCCTAATGGATTGCTGGCTCACGCCTACCCACCCGGCCAAGGCATTGGAGGAGATACTCACTTTGATGAGGATGAAGACTGGACCAAAGATTCATCAGGTAACAGTTGTGCACAAATGTTCAACATAAGTCACCTAACTGAATCCTAATGGTTATAAACAAGTAAGTCCTATCTGGACTATTTTGACTGAGTATCTTTTCTCTACAGCTTACAACCTATTCATAGTGGCAGCCCATGAGCTGGGCCATGCCCTCGGTATGTCCCATTCCTCAGATGCGGGCGCCTTGATGTACCCCGTCTACTCATACTCTACAGGCTACCCGCTGTCTGAAGATGACATTGAAGGCATTCAAGCTCTATACGGTGGGAAAATAGCTGAATGAATTAACTGGTCTTATTCCTAATAATACATGAGCAGTGCATTAATGCCAGATGTTCAATCACAGGCCCAAACCCAAACCAAAAGAGAGTACAGCCAAAGCCTGACGCACCTGACAAATGTGACCCCATGTTGAGTTTTGATGCTGTCACAGAGCTCAGAGGAGAGACCATCATCTTCAAAGACAGGTACAGTAAGAACCATGATGTTAAATACAAAGATGGTAATACATAAACTAAGCTAAACTCTAGATCTAGATTTATAACCTGTTTGAGGAAGCGTTGATTATTATGTAACTCCTTTAATAACTCTCCAACTTCGCAATGTATTTCTGTTAAGATAAGTTTAATTTGCTACATGCTGTTAACAAGCTGTACTTTGTCCAGATTCTACTGGCGTATTCATCCTCAGATGCCGGAGCCTGAGCAGACACTGATCAAGTCCACATGGCCCTCCATCCCCAACAAGGTGGACGCAGCATACGAGAACCCAGAGAAGGATCTAGTCATCATATTTAGCGGTCGGTTATGTATATTTATTTACTGATGTCATATTTTTTTCATTATTGCCTAAATGCTAGATACAAACTCTGCTCTGTGTTTCAACAGGTATCCGAATGTGGGCTTTGAATGGATATAACCTTGTTGACGGTTACCCAAAGTACATACACAAACTTGGACTTCCCAAGAAAATAAGGAAAGTAGATGCTGCCGTGCACATCGGAGACACTGGGAAAACTCTACTCTTCACTGATGAGGACTATTGGAGGTATGTGGTGATGAGTATTTTCATTTTTTATTCATTTATCTTCTTTTTTTAATGTATGCAGTCCATTTTTCTAGCTTTGATAGGGAGTCAGATAATGAGACAGTTTTTCCTTGGAATATATTTGGTGAGGAGTAGGCTACTGCATGTCTTAGTAAAGATTCCAAGTCTTTAAATTAGCAAAAAAAAACAATAGATTAAAACTGAGCCAGTCAGTTTTCCTGTATTTCATCCATGTTGTTTCGCTTTTATTTGTCACTCACAGCTACGATGAAGCAACAGGCACCATGGACAGCGGCTACCCACGATCCATCGAGGAAAACTTTCCTGGGATGGATGATGAAGTCGATGCTGCTGCTTATCACTACGGTATTATTAAGCCTCAAATATCACATTGTCAGTGTAGTTAAAGCTGCATTAGAAATGTTTATGAAAATAACTTATTTCCAGAGACTTTCGCTATATGCTGAGAGTAGTACACAAGCTAGATAATCTGTAAAAAAATGTTGATAATGGTAAATGCTATCAAGACCACTAGAAGGAGCCAGTGGGACCGAGTTTCTTTCACAGATTATCTGTCTCATGTGCTACTGTCAGAATATAATGAATGTTTCAGCAAATATGTTTCTTTTTTAATAAAAGTTACTTACGGCAACTTCAAAGGAGATATTTTTTTTCCCAGCACCACCAATACACAGCTCTCCCTAATTGTTATTCCTCTTTGTTTTCTTCCAGGATACTTGTATTTCTTCCATGAACAATTGCGGTACGAATACAGTTACACCTCGAAGAAGGTCATCCGCATCCAGAGGACCAACTCCATTCTCAACTGCTGATGAGGGGGTCTGCAACTGTCAGCATAGACGTAACAATATATGTGGCTGCAAAACTCACAACACATCTTCACAATACACAAAATATACACAAACACACGTGTTAGAAATGAGACATAGGAAGTTGCAGCTCACTGACGGAGCAAATGAAGACCTGGTACAATTAAACCAGTGTTTGTTTGTTTTTTATTTTTACTAGTGCTGGACACCTGTAGGTCATATAATTTGTCAGACACAGAATGCTGGAAAATTCCTCGGAAATATATTATTTATTTTACATCTCTATATTTGTACTACAAGTTTACAGACATGCAAGATCCTTAGCCGGTTAAGCTTCTTGTCAAGAATGGATAGTTTCATTATTTGACTTCTTGTTTCTCTAAATTCTGTAACAACAAAGAGTTTAGCATTTTAATATATTCTGTGTTTGTCCTTGGATTTTTGTAAGTTTGGAAAATTACAATAAAAGCAGAGAAATTCCAGCTGGATTAATGATCTTGGTGTTAAGGAACTGAATGTAAAGTAATGTCGTCCCATGTAGTGACATTTTGAGGGAGCTCCGACACACAAGATGACATTTCAAGAATCCAAACTCTGCAGAGCTTTTGCATATTGAGTATGCCAAAGATGAGGTTAACACTTCGATGGGACCGTGTCTGAAAGATCCACTTATGCAAATCTTAGTTACTGCTTTTAATAAATGTCACTGATATATCTTTTACATATTTGACGTATGTGAATTTTCTGTCAGTGTGTTTAAATACATGTGGAAATGATTTATTAAATAAAATGCAAGTAAATTAAGACAACCAGTGTGGTGTTTTATCAGGACAATGAAGTTATATTACAACATATTTGAACTCAAACCTCATAACACTTTGTTATTTGTTTGTGTGCAAAGTTAAAATGCGCCAAAAATGATCATAAAGCAGCCGAACTCTTGCTTAAAGGCTGGATGTATTTGAAGACTTGAAGTGGCATTAGGTTTTTTAGGCATTTTTAATGTTTCCTGGAACCGTCATGCAAACTATCAGATGGTGTAACATTGCAGGGGGTTATTGGCTGAGAATGATATGAAAAATACATGATATTTTAGAGTTGGAGGTCTTTATTTATTGCATCACTATTAACTCTGATAGAAACTCTGGGTCGTGTACATGTTGTTCCCCACCTTTTCCACTAGAGAGCACTCCTATCAACAGTTTGAGTGCATAAAGGTCCTCTTTTGACCAGAGAGTCTGGACAATTCTGAGAAAGATTAAGTGAGCTACAGAAGAATTAGCCTATTACGCAATATTTGCACAACATCATGACAATATCTGACTGCGATGGGCTGGTTCTCTATTCATCATCAAGTGTCTCAATCCATTCCTAAGTTTGTGCTTCATTAGCACAACAAATGTTGGGGAAAATCTCTGGCCATATTAGATCCAAATATACCACAAATCAGACAGACTAAGCACTAATCACATTAATAAACACACAATATCTTCATCCTCCAGCATACTATAACAACCTAAAGCCAATTATTTCAGTTATATGTCAGATGTTTTATGAAAATTAAGAAGTTGTGCAGGGGGAGCAGCCCAGTTTCCAAAGGTCAGTTAAATATCTCTAGCTAAAGTTTAGGAAACAGTGTAGCTTGAGCCAAGCAGCATAATCCACAGGCCCAATCATGTGGATGTAATTACAGTGCAGTGAAGCAGTCACCTCATTTGCTCATTTCCGAGGTATTGCGTGGCATAGGCTGCACCACCGGTGCACAAATCCTGTGTGTTCATCACTGATGTTGGCTTTCAAAGTCTAAGCTCCAGTTAAAAACACAGATGGTTTATCTGAAATTAATATGCATTTTGCATGAGCCCTTCTTAAATTAAGATTAGAATGTAATTTGCATGTGTCAAAAGTGATACTACCCCTTTAGCTCCCCTCATGTGTTTTGAATAGTAATTGTAATTTTGCGCAGGGCAATAGAAAACGAGGGGAGGGACATGACAAAGGAAACATTTAAACAAGAGAGCTCATTGTGTTTGGCAAACAGCGGTAACCACTGATATCGTTAGAGCTGACTCCAGGCCTGTGCTGAAAATGCTTTAAAATCCTCCCTTTTCCTGTAACTTTACCTTGATGTTTAGAGATACATGTTTGTGGCCTGAAGAAAGTAGATCCAATCTAGTTTTGCAGGGACAGAAAGACTCACAGTAAAATACAGCAGATGTAACATTTAAAGCTTTAAATGTTTATTTCAATGTGAAGATCACTTTGTTTCCTATACTTGAATCTGTTTTCACTACTCTGTAAAACACTGTAAATGTTTACAACTGACATGCTGTCACTCCTTGGTGGTTTGCAGAAATTGAGCAACCTTTGGTTCGGACTTGCCTTTTGTAGAGCAGTGCAACTGAGAAACATGCCAAACTAAGGAGGTGTTAGCCCCTGTGGATTTAGAGGTCATGTAAGTCTCCTCTTTTTTATCTCATTCCAGTCACAGCCGGGCACCTCTCCCTGTTCCTGCCCCAGTCAAAAGTCATTAGCATATCCAGCTCTTTCAACTCGTTCAAAATGCAGCATGGAGGATTTGAACTGGAGCCAAATGAAAAGATCATAAACCGTGAATTTTAATGTCTCTCCACTGGTTACAAGTTAGGTCGTGAAGTGATGCTGGGTTTACGGGGTGTTTTCAAGAACAGCCAGGTGGATGTTCAGCTACATTACAAAGCACTGACTGCCCTGTGTGCAGGAAATTTTGATCCTGAAGACTAAAAGCACAGTGGGTGCGGTTCAGCCATCAGTGCTCCTACGCTGGAATGAGCTGCCTGAAGCTAGAAACTATTTTTCCTTTTTATTATTTTGATGTTATTTAAAATGTAATATTTAAAATTTTAAATTCAATTTTATGGGGAAATTTGACATTACTTATTTATTTGCCTCTGCAGCACTTTGGAGTTAATGAACATGTAGAGAACGGATGGAGACAGTTTAAAGAGTTCAACGAAAAATGGCAGTGGAGGTAGAAAAAACAAAGGTGGTATCCTTTGAGAAAACCTTTACACAGACCAGCCCAGCAACTCCTGATGGAAACCAGATGACGGAGAGCAGGGGTCGCAGGATATATCCCTTTTCCTCTGGGGAAACTCCCTCCTCAGACCACCGATATGAGAGGGGTGATGCAAAACTCCTGCTACTCCAAGACTGACCTGATTATTCTGACCAAGTAACATGGCTTTGGGGATTAATGAAATGTTATCCAGAAAGACATGTATTTATATCTTTCAAAACCTATGAATTGCACATTAAAGTGGTAGATCAGCATGTTATATGCCTGTTGCACTGTTCTCAAACACACATTTCATAACATGCATGTCAGAGTGTAGGTCGGCTAGGTGCAACATGCTCAGGACAGGTCATTTTCAGCTTTTTATTATTATTATAACAGTGAAGGTGAATGTGTGATTTATAGTGTGCATAGTGCTGATAGTGGCAAATGTTATCCTTCTGGGTGTATCTGTTAATATTGTGTCCCAGTATGTTTATTTTCTGTTGCCTTTTGTGAACTGTTGCCTTCTTGTCTCGTCTTCCTGTTGTTATTCTTCCTTTTCCCTAAATAAATGTGTAATGTTTATATAATGCAACCAGTGGTTTACTGTGTTTCTTCCTCTTTAGATGCTGGAATGTGGAGAAAGTCAGGCTGTGCTCTGTGTTGACCCCTGATAGATAAACCTGCTGATAAGTGACCCATGGGGCAGATAGAGCTGTGTTTTAAATGTGACCAATAAATTTCATAAAAGAGATTATCTCTTTGATGCCACAGCAGACCTTGCAGGCGGCTTTTAGGATTAGCTGCTGTAAAGCAAAACAAAAAAGTTGCAAGACTAATACCAATTTTGGTATTTTGTTAAGAAGTGCAGGCAGGGCCTTCATTGAGAAGTCTATATTTTATAAACATAAATAATGTATATTAAGTTGTTTTTCCCCTAAAACTTAATATTGAAAAGTTTGGAAAAGTACTAACTATAATCAACAGATCCTTTGGTAAATATTCCAAGATTTATAATGTAAAAAGCAAAATATTTTGCTCATCCTAAGGGATCCAGCTTCTGGTGTGAAATCATTCAAAAGCATAGTACAGAATATCAGTTTTTAAAAACTGCCACAGGAATGCTTTAAAAATTGTAATTCATTTTATCATTGAAAATGTTGTAATGTCAGTAGTCCAAAGGATGTTCACTTTTCCAACTCAATATGCTTTCTAGAAAACACAATGTAAGCCAAACTGAAAATAAGCCAGTAGTCTGTTAGAGTAACACAATCCAGGATGTGTTCTTTGACAAGCAAAGTCATGCTTTTCTCTCACATACCTCATTTCAGACGCTGTAGATACAAAACAGATAACCTGAAACAGTTTCAAGACCTCCTGGAATTGTATGTTGGTATGTTAACAGTGCTGTATGTAGGAAAATAATGATATACTGACTTCACTTGTGGACACAAAGTAAATCATTATTTCTGTCTGGCTGCATAAGATTTTGAAAAGGTGTGTGGCCTAAATTATGGTGAATATGCCACCAGATACAGTAAGTTCAACCCGAGCAAGAAAATATATGTAAAAATATCAGAACTTGACTTTGGCGTAAGATGGGGAAGACTTGTGAACAGCTGATGGAAGTGTCCTAAATTCAGTGTAAGGAGCTTTTTTAACAAAATACGTCAATCAGCGTAATAAAACCCTCACTGTACAGCACTGACCATACGCTGCTCCTCTACATGCTGAGTCATGGTGTTTTTATTTTTTTAATGTGATGGGTCAATAGAAAGAGTTGTTTATTATTTTTGAGAAGTTGGACCTTTTGCTGATGCGAGGTGATTTAAGCCACAGCAGTATTTTGGGAAATCAGCAGTTCCCAATCTTTTTCTGACCTACGTGTGTTACGTATGTATTATTGTTTTTTTGCTATGCGGGTCAGTTCAGGACAGTGACCAGTTCATACTGCAATCTGATACAGGCCACATTTAAAAAGTAATGTGAACAGCCAAAAAAAAAATAAAGATGTGATTAGAATTGAGCACTAAGACTTGCAGTGGTAATGTAGCATCAGAGGCACAGAGTAGAGTCTGTTATTACTGTTTTCCAAAAATGTTTTTTTTTTCTGCTTTTAATCAACTTTGAACCCCATGGCAAAGTCCAGACTACTGTCTTAAACTACAATGTGCCACCAAGTGTTTTATATGAGCGTCAAATTCAATCACACACATGGACCTTTGCTAATATTGAGGATCAAACTCAATAAATACAATGTAAAACCTAAACAGATGCATTGCATTTTCATTGTTTAAGCCTAATGTAATTGTCTTTATGATTTACCGAATGCATAATAATGACTAATGTTTTAGTGCCTCTTAGAAAAACAAGCAAATCTTTTGTGGCCTGTGACGAGTTGAGCTGATCTTTTGTTTGTCTGAAAAACAAAACCTCTGTGCTGAGCTGCAGTCCGCTGACACAGTGCCTTGGTGTCTATTGTCACGGCAGCACAACGAGCCAGAGGGCATTCAGAGCACCGATATTTCAGTATCACTGCTGTCAAATGAAAATTTCAAATCTGCTTCAACTCTTCTAGGAATACAAAACCAGGTTATGTTCAAGTAAATAAACAATTATTAACTTTTTACATTCTAAACAAAAGCTTAAGAAACTACTTTCACAGCCTCCTGCAGGAATGGAAAGTAAAACCGTGCAGCGATCGCAGCAGCATGGGCTCATTGTTGAAGCAAAGTGAATTAGCTGCTTGGATAACTTAATCCTCCAGAGGATCTATCAGGGAAGGTCAAATTGTATTTGTTTGATAGTTGTTCAAGCAAGAGCAAAGCACTTAATAAAGACACCCTGGTTCTGCTTGCCTGAATTAATTATACACAGTTCAAAGCTTCCCTCTGCTTTGAAGTAATTAAATCTCAGAGCCAGACAACTGCAGAGAGGGAAGTGATTACCCTTTGATTTCTTTGCTCACATGTCCCACACCGTATTGCAAACAGCACGCCTAATATTGAGTTGTTTTCAAAAAATAAAATTAGTTATGTTTAAAATGTTCTGTCCACTGTTGGTGTGCTCTGAAAAATAAACTTAGAACAATAAAACGAGATAAAACAAGAAAAGCCCCTTTTTATTCAGTAAAAGCTGAGGCAGAGAAGCCTTGTTCAAACTTGAATAAATGTGAACTGCTGTTTGTTTAGTAGCAATTACATCACAAACGTGCACTTAAGATATGCTTGCAAATGCTGTTTTTTCAGACATCAGCTGACTGAATACAGTCTCAAGGTCTCTTTTGACCCAGCTTTATGCACAGAGAGCAACCTGAAAAAGGTCTCTTGTTCTCCCGATTACTGCCGCTCTTCCTGTGACTGTCACCGTATTTGTGCGATGACATTACTTCAAACCAAAGATGCTATGAGGAAAGTGTCTTCATTGTCAGTGCTCTGCAGACGTATTAGAACTTGTCTGTTTTTCTTTACTTTCATGGGAAATGTGAGCAGTTGGGCAACCATGTCCCAATTAAATGTCACTGCGTGCATTTGCGAGTTCAGCATGGTTTGTTTTTCAGTGTCAAACAAATGTCAACATTTCTGTCAAGACCTCTATTGATTCCACCTCTGAGAGAAGGTTCTTTACCTCCACCGGCTGTAAAACATTGTCAGTTCTCTAATAAATTGTGCTTCATTGTGTGTTTTCTCTTAACAGAACAGTAATCACATATATAGAACGTCGCTGTTGTCAGCTGGTCTATAAAGTATCATAAAGATTGCATGTCAACACATTTGTGCATGTCTCAGACTACACAGAGGGACATTGTTACGGAAATGTAAATATACATGTGACTTGATTCAGTGTAGCTTTCTGATTAAGTTCCACTGACATTTCAGTCATATCTGACATTCTTAAACACATAATTTCACTTCAAACCATCATAATTTAAACTGGAGAGTGTGTTTAGCTACAATGGTGGGTCCAAAGAGAAAAAAAATCCCTTCACTTTTAATCTATAACTTCATTTGTTGTGCTGTTGCATTTCCTGAATGTCTTTGCAATTTCACAGCGATGGTGTGAATCTTTATCTCGGCGCTACTGAAGGCACCCAGGTGCAGTTTCTGATGGATGACTGGTTCCTTAGGTCTCAGCATGTCGGCACTTCAGGAGATGGACAAAAAAAAACCCCCACAAACATCTGGAAGTGTTTTCTGCAATGGGGTCAATCCACTGAGGGCTCTCAGGCAGACTCCTGAAGAGAATAGAGTTGTATGCACACATTCACACATTCAGAGGCATACAAAAACTCAAATACAAGACAACAGGGGGGACTTTGGCTTGTTTAAAGAGCTTCTAAATGTCTTCTGTATTCTGAGGCACGTACAACTATGATGCAATCTGTGTAAAACCCCTTTGGTTTAGTCACCCGTATATTTCCTCGGGTAAAAGATGTGTCACAGAAAGGAGGGCACAATGTGAATGTTTTCTCTGTCTCACAGGACAAAAACTCATTGCCAGACACCACACAGGAGATCTGTAAGCTGCCATGACTGAAACCCAGCTCCTTCTTTCTCCTTTCTCTACCCATCTCCTTCCCAGTCACCTCCTTGGCAGGTTACCAGCCCAGTGTAGCACGGTATTCTTCCAAAACCCGGCGTTTCTGCCCACTTTACTATTTTTTAAGGACCATTCAAGACCACAAGTGTGTGTACGTGTCTGTGAATCCAGACACTTTCAAGTAAATAAAGACAAAAAGGCTCTATATACGAAACGTGTGACTGAGTTGTAAAAAGTGAAGAAACTGTTATGAGGGGAAACCGCTGAGATCTAAGCTTTCCTCTTGTCCTGTAGAGACACACCCAGCTATGAGTCAGTCCTGTGCATAGAAACAAATCACACATTGAAAAACAGGATCTCTAGCAAAATGTTAAGTGCAGTGTCTGCAGTGACGCGTTATTTCCTCGTTTTATTGTGTGCGTTCATGCTTCTTTGCCGACACACCCAACAATTGTTGCTATTTTTTACAACCACACGTGTGAGAATAGTCAATTTATTACACATATGATTCACATATATATAAAGTTATATACAATATAGTTACATACATACAAATATAAACTTCTACACATAGACTGGGCTCATCTGACTTTCAATTAACCAACTCAAAAGGTGGATTTCCTTTACAATTTCAAAAACCAAAACACTAAATAACTCAAGACTTTTCATATTGTGGACATTCAAAAACCCAAATATGCAGTGTTGAGGCTAATGATCCTCTTAGCTCCACAGAAATACCACAGGAATGTCAAGGTAACAGTACACAAGACAGCACCCCGCAGCTTGGTGTTTATACATCAACATCGACATAAAGTGTACTTGCATCACTTCATTTCCAGGGAAAGTTGTCCTACTTCATTGGTCAAATTTGTTTAAAACAGCTGTCTTGCTCAACTGGAGACTAATTTGACAGCAAGTCAAAATAAAGTCCCAGTCAATATGGTCACGGCTTGTTTGCTCCTGTTGTGTAATGTCCTAAAAAACTAACAAAACACTGATCAGTGAGCACTGTGCCGAGGGCTGCGTGCACCTAAATCGCATGGGCTGCACATCAAACTTAGTGTCACTATGAAGATAAATTGTCGAAACACAATGGACAAGTTGTCAGACTTGTGTTCGTGGAAACAAATTCAAGTAATGAAATGGTCGTTTTGTGGGTGTAACAAGAAAACATCTCATTTTACTCAACTAGGTTTAGTTACAGTGTTTGTAACAAGACTTTACTGTAAGCTTCCCAACCAGACCGTGCTCAATATAATAACTATTCCTTGGATTGTTTCACATTTTTGGGAAAAGCACTATTTAGTTTTGTAGAAGAGCGTTAGTTAAATAAGAAGACTGAGGCCTCTCTGAGTACCACTTCTGACGAGCATGGCTGTACTGACCACTGAGGTCAACAGTATTTTTCACAAGGGGTATACAAAAACAGTTGTGAAATAATTGTCTAAAAATAACTACTTTGATGCGTTGTTCCCCCGAAACAAGTTCAGCAAGTTCAGTTTGTGGACATTGGTATATCTAAAGCCCTGTGTACAGCAATGTCTCTTTGTGTTAACACATAGATCGCTTAACACTAAGCTTTAATGATGTCAAGAGAATTAGGGTTAGGGTTGTGCAGAATTAGGGTACTGGGACCTTTTTTGATCCAATTCAGGCACTGATCTAAATAACAGGTTATATCTTATTGCTTTAATGCACACAAAACTCAAGTTGTAAAAACAACCGTTTGTGGTTGTCTGTCCGCTGGTTGCCTTGAAACTTCACTGTGACAGCTAGACTGAAGGAAGTCCCTTATCAACACGAGAAAGAGTACTTCCCTTTATAACCACACCACAACCGTTGTTTTTAGACTTGGTTTATGTATGCATTAAACAAACAAGATATAACTTATTAATTAGTGAGCTTTGGTACAAGTACAAGTAGGTGAATTTGTTACCTTCGGACAAAATCAGGCTAGCTGTTTCTCCGTTTCGAGTCTTTGTGCTAAGCTAAGCTAACTTGAAGCCGGTTAGCTGTCAATCTGTTGAATTAACTCTCTGCTAGAATGCAAATGTGTGCATCTCCCAAAATGTCGAACTATCCCTTTAATCATTTCAATAAAACATCACATTCAAAGTCAAATGATAAATCGTAGTGGTCAACAGTCATGAAATATTCCTCAGTGTGGATATTAGGAGCAATGCATAGAAGGTTTTACATTAGACTGGGTGATATTTAGGCCATGTGTAAGTGCATCCTTAAAAACAGTACCACGACTGGAGCGAGTGCAAATAACTCTTAATATGGTCCCAAACATTGTCTAAAGTTCTGATGAAAATAAGTTGTTCTGTGCTATGTAAAATGCTGTACATTTTGTTATTGTGTTTCAAAAAGGTACA
Source organism: Morone saxatilis (assembly GCF_004916995.1). Taxonomy (NCBI): domain Eukaryota; kingdom Metazoa; phylum Chordata; class Actinopteri; family Moronidae; genus Morone; species Morone saxatilis. Next base: position 7,708,199 of record NW_023340257.1, on the reverse strand, counting down.
GCATTTATGATATTTGTGTTCATGAAGGCTACATTAAACCTTTAAGACATATTCCAGTTTCACCTCGGAACAAAGGTAATTAAGTGAGTAACACAAAAAAAAGTGTTTTGCATATCAAAGCAGATAAGGCACAGCTCTGGCATCAGGATTGTAAGGGCCGGGAGATATTCTCTATCAGGACTAGTTCGTACAACGTGTTGTCCGTGCGCACATTGTAAATCAAAAGTGTTTGTAGTTGCTCCGAATGGCTACACTAGAAGGCAGCATGAGAGACCAGCCATCACAGACGGCTGGGGGGTGATCGGTTGTTCATATGAGAAGTTACAGAAATACTTGTGTCATGAATTAAAACAACTGTGTAATGTGGGTATGAATTTCAGCTTTGGAAAGTTACAAAAATGGTCGGACACAGCCAACGCCAATCCAAAGTCTGGAAGATATGGGGGTTGTGGATTTCCGAAGCTCTTCGACCAACCGACAAGCACTTGTGATGGAGTATCCCTAAAGGAGCGGTCCGTTTCCATAGTCTCACAATACGATACCGTCAACATTGCAGTTCAGCACCTCATTGTGTTGGACTTGACCCAGCTGCCGGTGGAACTGTCCCTGTTTCTGGGTCCTCCAGCAGTGGATGCTCTCTCCCAGTGTGATACTCTTAATACTGGGCAAGTGGGTCAGCATGTTATTTGGCAAAGACACCACTCCAGAGCCAGACAAATTCAGCTCTTGCAGGGAATCTAGTCCGCTAAAAACTGCAGGGCTCAGAGTCTTAAGCTTCAGGTTGTTTGAGAGATCCAGAACTTGCAGGCTCTGGAGGCCCTTGAAGCTGTGTGGCTCGATTTCCTGAAGCTCTTCGAGGCCACTGATGGATAAATAAACCAGATCTTTCAGCTGAGCGAAAGCTCCCTCCTTGATGCAGGTGATAGGATTACCATCTAGATTGAGGTACCTCAGCGGAAGTCCTGCCAGCATCGGTACGCTCAACATCCGATTTGAAGACAGATTTAAGCTTTGAATGTGCAATACTCTCCCATGCGAAGTTGTGGTGACAGACACAAGCTTGTTATGAGACAGATCCACACTGACAGGTTCACCATTAACTTTAGTAGTGAACACGTCCATGTCGAACTCTTGGAATATGTTGTGACTGAGGTCAACTTCAGCCAGAGGGAGGCCAGAGAAACACCTCGGGGTGAGGCTTTCCAGGTTGTTGTGGCTAAGATCCAGAGTCTCCAGGTAACGCAGCTTGGACAAAGCATTGGGGCTTATCTGAAAATGTGGCAAAGAAGAGGTGAAAAAAGAGAAAAATATATTTTAAGAGTTAAGCAGTGGCAAGGTTGAAGACATAGTGAAATGAAAATAAAAATATAAAATGAGGTTTGACATATCTATGTGTCAAGGTAAGTATTAGGTATTTATGTATAGAAATCCCTAATTCCTTTGCTTATAGAACACTTTTAAATATTATATTATATTCAATGACTCCTGCAATATATACACACACACATACAATTTACACAAATGTATCCAATCACCCGGACACCCGACAAATGTAAATACAGTACACGCTCCTGAGGGAAATATCTTGCTCTTAAGCTACGAAGCTGCTCCCTTTGTCTGTCTGCCATTTGGTGCCTGGGAGTTAAATTAAGTGGGGTTTTACAGCTGTTTTCAGCAAAACCGCTTTCTACAGCTACAAACACTATAAATGAGAGTGACCCAAAACAATAAACTTGTAGGGATGCACCAATTGGGAAATTCTTGGCTGATACTAATGTTTAAAATAACAATTTGACCAATAGCCAAGGCAAATACCAATGTGTTTTTAATATTAATGTAATTTGTGTGCTGGAAAACAGGAGTGAGTACTTCTCCAATGTCCAGAGATTTAGCCAGATCAACAGAACAGATAACCTTCAGCCACCGACATCAGTAAATGTCATCTTACAAACAGATAGGCCGATGTCAGTCAATAAGGAGAATATCGATATACCACTGACCTTTGTTATATGGTTGCTGCTTAGATCCAAGCTAACCAGGGTGGTGTAACCTGGACCAGATAACATGGTGTCGCTGAGCGGGCCCATGGAGATGGAGGACAGGTCAAGGTGGGCAGTGTCCAGTGGGATGGGGATGGGCATGGTGGTGCTGGGTCCCAACCCTCGGCAGTCCACCCTGGTCAGGCTGAAGCTGTCGAACAGGCCGAAGCTCTCCACCTCACAGCGGCAACCAGGGTGGCAGTTCTTGACAGCGCTGGACTGGACAGAGGCCAGCAGCGATAAGCCAAGCCACAAGAGGAGTGCCATTATGTTCTAGAGCGAGAGAAACAAAATCAATATTTACATTTGACTCCCCCTGAGGATGAAAGTGTTCTCTAATGAAAAATATCCTCTATTATGTTCAAACCAGCTTTCAAGCTACAATCCTCGTCTGGGAAAGAAAAATGCACAACCTCAACCACCAGATCAGCTCAGTACGTCCTGTACTACTTCAGTACTACTTCAGTACTACTTCACAGAACACCTTGTCTTGTTTGTGGTTCTAGAAATCCGAGGAGCTGTCCCTGTTCAAATGGTATTTGTTGAGCTTTGTGAAAAGACTTTAAGCTTTTATTTGTGAAACTTGAGCAGCCCCAATTTCCCTTCCTCTTGGCTTCCCAACGGGTGTGACCTAATTTCTTTTGATCAAAGAGTTCATTTGCACTTTCTTAGTTTACTCTGTATGCATGATTGTGCAAAATGAAAATGTGGGTATGTATCACTGTTGCATCTTACAATGAGGAGAAATGAGATGTGCCCACTTTCTGAGCACATCCTCTGAGCTACAGTGCATTAATACGAAATAAAGCAAATTCAGAAACAACTTCTCTTTCTGCAAATGATCCTGCCATATGGTCTATTACTATATAAAAATAATAAACAAAGCAAGCAGTCAAAAAATATGAATCATTATTTTAAGTATAATTATTCATAATAATAAATCATTCAAAACTCACAAAGAAGTGAATAAAATACAGTACATATACAAATATATAATAAGTGGCTGTAATATCCACACTGAAGAAGAACCTATCATACCTTTCTTTCAACTGTTTCTGCAGCTGTTGTCCCTCTGTGTGTATCAGTCATGTGTAAATGAATAGAGTTCACCCACCCAACTTAAGCAACGTGTACAAACACACATATGCGCACACAACAAACACTTGAATAAGTATGAAATTTGGACAGAGGTTAAGAGTTGTGTAACAGACAGAAATGAAAAGTCATGGTCAAAGGCCCCAGGCATGACACAACTCAAATTCAACCTTTTTCCACCTGTTTTTTATTCTAAATGAATATAAACTTACATAAAACTTTTTATTATGAATAAAATAAGAATATTTTTTATAAAATTCAATACAATTAAATCAAGCCCTAAATGCATCTGGCTGTCATTTGGCACAACCTTATAAAGGATTGTAGGGGTCTGACATGACATTAACAATAAACAGGAAATTACTGTGAGCACTTCTGTTCAAAATTCAGTTAGTATATTTCAGTATGCTCTTGCAAAAGCAGGAAATCAAAAATACTCTCTGATCCCCAGACAGACGTTTGTTGTTTTAAATTATGACTTTTTATGGTACACAGGAAAGACATACTGAGTGACTCAGTGACGGACGCTATGGCTGTCATCAGGTAGGCTCTGTCTAACAGGGGTTAAGATTGTTTATCTTGGCTTATGTAAGAGGATGAGGTTACATGGCTGCATAGTACTTGTGGGTCAACTTATGCAGGCTGATTACAATGGCTCAAAGTCTACTCAGGACAGAGCTGTTCACCTCTGTGCAGTGTTTCTTTTGTTTTGACCCTTGAACTCTCTAACGACTACTGGCTGCTTCATACTGAGAGTGCTTTTTGTGATCAACTGTATGCTTTTAGTCTATCGTTTCACTCACCTGCGTTTGTGATAATAAAAGTACTCAGGGTTTGATGTTTACTGCCATGTATTTTGAATCTTTATGCATATTTGGAGGCTGCAACATATTCGAAAACTCATGAAACGCGGCACACGTCAGTCGTGGCGAAAAAATTTAATATTCTATGCGTCGCTTTCGGGTTGGCCACTAGGTGGCGCTACTATCATGAAAAGTGCGTTTAGGCAATCGTTTGTCGCACATTCAAAAACTTT
>NW_023340257.1:7700856-7703929 GCF_004916995.1 Morone saxatilis | reverse complement strand
TGGAGTGCGAGGGCCGGTTCATTGTTGCTTGCAGCTTTAATTTAATAACTATTCTTCTTCTTTAATATGATTTATAGTAATACATTTGACTTGAAGCTCCTTTTAACTAAACCCAGGGACACTTTACATAAAGAAAACAAGCCAAAACAAATAGTTAAAAGGACCAGTATGTAGGTTTTAGTGACATCCAGCGGTGAAGTTGCAGATTACAACTAACTGAAACTTACCTCAACCAAGAGTGCAGGAGAAACTACGAAAAACAAGAAAAGGCCCTATCCAGAGCCAGTGTTTGGTTTGTCCACTCTGGGCTACCGTAGAACTCTGTGGAAGAAGAGCTGCACACTCTATAGATAAAACAGCTCATTGTAAGGTAACGAAAAACACAACTATTCTTATTTTCAAGTGATAATATAATCAAGTGATAATATAATACACTAATATAAACAGATCCTCCTCAATGTTACACACTGGACTTTTGAAATCCACTGAAAAACACGTGTTTTTGAAGGCTTTGATGAAGTTCAGCCATAGTTCATTATGTACAAATGGCAAGTTCATATCTGAAGGTGTTTCTGAGTGAGTCCCTCCCGCTGCAGGTTGGGAAATGGGCCATTATTAAGCTGACTACACAAATCTTTCACTCACTAAACAAAATTTAACAAGCTGTTTTCAGGTTAAGTTCTTCAAAAGCTAAATAATAGTCCACCCATGGAATGAGTCACTCATAAAGGACAGAGGGGAAACATGGTGAATTCATTCTCTAATTTTATTTCAGGAAATTAGCTTTACACGTACAGTTTCTATAGCAACTGCCAAACTTTTTGCGCACGTATCACATCATTAGCTGTCATTAAAGCAATAATAATAAAGTCCTTCTCCGCCCTCTCTGCAATTACAAGTCTTGTTTCACCTCAAGCAAACTGCAGGGCTCAAAGACATCGGCCTCATCGGGAAACCACAGAGAAGCCACATGCAGACTAAACATGGGAAACTGCCAGTAAAACCAAGTGGTCACACATTTTTTACGCCTACCACATTGGTCTTCGGCAGCTCGTCACCTCTGTGTGGTTTTGCAACCACGTTCATCCGTCCCTCATTCCTTTCCTGCGTCCTTTGCGCCATCTGTTGCTTCTGCGAACTTTCTGCACCAGGTGTTCCTCTCAACCTGTCACCAATAAATCTCAGCTAACAGCAAACTGCTGCTGGCGCTGCCTTCAAATCAGACACATTCTCACTGCTGCAATTACCCAAAGGTAGCGGCAATTTGAGCTGCAAACCCCCTGAGTGGACAATTGGCGAAGACCTGTGAAATCACACCCCAACACCTTCTCACTTTCAAGCCTTTTCACACCTTTTTATCCCGAGAAACAACCCCTGCTGTCCTCTGAGGACCATTAGTTGTTTATTTATTTATTTACCTTCCTACAGATAATGTATACAGCTGATGGTTACTTCTCGTGGCATGATTTTTTTTTTCTACTAAATTACAACTTTTATCACCTCACAACTACATGCAAACTTTGTTACTGTGATAATCCAATTACCGTAGTTACCAATATAAAAGCACAAGTTTTATTGCCCACGAGCAAGATACATATCTACAGTCAAATTACAAAATGTGATGTTTCCAGCTTTTCTTTATCTAAACGCACGCAGGAATAAATAAATAAATAAATATGAAACGGCACATGTAGACACTTGAACGTACTAAACACAACAGATTTAATTGCATGTATGTCAAACTTCCTCTTGCGCTTTATTTGTTTGTTTTATGTGTTTATTTGCTCTGAAGTATTCTTCATGCCACCGAGGCCGCTCTCTCCCAATTTAATCTTCAAGTTGGAGGCTGAAAACTGTGTAATTAGAAGATGGATGCCACACTAATCCCTTTAAGCCAAATGAATGCATGACGCTGAGGAGGAGGCAGTGCGTTTAAATTAAACTGATGGTACTTAAGTGTTTTAAAACAATTAGGCAGCGATGGGAAGCTTACAGTCACGGTGAACAAATACAATCACAGGCAGGGAGACTGATCAAATTCATCAGAGGACATCTTAGCAAAGTTCACGTGAAAGGAAAAGTGCTGAAAGAGTGACTGGAGGTGTAGCTTACAGCACGGCCTGAATATAATGACCACTTTTGTCAGTGAGACAGTATGATGTAATAGGTTAACTTCACTGGAGGCTGATCTCTGGCAATAAGGAGCACAAGCTTACGTTGGTGTTTCAGGCTTTTCCCCAAGTTGATTTCAGCCAGAACCAATTATCACAACATGTTGATAACAAAGTGCTGACGTTGGTATTAATATTATTAGTCTAACTTACCAGAGTAGGAAAAAGAAAAGGGCCAAAGCCTTTCAGTCTATGTCTGCATTTACATTTACTGTACTAGTATTTCTATTTAATGCTACATTATACATCCACTCCACTACAATTCAGAGGGACATGTGATTCTTTTTAGTTACTATTTTATTTCACAGATTAAGATTTTACCTAAGAAACTACAAACTAAACTAAAATATGATGCTTAAAGTACTTAACAGTATATAAAGTAGTTATCACCTCCACTAGCTATATTATGAAAAAGCTGCTTGGATAGTAACCCATAAGTAATAATAATCTAATGTATAATATAATGATATATATATATATGTATATATATATATATTAGATCTTCTGCTGTATAAAGAGCACATTTAGACTGTTTTTATTGCAGTATAGCTACTTTTCCTTCAGTAATAAACCCTGAATAAGTTCTTCTTTTTGGTCTGTCTGTTTACAGCTGGATGCCTTCTTCTCTCTAATAAAACTACATTTGTATAATAAAAAAAGTGTAACCACCACAGTGAACCTCTGCCATGCCCCGGGAAGTTACTGAAGGAGGCGGGTATACTCCCGCTGCACGGGCACCTCTGCAGATCATATTTCTCACAGCCGTACGTGGCAGAGCACGGGGAGCTGCTGCAGCCCTGTTTCAGCACAAACTACCCAAAACAATGATCACATGTCTGTCTGTCTCTCTCTGTCTGTCTGTCTGTCTCTGTCTGTCTGTCTCTCTGTCTGTCTGTCTGTCT
>NW_023340257.1:7697797-7700756 GCF_004916995.1 Morone saxatilis | reverse complement strand
AACAACAACAACAACAACAATGTATTATTATTATTATTATAACTTATTATTATTATTATTATAACTTATAATTATTATTATTATAACTTATTATATTTAGAACTTATTATTATCATTATTATTATTATAATTATTATTATTTTTATTTATCTATTTAACAGAGAGGGAGAGAGAATGCGCTCTGAAACTGTCTGAACAAATACTGTCTACTCTACAGAATCTCGACTTGCTCCCTTGACCAATGTTACGCTTTTATTGTTGAAGGCCCACACGTGTAACTTCCGGTCTCGGTCTACTGCCTCAGTTAGTTTTCACGCTGTTTGTCAGTGCGCACTCTAGTGGAGACGCCGCAAACAATCCCACATGAAAACAAAAGCTAAAAAGTGTGTTGCGCAACAAGGCAGCGGTTTGTTTCATTTGGCCACATTTCACATTTTGATAAAACTGATTAAGAGAAATAATGTGAACAGGAAACCCAGACCTTTCCTGTTGCTGCCTACGCAGCATGTCTGGTCTGGTTCTTTACAAAAAGAGCCGTTAGTGGGGTAAGCGACATTTACAAAGACAGATCCTGCAGCTTTATTGAAAGTTTATATCTAACATACATAACAGAGTCATAGACAGTGTGCTACAGATCATTACAATGTGCTAGACTATGACAGAAAATGAGTGTCAAATTCAGAAAATTTGCAATTTCTCAACACAATTTCAGACAGGAATGTTACAGGAGAGTCAAACACAACCTATAACAGGACAACTGTGCATTTATTGTCACATGCCACAGCAAATCTATAGAGTCTTTAGGCTACATCTGTTGCTTGAGCACTGTAAGGAGCTCTCTGAAAGAGGGGTCAGGCACACACAGGTCAAGTGTGATGAATTATGGTGAACATCTGTTGCTGCTCACACAATGCTGAGGGGCCTCCGCTCTTCATCAGCGCCCTCAGCTATTGTTTTCCTCATGAGAGCATGACAGAATTACAGCACACACCCATACAGCACGACATACAAATTCACTCACACATGTAATCTCAGGGGTCCTACACACACATAGTTGTCAAAAAATGTAGAAAAAAAAACATGATTGGTTTCTCTCACATAAAAATACATGTCGTACTGTAAGTTGTGAAAGAAAGGGGAACCTATTTTGATATGTCATTTGGTGATACACATGCAGGCCTAGATACTTGTTCACACACACACACAGAAACACACACACTTCCTGCATGTTGCAGTGTCTGGGAATCTTCAAGGCAGTGAAGATAAGATAGGGGAGCAGGCAGACAGAATGCAGGGGGCTGTATCAGTCTGAAAAGAGAACAAAAACAACTCTGTGAAAGAAAAACAAGATATATGGTGATACATGTCCAACATAAAAATGTATCATCATAGCACATTACAATGACCTATAATGGATTTGTACTGGTTAAGAAAGTTACAAAAATGTGTTGCCCGTTGTACAGAATTTATGAGCTCTTCTTAATTGAGTTGTCCTCTTTTGTTAAGGAGGAGTGTTATGAAAAATATACCTATTTAATCTAGGTTGAAAGATTAAGTTATTGAGGTTTTTTTTACCATCCTTAGAAGTAAATCGTAACCTCAGAGGTATAATCTCTGATACATATACAATTGGATCTACTCCCTTTATCCCCAGTGCCAAAATACAATAAGGGTCACGGATGGCTTTTCCACTAGATGGCACCAGAGATAAAGACATCCTATCGTAAATTCACTGTCTGCAGTTGCACAGAAGGCTCATGAAACACTTCAGAGAAAACAACTTTTAAACACATAAGGACTTTCAGAGGTCAGTGAAGATGCCACATGCCAATAGTTAATAGCATCCCAGCATTCAGTATTAATTAATCTCCTGTGCCAGTTATGGCCACCAAGTGTGTATTCTTGGTAGCTCTTCCTAAACCTCCATGTGAATTATGTCCCATAGGCCTGAGAGTGATATTGATCCTGCAGGAATCATGCTGAATAAGTTGTTCTAAAAGTGACAAAATTCCCCAAGCCCAAAGTCTTTTTACTCAAACTGTTACTCTGCCTCGATATAGACCCACTCTCTCTAATTTAGACAATAGTCTTGTAATTCATTGAATATAGTCAATTGTATCTTATTTCGTGATTTTAAAGCGCCGATGCCATAGCTCATAATTACTGACCTTCTTATTTTTTGTTGTAGCATGAGCAAACATTCAAGGATGGACTATTAAGGAGACTTCACCTTAATATGTAAAGTGTGAGTGACTGCAAAATATCAAGGCTTTTGTTCTGTGGTGTGTTAATTCACCTGTCACTGGTGTATTTTTTCCACCCATCTCTTCATTTATCTTATTTTATCAGCTCAAGCCTTTATTGTTGTTATTGTGTTTCATTTCACAGAGTCTACAGAGCACAGAGCTTCGTCTCAGGAGCAGCATCAGATGTGCTGCTTTCACTGCACGCTGGGTGGACATAGCGCTGAGTCGTCACTTCTGTCCTCTATTCCTGGATGCAGGACAGCGTTGTCAAGGTGTTAAGTTTAAGAGGCTCATGAGCTTATATGGGATATGGGTCAGCAAAGGTGGAATCACTTTCTATCTCTATGTGCACACAATGCAATGTAATATGATTGTAATATGTATAATATGCTTCTTTACTGGCTTGTTGTCTTTAGTGGTAAGTAGTCAGGTCTGAGTTTGTACTCCAAACACACACAAACACACACACACACACACAGTTAGAGACCTGCCATGTCAACTCGATCTCAGTCATCTAAACTTAATAAAATAGCTTTTCTTTAACGCTGCAACTAATATAATATTTTAATCACACATTCATCTATCAATTATCTGTGAATCAACAACAGTTTCCCAGAGTTCAAAGCGTCGTCTCCATATGTCCTGTTTTATCCTACTCAACAGATATTCAGCTTACAGGTAAAGGTTCAAGTCCGACTGGGAGTTTTGAGTAC
>NW_023340257.1:7696930-7697776 GCF_004916995.1 Morone saxatilis | reverse complement strand
GTGTCTGTACCTTTCTGGACTCCATCAGCTGGTGAAGGCCGACGACGACCAGCAGCCCGAGGCCTGACAGGAAGACGTACATGAAGATCCTGGGGGAGAGGACGGAGGAGTGAAGATTCAAGAGAATAAAAAGGAGGGATGAAGACGAGGATAGGGGAGCAAATAAATGAGCGGACAAACAAGTTAAATCCACTCACGTCTCTCCGTCCAGTCCATCCTCTCTCTCAGTGATAGTGACCGTCTGGTTGAACACGGCATCCTGGAAGATGTTTCCCTGCAGACGGGAAGAGAAAGAACAGGGAGAGAGAGAGAGAGGAGGACAGAAACAAAGATAAGAGAAGGTTAAGAGAAAGAGAAGATGCACAGAGAGAAAGGGAAGAATAAAGGTCAAAGATCAGACACAGTGGCGAGATAATAAAAGATTACTCTCCTTTTTAATCACTGGGTGAACTCTGCCCTCTTTATCAGGTTCTTCTGCAGACTCTCTCTTTATTTCTGTCAGTTAACTCATCTCTTACTACTCCAACTGCAGTGAGCTCATTCTCTGACACCAACATCTGCTCAACTTTAGTAGACACTAGTATTTTTCCACCACTAGAGGAGTCGTCTTCAGCCTCCTTACGTTGCCGTCCTTGTAGTTGAGGTTGATGACGAGTCCGAACGGCCGCCCTCCCATTGGCTCCGCGGGGATGAAGGAGTACTCAAAGGTGGCCTGTCTGCCGGAGGGAACCACGATGCCGAGCTGGAGGGCTGTGAAGTTCTGGATGTAGAACTGGTAATCCTGACGGAGAGCAACAGAAGGAAGTCAGAGAGAGAGAGAGGGGGAGAGAGAGAGGCAGAGAGAGA
>NW_023340257.1:7695426-7696905 GCF_004916995.1 Morone saxatilis | reverse complement strand
TCTGTATCTTATTTCGTGGATTTTATAGCGCCCGATGCATAGTCATAATTACTGACTTCGTTTTTTTTTGTTGTATCATTGAGCAAACTTCAGGTGGCTATTAAGGGACTTCACTAATATGTAAAGTGTGGGTGACTGCAAATATCAGGCTTTTTGTTTTCTCGTGGGTGTTTTCAGCCTGGTCACTGTGGTATTTTTTCACCCATCTCTTCATTTATCTTATTTTATCAGCTCAGGCTTTATGTTTGTTATTGTGGGCTTCATTTACAGGAGTCTACAGGCCAGGTTCGTTTAGGGAGCGATCAGAATGTGCTGTTTCATTGCCAGCTGGGGCTGGACATAGGCGCTGAGTCGTCGACTTCTGTTCATTCCTGGATGCAGGGACAGCGTTGTCCAAGGTGTTAAGGTTTAATAGGGCTATGAGCGTGTATATGGGATATGGGTCAGCAAAGGTGGAATCACTTTATCTCTATGTGCACACAACTGCAATGTAATATGATTGTAATATGGATATAATATGCCTTCTTTACTGGCTTGTTGTTTTAGTGGGTAGTAGTCAGGGTCTGAGGTCTTGTCACTCCAAACCACAAAAAACACCACACAGCGTTAGAGAACAGGGCAAAACGTAGGGGAAGGAGAGGAGGGGATGGATAAGGGCCTCTCTCTTTTCTTGTTCTCTGCTTTTCTCTCTCCCCCCTCTCTCTATCTCTCTCTCTCACACACACACACACACACACACACAACAAGCTGCTTTAACCTGATGTTGTTTGAAGCATTCACCTTGGTTACTTAAACGCTTTTGTTGTTTCTACCTGAATTCAAACATAATTGGTGTATTTCTTTCCCCCCTGATTTATTCTAACTGCAAGCATGTAACATAACTGGTTTAGGCTAAAATGTTTCGCAGTGCCCATAAGTAATAAACACATCCAACCATGATATCAGGGAGTGAAGGCACCTAAACTCAGTTCATCATCAGGGTGGTGTTTTTCTGTATTATTTCTGGGACATAGTAACATAATTGGCTAAATTATATAAAAGCCATTGTCACACATTGCTGCTTTCCTATAATTAACAACCGACTTTTGATTTATTTTGTAGCTGCTTGCTTTATTATCACTGACACCAGCTACAGTATAATCACCACCAAGGTTCTGTTAAGTCATCCATCCGGCCCACGTTGCCTCTGGCACTGTCATGCACGGATGATGTTGTGGCAACCAGCTGTTCCTGGACTCATTTGTCAGGCAGGCTGCTTCACCTGGTAGAGTCTTATAAGAAAAAACAGCTGAAAAGACTGACGCAGGCAGAACGCAGCAGAACTCAGGGGATCCACAGGGAGAGCCCTTCGTTATCTTTAATTACCACCACTCCACCAGGGTTCAAATTCATTTAATCTGTGGAACCTGCTGTACTGCGGGCATATTGCACCAATTAAAGCACGGTTCAGGTGTCTCGGGAGAAATGAGCCCACTCTCT
>NW_023340257.1:7690266-7695404 GCF_004916995.1 Morone saxatilis | reverse complement strand
ATCTTTTATATCATCATCATACATGCAAATTCAGCAAGAAACAGAAACAGAGGAGGCCTTGCTGCCTCTCCAGCCCGTACGATAACAAGGCTTTTAGAGTAGACTAAGGCCTGTTGTCAATCCTCTTATATTGTGCCTCACTGAAAATGGATTAGTGAGTAACACCTACGTTTTGGCCCCGGGTCACTTTGGAAGGATTTGAATGAATGGGCCTGTAGCTGACACTGGCCTCCTATATTTATAATACATCAAATGCGCTTCACATTTTTTTTTCTCTATTATCTATTTAACATAACTCCCTTTATAGGAGCGGCAATCGACCGGTTTGCCTTTTTAACTCGATCTGGAAAAATGTGATATATTTTGTTTTCCAAAGACGCATATGAAAGAAAAGAAGCCCGAGGAGCAGAGGTGTGTGTGTGTTTTTTTTTTCTTCTTCCCTCCTTCCTCAGATATGCTGCCTGTGAACAGAGGTGTTTGTGGAAACGCACAGGAGCCTGCAGAGGCGCTGACTGCGGGACATAAGTAGCTCTCCAGGGTCCTGAAGTTGTCTCCAAACGCGACAGACGCCAGCGCCCGAGATCTGCCTGTCACCTTCAGCCCACAATGACTTGGCCGTGTCTAACACATGGGCACCTGGGTGAATAAGTAAGGGGTTTTGGGGATGCTTAGGTGACGGTTTGTGTGGATACAGAAAAAATCAGATCCGAGAGGACACCTGTGAGACGTCTCTCATCGGACCCTGAAGCTGCCCTGATGAAATCAAATAAACTGTAAGTGGTTTTGTTCTTCTAAATTCAGCTATTTCTGACTCATAATGGCTTTTATTTTTTTTAAAACAAGAAATGACCAAGACTTTTATCTTGTTTGCAGGCGGTCTAATTGATAATATTAGTGAACACAACGATTCACTACCTTGGACACCCTGGAAGGACAATGCAACATATTCCTCCAAATTTCAGAGGGGCGCTATGGGAGTCCAACAATCCATGCATGCCCATAATTAAAAGCAGATCAACTTTACCGACGCTGCCCTTTTATAACTTTCTGTTATGGGTCCTCCTCGGAGTGTTGACGTTCCCTTGTTGTGTCCGCTGTCTGATATTCAAAGTGGGGGTCCTGGGACCTTGGAACTGCGACCCTATTTACTACAGGGCCCTGCCGGCTGCGGCCGCAAGACTCGCTGTAAGCAGAATAAACGGAGACCTAAATCTGGACCTGGGCCTGCAAATGGACTTTATCATCCTCCAGGAGCCTTGTGAGACCTCCAAAGCCCTCAATGCGTTTATTTACTATGAGAATATGGCGGATGCGTTTGTGGGTCCCATCAACCCGGGATACTGTGTTGGAGCCTCTCTGCTGGCCAAGAATTGGGATAAGGCCGTCTTCTCTTACGGCTGTGTTAACTTTGAGCTGAACCGAGTCATAGGATACCCGACCTTTGCCAGGACACTGCCGTTTCCCATTGAGGTGTTGTTCACCGTGTTGAAACACTTTAGGTGGGCCAGCGTTGTGGTGGTCTCATCCAATGAGGATATTTGGAGGGACACTGCTGGAAGGGTCGCTACTTCTCTGAGGAGTAGGGGGCTTCCCGTTGGCCTGGTTACATCTATTGGTTTAAATGAGACAGAGGTGGAGAGCACGTTGAGGAACATCCAGGCTGCAGGGGAGGTCAGGGGTGAGTCTGTGCTGAAATGAATACAGTAGCTACATTATATTGATGCAATGTCCCTGCAAGGTTATTATATGTATGTTGAACTAATACCAGAGGAGACAGTCACAATAAGATCATCATACATCTACCATTAATATAGTGAATTTATAGAAATAAATCACCCCACAATTATAATATAGAAACATAGGGAGCAGATATTACATCACAGATAAACACATCCTCTTTAGTAGGCTTATCACTCCACCACCTGACCAGGAAGCCATTTTGACACTGCAGATTTCACCTTGCCCTTATGGTGAACTGGGAGCTTTCCAACAGTAATAATTTATACTTTTGGGATTTTTTTTTGCCTTTACTAGATCATAGAGACCGGATCGGAAAGAGTAGAGAATAGTCCCTGCCTGGATTCAATTATTACAGTGGTTACATGGTCAGTTAAATGGTCAGCACCTTAACCCCCCAGGGCACCCCAACTTCTAATTTTTATAGTACTTTTTACCCTGTCCAAGAGTTGAAGTGTTGTAACTAAGTGCATTTACTCCTGCTACTCAATTAAGTAGGTTTGTTGTAAACTTTCAGAGCACAACACACTTGACAGGTCCATTAGAGTACTCTTTCTGAAACTGCACTCATCCCTTACTGGCACATTAAATCATTGTGATGCTGATTTTAGTCATGTTATCACTCTGCATACGTCCATCAAACAAATAATTTAGCATGTGTTGTTTATTTCTTGTCTGTTTCAGTCATTATCATGTGCATGCACTCGATCCTGGTCGGAGGGGAGCAGCAGGCTACTTTTCTCCTCAAGGCACGGGAAATGGGCCTGACTAAAGGGAAGTATGTGTTTGTGCCCTATGACACCCTCCACTACAGCGTGCCGTACACCAACGTCTCCTACTTCCCCCTGCAAAACAACAGCAGGCTGAGGGAGGCCTATGATGCTGTGCTCACCATCACAGTGGCCTCTGAGCCTTTGTCCTTCAATGAGGCGTTCAGCGCTGCCAAGAGGAGTAAGGAAGTGACGCTGGCTGTGCATCCAGAGCAGGTAGGAAATTGAAGGAGAGGTTCAAATTTTTTAAGCCTAAAAACTTACTTGTCCATATGTACATTGAAGTGATCCCTTCCTAGCACAATGCCAGTGCAAGAGATGGGGAACAAAATCCACAGTCCTCAATGCATGCAAAAATAAATCCAAAACGTATATGAGTCAGTGTGAGTTTGACAAATTAAGCTGGTATCTCCCAAAACCTTTTTTATGAATAAAATTCTGTTTCTATCCCTCCACCACCCACAGCTAAAAGAAAGTAAAAGTTAATTCACATTTTACAAAAGACTGCTCAAAATGTGTGTATTTTGTAATGTCTATCACTATTATTTACAAAAAGTGTCTGGGTTTGAGGTTGCTATTCCCCACCCCATATACCCAACATAATCTTTTCACAGATACTTCCAATTCCAACTCTTAGCATACTAAAAACACACTCTATGTCAGCTCCACAAAAATTTGATTTGTTGCTCAGCATTTCTGAGAAAATTATTTCAAATAGTTGAAATATTCTACTAATACATTGTGTGTTTTCTTGTGCCCCTTGCAGGTTAACCCACTATTTGGGACCATCTATAACAGCATCTACCTGCTGGCCAACTCCATCCACAATGCCAGAAGAGCAGGCATGGGGCTGTCAGGCTCAAACCTCGCCTATTTCACAAAGAACACAACCTTCAGCGGCTTCAACCAGAAGGTCCAGGTGGACACATCCGGGGACGTTAAGACCAACTATGTCATCCTGGACTCTGATAACAGGGGGGGGCAGCTGTACCAGACCTATCTGGTGGATTTAAGTTCAGCAGTGCTTCGTTTTGCCGGGAGGTCCATTAATTTTCCAGGAGGATCTCCGCCGCCGTCTGACTCCAGCTGCTGGTTCGACAAGAATGCCGCCTGCACGGGAGGTAAGAGGCATAAATATAGAGTATAGAATATAGAATGTGGATATGGATGGATGTGTTTGCATCTTCACTGCTTTATGTCATATTCTCCATACATTTTGCCATTTATTCATCATTTCCCACAACATCAAGTTACTTGTTGTCATCCTCAGGTGTGGAGGTCACCTACATCATAGTGGTGTTGGCTGTCATCGTCACTCTGGCTGTAGGAGGGCTCGCTATAAGTCTTTATATCAGGTACAGCCTGCAAATACAAACACACTCATCTTTTCAGTCAAACCACTCTTCTGTACGGTACTTCTCCATCTTTCCTACCAATTTTAAGTAGAGGGATTTCTATGGTGTTTAAATGCTTGAGAACAAGAAAGGAAGATGGAGTTTTGAGATTGTACCATTTGATAGTACTTGGTGCTTGCAAGAGAGGACTATAATAACTTATCTCAAACCACACTATTGATTTATTTGACCTATGGCAATAGTGCGCTTTACTTTGAAAGAACTTTAAGCAAGTGCTTTAAACCAGTGGTTCTCAACCTTTCTGTTGTCAAGGACCCCCAAACTGAAACACATCAGACCGCAGACCTGTATTGATAAGATGTAGCCTCAGGGGTCCCTGTCTGATAAGATTGGCTATTAACAAAGAAGAGTGTGAAAGCTATAAATGGAATAGTCATTCATCATTTTTTAACTGGGCTAACTTCTAGTCAATTAAATAATAGTGAAATTAAAACATTCCCCTCAAGGACCCCTTTAAACAATGCAGTTAAAATTATGTGAATGCCTTTTCCAAAAGTATAGACTTGTTAACTCATATCAAAAATCCTTATTCTATCTTATTTTGATCTTATTTGATATCTTTCCATCTACCATATGCCAACACAAGACTAACATTAGTTCTCATATAAGAATGAGCTTTTCTTGTTTATCATCTGTCTTTGTTCCAAAGATGATCTCTGGGGTAGTTTTAGGAAACCCACTGCTATTGGCTGAACTGATTTCCTTATCTTTTGTAAATCTAATTGGCAGGAGGAGACTCCAACAAATCCAGCTGGTCAAAGGTCCCAATCGGATCCTCCTGACCTTAGATGATCTCACGTTTATTAATCCTCAGCTTAGCAAAAAGGTAAGAAACATCATTGTCTCCGACCGTCTCAGTTCTCAAATTGTAGCACATTTAATCGATAGTCTTCGATTTTCCTCATTCATTGGACTGAACACAGAATATGAGAAAACGTGAACATTTGCTAAATAAAACGTTTCAAGATACTCATTCAATCAAATCTTACCCTTGTTTTAATGTCCCACAGAAAATCACTTTAGAGGATCTGAGCGAGTCCAAGAGTGCTCTGGAGGAGAAATCTGCAGAACGCTCACACTCTGTGAACAGCATGCAGACAGCAACTCATGAGACCACCAATGTAGCTGTGTACGAGGTAGGTGGCACTGAAGGAATCACTGCACTTGTAGCTTCAGCCTAAGTGTATACACATTTATCTTTTATCTTATTTTTGAT
>NW_023340257.1:7687588-7690253 GCF_004916995.1 Morone saxatilis | reverse complement strand
TGTATGTTTGTATTTTGTATGCTTTTGTATATCTATCTATCTATCTACACAATATTTAAAAATTAGGGAGGGAACTCTAATCTAGCTCTAATTAACAAAAACAACTACCCATTTTAAATAACGTTGATTTGAATGTGTCATAATGTGTTTAAGTTCAGTTATTTGGGTGGTAAAGGTTATGCTGAATCTTTTAGTTAAGGGTAGAGTACAGTTAGAGTAGGTGTGTATGTTTTTGTACCCTTTCATTTCTGTTTCAGTTGAGTCTACATGGTCCAAAAAGTTTTACACTTTTCCAAAAATGACCTTTTCTTCTACAAACAAAACATTTTCTGTAAGGGTGATTTTGTGGGTGGGTGGACAGGCAGCAGTAAAATGGTTATTGACACATTTAGATGTTAAAAAAAAAACACATGATCTATAATAGTTTAATACCTCTTTCAGGAAGTAAAACCGTCTGTATTGTACTGCCAACATTTCCAAAAACTGCATGTCAAAGAAAAGATTCAACACAAAAGTTTGATCCCACTGTAACAACATGGATTCTCTTGCAGGGCGACTGGGTGTGGCTGAAGAAATTTGAGGAGGGACAGTTCAAAGAAGTGAAGCAGAGCACCACCAAGATTTTCAGAAAGGTAGAGCAACATGTCCTGACCTGTAATAGGAAACATTGGCACAGAATTATATTTTTACTGCAATTAGGTGGTTTTAAAAAGCTACACAATGCCTCAAATGTCATACCTACTGTTGGTTTTACACTCAGGGCAGCACAGATTGCAGAAAAGACACTGTTAAAAGTTTAAGGATAATAACTACTGTTGATTAATATGATATAATGATTTAATTAACTTGTGTATCTGCTTTCTCAGATGAAAGACCTGAGAAACGAGAACGTGAATCCATTCCTCGGCTTCTTCTCGGACTGCTCCATGTTTGCGGTGGTGACGGAGCACTGCTCACGGGGCAGTCTGCAGGACCTGCTGAGGAACGAGGACGTTAAATTAGACTGGATGTTCAAGTCCTCACTTTTGCTTGACCTCATCAAGGTAAAATATACTGAATATACACAATATTACCTGAATTATCCAGTGGCCATTATCCTCGTTGGCTTGTGTATGTTTTGTGATAATCCCTCTATGATGAACTACTCTGTTTGTGCTTCCAGGGTATGAAATACCTTCACCACAGAGATTTCCCTCATGGCAGGCTAAAATCTCGTAACTGTGTGGTTGACGGGCGTTTTGTCCTCAAGATTACTGACTATGGCTTCAATGAGCTCCTTGAGTCTCAGAAAGCTTCTATAGAAGAACCTCCACCTGAAGGTACTTGAATTTGTCTGTATGTACAGTACATTTTGTAGAAAGAACCCACCTGGTTTTAAATCCATACAATTTTAAAATATTGATGCTTGTACTATCTACAACAAGTGGTTTTAAGATGAGGTTGAGGTTGAGGTTGAAGGAAACTTCAGTATTGCACACAGTCATACATTTATTACAGTTGGTAGGGACTGGTATCATGTTTCCACCCTAATTCTAAATCTTTCCCTTTTTTCACACAGATCTATTTTGGACAGCTCCAGAGTTCTTAAGGGACCTTGCCAGCTCACATAAAGGCACCTACAAGGGAGACGTGTACAGCTTTTCAATCATCCTTCAAGAGGTGGTGGTCAGAGGGCCACCGTACTGCATGCTGGGTCTATCATCCGAGGGTGTGTAGATAAATGAAGGCAGACAAATTAGAGATAGATTATTAGAGAATATTTTCAACATTTTGTTTTGGCTGTTATGAATATTTGCTTCTCCCACGCAACATAGCTCACAGCAGTGAAACAGAATAGTGATAGAGTACATATTCTAATTCAAAACTTGATTGACATGACCCGTCTCCTCCATCACCACACCAGAGATCATCCGTAAGGTGAAGAAGCCTCCTCCGATGTGCCGCCCCACTGTGGCCCCGGACCAGGCTCCTCTGGAGTGTATCCAGCTGATGAAGCAGTGCTGGAGTGAAATGCCTGACCGCAGACCCACATTCAATGAGATCTTTGACAGGGTACAGTTTTGGTGACACCATTGCAGTGGTGGAAGAAACACTGGATGCATTAAATAAAAGTAGAAATACCATGGTCTGTGGTGCCAGTTTTAAATTCTTGAATTTGTATACCACATGGTAGACAGTACTGCATCTCTTTATTTCTTTATTAAATTAATAACCACAATTAATAATAAGAGTCAAATAAATGTATAGAGTAAAAAGTACAATATTTCCATCTGAGTTGTAGTGGAGTAGAAGTACAAAGTAGCAAAGCTGGAAATACCCAAATAAATGAACAAGTAACATTTTTTTGATTCCACCACTGCACCCTTGTAGCCTTACTGTTTTGAACTTACAATTATCTTTTATACCACTCAAATAAATCAGTTTAAAAAATATTATATGTATTGTTTAACATGATTCTGTATTTCTTTATGAGTAGTTCAAGTTAATCAACAAGGGCAAGAAGACTAACATCATAGACTCCATGCTGAGGATGCTGGAGCAGTATAGCTCCAACCTGGAGGACCTCATCAGAGAAAGAACAGAGGAGCTCGAGGTGGAAAAACAGAGAACAGAAAAGCTACTGTCAGAGATGCTCCCACCGTGAGTTTGTCCACACACACACACA
>NW_023340257.1:7667773-7687529 GCF_004916995.1 Morone saxatilis | reverse complement strand
ACACACACACACACACAATACAGTGTTCAACACTCTTACACTTCTTTAAGTGTTTTTTTTGCCAAAAAACATTGTGCACCACTCTTGCCTTTTCTGTAAAGCAATCATGAGTCTGCCTTGAAATCACTAGCATACATATAATTTTTTTTTAAAAACATTTCCTGCCCCTGTGAGTGTCCTTTTCTTCACACTTTTCTTGTCTGCGGGAATCGGTGTCCACAGGCTTTGCCAACGTTACAGTAACAAGGAGCTATTGCTATTTTAAAAGAGTCGATGTCACGGGAGATCTGACCAGACTTGCTTGACCCAGAAGCTGCCCTCGCTCTGCACATGCTAAGGAATGTCAGTGTGAACTGTTACCCCTGGGGCTTTTTCAGAATGACAACACCCACTGAGGGGAGGGAAGGGGCTGCAAGCCTGCTTGCCATAAAAAAAAAAAACATTGTAATAATAATGTACAGCTTAGTTTTAATAAAAAAACAATGTGAATGTTACCTTTCTATGTCTAATGATTTACATTTACTTTATGTAATATCTGATGATCTGATTCTTGTACTGTCTCTGATCCTCTGTCCTCAGCTCTGTGGCTGAGGCTCTGAAGACTGGTGCCACAGTGGAGCCAGAGTACTTTGACCAGGTGACGATTTACTTCAGCGACATTGTGGGTTTCACCACCATCTCCTCGCTCAGTGATCCCATCGAGGTGGTCGACCTTCTCAATGATCTCTACTCTCTGTTTGACGCCGTGCTCAGTAGCCACGATGTCTACAAGGTCAGAGAACATTTGAGGAATTCTCTCCTTTATCTGAACTACATTTACAGATATGTATCTTTATAGATATTATATATTAGATATTTATTTGTAAAAATGTTGTTTGCATTGAGAGACCAAAGTGAAAGGTAGATTAACATTGACTATTTTGTTCATATAATATAATAATAATTAAAAATTAAAACAGCATGTATCTACAATACACATATAGCGCATATAGACAGTTGATGTGCCCATAACTGAAAAAAAAACATGTTATTATATAGGTGGAGACCATTGGTGATGCTTACATGGTAGCATCGGGTCTGCCAAAGAGAAATGGAAACAAGCACGCTGCTGAGATCGCCAACATGTCTCTGAACATCCTCAGCTCAGTAGGGACCTTCCATATGCGGCACATGCCAGACGTTCCCGTCAGGATACGCATAGGAATCCACTCAGGTGAGACACTACAAAGCCAGAGTCTCCATCACACTTAATATAGGTTAAACTTCTACTCCAGTTGAAACATGTTTCTCCCTGCAGGTGCCTAAAATTCATACAGAGTTAGAAAGATCTGATTTATGTTACTGTGCCCCTCATATTTGGAATTTGCTTAAAAAAACAACTTTAAGATGGCCTCATATTCTTCATTGATAAGCAGGTGCAGTATTACCTGTTTCACAGCTCATTGCAGATTATGAAAAAACTATTTTCCCCCAAACTGCCTGTTTTTATCGGCATTATTTATACTTGCTGTCTAATAATGGTTCACCCCAGAGGATACATTTGGTCTCATCGATCACCTACTGTCAAAATAAAACTAATAAAATGGGTTTGGTTAGGCTGCACAAGTTGCTCCTACTTTTCGGGCATGAGTAATTCAAACATATGTTTGAAAATTTCAGTTGTTTTTCAGGCAACCAAAAGTGACTTACATGCACATGTTGATATTGTACTGATCAGTTCTAATGCTGATGCTTGCTGGGAAAGACTGTGGCTGAGAAAAATATAGAGCTTAGTGACCATGCTAAGTAGATTGTACAACAGGAACAAATATTGATGGCAAAACAACAGTGAGTTGATCTTTAAACAGGACAAATGGCTTAATTTTTGGTGTTGTCAGGGCCCTGTGTTGCTGGCGTGGTAGGTCTGACTATGCCTCGGTACTGCCTTTTTGGAGACACTGTCAACACTGCCTCTCGCATGGAATCCACTGGGCTGCGTGAGTGTCTTGCACACATACCCACCATATTTTTTTTAGTGTGTTGTTCCATGTATTGTTTTATTCTAACTTTCTGATCTCCTCCCTTTGTCCCTCAGCTTATAGAATCCATATAAATATGACTACTGTGAAGATCCTCCATTCTCTTAATGAGGGTTATAAAATAGAAGTCAGAGGCAAGACAGAGCTGAAGGTAACATAGCCTACAGTCATTTAGCCTCAGTATTCTGTACTGAGACAAGTATTGTACAGTCTATTAATCAATGTAATGTGTTTTTCAGGGTAAAGGTATTGAAGAGACATACTGGCTTGTGGGGAAAACAAACTTTACAAAGCCTTTGCCAAAACCACCAGAGATCAAACCAGGGTAAGAGCTTCAACCTATTGTTACTCCTTGCACCTTCAATATGGCTGAATTAAATAAAAAGTAATTATAATACTAAATGTGTGCAAATTAATAATGATCAAAAGTATACTTGCTCATACCATACTCTTACCCATCTGATCTAAACCTGTTCTAATATGACTGAAACCCTATTTCTTAAGCAGTCGCCCTTGGCAGGAATGATCTCATGTTCTCTTAGTTCAGTTTGCAGATAGTTTAGTTTAAAGTAGTGTTACGTTTCATTAGTTTCTAACTGTAACTGCCTCCTGCCACTGATACTGTATACTTTCAACTCATGCAAATTGCAACTATCTGGATGTTACTTCAGAGAGGACAATCACGGGCTGAACCCTGAGGATATAGCTTCGTACAGGAGAAAGAAAGCTGAGAAAAAGGCTTGACCTTCTTAGTCCGAACACAGGAGGTAGACCTGCATGCCAGCTGGTGTTGTGCTGTGGAAATGTTACTGTGGCTGTCAGTTTGATGTGACCAAATGCGACCTCTGAGCCTGTAGACGCACAGTTTTGTCTCATTGATTGCTGAATCTTATTGATTGCTCTGTGACCCACTACTCTCATTAATCTCTTGATCTTATCACCTTCTACATCTTCTTAAGCAGATTGGGGAAAGCCCTCTTTGTTTACTTCATTCACTTTTTCTGGCTGGCACATTTTCATAATTAACTCCCACGTATTTTACTGTGTTTTTGGCTGAATTTGTTGCGTTTCTGTCTGCTTTGTGGTATGCTTTCATTGTATTTTCATGTCCTTGAAATAATGTATAAAACAGATGTCTCTGTAAAATACAGTATTGGTCTTAACTCCACCCTCTGCATTTACTAGGGACAACTGGCAGGAGATGGTGACAGAGGAGATCAAAACCCTTTTTAGGAAGGCCAACAGGCAGGTGGACAATAAGATCTGAATGAAAGAAGGAGAAGGTAAGATGTGAAAGAAGCAAAACCAGAGGAGCAGAAGAGAGGAGTACACATCCAGAGAAAAGGAAGAGACAACGAGCTGGGAGGGGCAGGCAGAGGACAGAGAGCACCACACAGCCTCTCACTGTGGCTTAATGCAGACTTGTTTAAGAGGATTGTCCATCGACTGGCTAATCTGCCTGCAGCCAGCGCAGCAGAACACGACGGTGCTAATGTAATGAGAGTTGTCGCATCACCTGCCTACGTACCTGCTGCCAGTAGCACAGGGAAGCTGCACCACTCCTTAATGACGGATGCACTCATTCACTCCTCTCCGCACTCACTGGCCACTGAGTGGTCACCTATTTCAGGGCAACCAGAGGTTCACCCATCGGAATATTGAATGCCCCAGACGCCTATTTCAAAATGAAATGTTATATTTTCTGGTGATAATGTCTGTTTTTAGTTTGCCATAAAAGCTCATAATAGAGTTGTGGTGCCGAGGCTGTTACTTCGCTATGGCTGGATATAATATGTTATTAGCTCTCCAAAGTTGGAGGCAAAGGCTGCTATTGTATATAATTATCAAAAGAGAAGAGCAAATTTGGCACTTTTATTTCTACTATTTTAGAGCAGAATGACAAGGAAAAGTCAGTCAAGTCCATTTGAGGCCATTCCAACAATGTTTTTTTTTATTAAACTGTCACCCTTTTATTTACACTAATGAAAGGGTGACAGTGCTGGGAAAGTAATGACAATGCAGCATAGGGTAATGAAAATGATTTATTTTCTGTTATAGTCAATACAATTTTAAGGTGTACTAGTGAAACATGTTGCTGTTTCCAGTGTTCAGTGGTGGATTAATTCCACTGACACATATTGATGTCAACACCTATAATTATGGTTAAAGTACGTTGATCTAAATTGGATGTTTGTGCTACAACATATCTGTTTGCTATCAATAATAGACCTCTAATACAAAGTCATAAATTATGTGAAGTTCATCGGGAACATGTTTTTTGGTGGTCATTTTTTTTTCAACATCTCAGCATTTTAACAACTTAAAATCTTGTTGGTTTAATGTGTCAATATGAGAACGCAAACTCTGCTCACACAGCAGTTTTTATTCATGACACTGACCAAAATTGCCTCTAAATTGAATTTCACTTTGTCTTGACAAAGTAACTTTTGTGCACAAATTTATTTATTAAAGTTTATTTCTGAGTTCAGGAGAGCAAACTGTGAGCACAAAGTTAATCATGTCTCCAACAGTTGATGTTGCACTATATTAATGTTCCACTACGGCCCAAGACTTTTGTGTTGCCAGAAACTCTAGTGCAGTTTTCCTCACAGATGCATGATGTGTCTGAGTGATACTTATCAGCACCATCTAGTGTCCAAATTAAGATATTTGCTCAGGAGCACTGAATGGATTGTTGTTGTTTTTATTATTATTATTATCGACAGAGTGCTTTTGAGTAAAAATAAAAAGTTCACTGCAAACACATGTTGGCGTAAGGGAATACCTGAGAGCAAATACTACAAATAAAATTAAACAAAATAGTTAATTAAAATATTCAAATATGCTATTTGATAGAACTGTATTTGTGAAAGTTTTGTTTTGACCTAAACCCCAAATATGAAGTCACCTCTCAACTGAAACCATAGCCAATTATTATTAGAACCATTATATTCTAATAACACTTTAAAATAATGCCCTGCATCTCATCATGTTAATCTTAACTGTAGAAGCAGCTTTTTTCATGCTTGGTGTACAAAACAACAGCACAGTCAGTCAGAAATGTGTATATTGTGTAATTTATATGTTGTCATTTGTCTTGTATATTATCACTGCAATGCAAATTATAAGGTGTATGTAAATATGACATCAGTCATAGTAATTAAATCATTGATTTGTAACACTTTCATTGTTTGCCATTCTTTATAGTGCAACCAGTCCTGTTCCTCTTTGCAACCAGAGGGTGGCGCTGCAGCTCTTCTACAGAATTTCATAAGGCATTTGTTTCTTACAAAGGGATTGCATAATGTTGTAAGAGGGAAGTATTCAAGATTTATTCTTGTTTTTGCATTTTGCACCTATTTTTGTGATGCCATTTTGAGAATAAATGTAGACAAATGTCTTAAGATAATGCTTAGGCTGTATAAAAGTCACCTTTAAAAGTACTTTCAGCCTCCTGTTGCATTGCAGTCACCTTTATTAGCTGTGCTGCAATTTCAGGAGATTGAGTTTCCTACTCGCCATGAGAACCCTGCACTCCAGTTTTTGCTCTGCAGAGTCTGCTTTTCCGCAGTTTCAGCTGAACAAAGATCCAACTGGCTTTATATATAGGCTAGCAATGGTGAGGAAAATGAACCACAAAATTCTCTGGATAGTTGTCTATGGCAGATTAGCAATATAAGGAAAGAGCCCTCATTGTCAAATCCCTACATTCCAGACCTGGGAGGATTGTTTGACCTCCAGCCAACTGGAAAGATTGTTATCCTTTTACTTTGAGAAGTTAACTCTAGCGGGCTCACATTCCTCTATTCAACACGCCGTAGGACTGTATCAACTGTGTTTGTACGGTATTCAGAGATGCTTAGCAAAAATAGAACACACACACACAAGGATCATTTTCTTTTTTTTTTATTGAAAAGTGAACAAATTATTATGTAATCACACAATTCCAGGAGCTTCTCTGTGAAAATACCTACAGCAACAAAATGACACAGTATGGTTGGCAAGTGAACATAAAGCAAACACCAGACATTTTGCCACCTTATCTCTGCACGTTCAACTTATGCAGAGAAACAGTTCAGTGCAGACCGGAGGCAAAAATAAAAAAAACTGAGAGCATGAAGGAAAGCAGTGAGACAGAACTGTCAAACAAGCTTGCGCACAGATCTTTTTCTCTTTAAACATTAAAGATAATGCAAGAAAACACACATGGATCGTAGCTGAACAAATACTGGCGAAGAGGATGTAAAGAAAAAGAGTTCATACTTAATATAAGCATGTTGTCTGCTGTGGCAACTGCTGTTTGTTAATGTAAATCTCAAATGAGGCACATATTTGTGACTGAGGACATTATTCAAGCCAAGGGAGCTGGAGGGTGAGACCGTACACAGAATTGTTCCCTGCAAAGGTTTGATGTGTCTAAAAAGAGTAAGCTCAGATACTCAGACCACAGATTGACTATTGGAATGTGCTCATGAGGTAACAGGCATACCAGAAACACACACAAATTCCTGCCATTATTTCACAAATAACATAGCTACCTACCACAATTCACAAAATTAGCATTATAGCTCATCGCGCATCTTGTCTCCTTTAGGTTTGACTACCCTGCCGATGTACATAATGGAGTTGGTCTTGTTGTCCTTCACCAGGAAAATGAAGGGGTGATCCACGTAAAAAAGTTTGGGATTCCTCAGTTTCTCAGAGCCGAAGATGCTGGTGTCGTATGGGTTTCCTTCCACATCCAGCTCAAGGGTTGACGCGTGGAAGATGTTAGAGAGGTAGAGGTCCTTCTTTCCGGAGATGTTGGACAAGTCTGCCTTGGCTTTGTCCACAGCCTCTGTCAGGCCGAGCTCAGCCAGGTGTTTCTAGAAAAGACAGAGAATTGCTCAAGTCAAGGGGTTGTGATTTTTACGTGTCTATACAATAACTTTTCATTGTTACAGCCATTTCTCCATCAAATAGCCACTATTTACCTGCAGGTTGTGGCTGACATCCACTGCGATTTTGGGGAGGGAAATGGCAACAGCCCTGTTCTCCATCTTGCTGATCCAGGTGTCCACCTGCTTCCTGGTCAGGAGTTTCTCCAGGCGCTCTAGGGGCTCCAGGTGGTAGGGCATGATCATGATCATAGAGGCCTGCTTCTGGCCCAGAGGCATGTTGAGCACATAGATACGGTTCTCTGTGTCCTCGTAGAAGTCATACAGACCTGCAAAGAGCGGAGAAGTCAGATGTCTTATCTTGCTTGCACTGTTGTTGGTAGAATCAGTTTTGAAGACATAACAACATATGGTCGGGGGGTAGAGATGATGGAGAGAAACTCACCAGTACGATGCATCATCGGAACTCCAACGGTGAATGAGCGGGTAACCAGGAAAGCACGTGTGTCCACCATTTTATCATGGAATTTCTCATTCCAGTGAGCTGTGGGACAAAACACAGAGACAGTTACATGTCTGCACAATCCTTTTGCATGCGACATTCGGCGTGACCAGACATGAAACCGTGGCTTTGAATAAGAGACACTACTTATACTCACGCTTGAAGAACATAGCATTGACGATCATGGCTCCATCTGGGTTCTGCACATCCTTGGTGATCTCAGGCAGCTTGCCACCTGTAGACTTGGCTGCCCACTCGTTGATGGAGTTCACTGCACTCCTCTTGTCCCTGAAGTTTATTTTTGAATGGTCATAGTTGTAGTGCTTCTTGCTGTTTTTCACAAAATCATCTGCAAAGGAGACAGAGCTGGGGCCATAGAGGCGGTTGTTGATCTTCCAGGTAGTGTTGCGTGTCTTGGCATCGCTCACCTGGGAACGTATAAAGAGTGACAAATGAGCAATATATAGAAAGTACTGAGGGTCTAGTTTGAGGCTGAGTACCAAATATATAGGAAATAAAATTAATGGTATCAATGGGATACATAACATGTTGGTAATAAATTCTTACATACAGTGTTGGATATTGTTGTACTTACCTCAGTGAGCAGCTCAGACAGGCCTGCATGCAGATGCTCATCCTTCAGTTTATCAACACTGAGGACGGTTTTGACCTGGGAGGCAGTGGTGGCCTTGCCACCAAGAGCCACAATCCCCAGAGAGGAGGCCACGACCACAGGAGAGATGAGGATGTTCTCTGTGCCTTTCTCCTTTGCCATGTTGTGGTAGAGACTAGAACAAAATCACAAATAAGATTATATGTTGGTGTTCCTAACAAAGAAAGAGAACAATGCTTAAGCAAAACCAAGAGTGTATAATAGAAACTTAATTATAATCATAGTAATATATAGATTTCAGACCTGAAGGCCAGATTGGCACTGTTGTCAGCCAGTGTGGTGGCATGGCTGCTCAACTTCTTGTCCTCTGCAGAGGCCACAAGGGCCAGCAGACAAAGAGCTACAATGTTGGTCATCCACATCCTGTCTGTCTCCAAAAGCAGCTATAGCAGCCTGTGAAAAATGAACAAAAGAAAAAGTTAGGGTTAACATTACCTAACCCTGGCTGGTCTCCTAATAAAAGAGATATGTGTATTGAGTTTGAGATGAAAGGCACACATTAGAATAACTCCTCAGAATGGGTTTGTGGAATGAATGAATCTTCAGAACTATTTTATTTTAATAAAATCATATCTCACAAAGCACATACTAGGGCACAGACTACGATTTGGATGTGAAGCTGTTAGTGGAAGGGCAGGATTGGCTCAGCCCACACAGAAAGCTTTGGAATGCCTCCAGTTTCAGGCAGGCACGTTCCTCGCCACGTCAGCAGCAACTGATGCTTAGCTGTATAGCTGGAGCTGCCTTACACGCAATGATTCGAGACTGAAATATGATGCCTTCTCTGTTCTCTACATTTATTGTAATTGACGCAAAGTGTTGCACATCAGCACTTTGATGAATTTAATTACTTCTTCTTGAGACACATCCCTGTGTTTCACTGTGCAGACATTCAGTCCAGTCTTTGATACTTTTACTTGTTCTTGCAGCAGCACTCTTGAGCCTTCCTTTGTCCCAGAGAAAGGGCGTGTGCCTGCAGTCTATATTAAACTCATTCCATCACATGTTCAAACAACAAAGCCAGTACATAAGGCGGTAATTAACCAGCTGCTAGGCATCTCTGAACATGTCTCTGGTCCCCCTTCACCATCCTGAGTGCAGAGATATGTTTGTATATCTGCATCTCAGTATTTGCATATTTGTGATACAGCAGAAATGACTTTGCATCATATTCGGATACCTTGAGATGTTTTGATGTCTGCGATTTTCATTCTGAAAGACAAGAGGTGTATGTAGTAATCTCCATAGAGCAGGCAGTAAAACATTATACAGGCTCTGAGCGAGGCATATTCTGTGTTGTTTTTTATTTTTATCGTCTTATTTCCCAGTTTTAAACATTTAGACTTAAAACATTTAAGCTTTAGTTGAGTTATTGTACAAGTTAGTCTTCACTCATTCAGACACGTAAACTTTTTTCATTGGCTGGGTGTGAACCAGAAAAAAAAACTTTCATCCAATCAGCTGTGCCACAGTGGAGCAGCACTGATTTCTGGAGGAGAGGGTTGAACCCGGGTGCTTTTATCATCAAAAAGTAATGGATAAAATTGGGTGCATATAAAGTACTTTCCTTTAGTAAATCTGATTACACTTAATGCATTTAAACAGACTGCAAAGCAGTGACATGCAAGAGGCAAAAAGCTTTAGTATCACCATGCTGGGATAAGTTTAAAAACTTCAAGCTCTCCAATTATTTTTTCTCTACAAATAAAATACTGAGTGCTGGTCAAACAGCCAGAGAGATAGCAGAGATTTGAAACTGGTTAAAACAGAAAAATGCTGCTCTGTAAATTTAAACCATAAAAAACAAAGCAGCCCTTTCATCCTCTGCATTCCTTCCAGAAAACAAAGACAGTTATCTTCTAATCCTTACCTGGCACAAAGTCGCTGGATTTCTTCTCTGAGGTGTGTCCTGTAAGAAGCGTATCTGTAACACACTCTCCTGCCCTATATATCCTGAGAAAGAACTTTCTAGAAGTGGGAATGGGATATTCAAATGAGGGTGTCTGCCTTTTCTCAGGAAGTTGGGAGCTGGGACGTCCCCCTTTGAAACCACAGGCTGGAATGAGAGGGGTGGGTGACTTCCTCAGCACTGGTCTGGGCTCAGCTTTGAAACTTTCCCAGCAGCGGCTGCAGACAGAAATGCATTGAAAAATCAGATTCTTGGTCAGCCTGAGTTGCTGATGTACAGAATTACTCCTCAGCCTAAAGGTCCTAAAAGCTGCTTGCTGATTCAATCTCTAACACTGGTTTCATCATGTGTAAAACATAAAGAACACAATGTGTTTTAATATGAATAAAGGATTCTTGTGCATGAAACCTTGTGGCAAATGAACGCTGCTTTTGCAGTCATTGAAAATTTGAGAGTATTGAGAGTATGAGCCTCTTTAGAACACCATTCTTCTGCAATCTCAGCAGACAAGATTAACGTCAGTGAAAGGGCACACTCTTTGCAAATGTTCCCAGAAGAAATAAAAGTAATTTTCTTTGAAAGCAGTAATTTTATTGCTGTTAACCTTTTTAAACGGATGTCTGATTTCAAACGGAAACTTCCAGAACTTCAAAAGCTTCACTCAGTATTTGTGCTTCACAGAAGTTGCAGGATCTCCAGCCCTGCCCCACCCCCACAGTGCCACGTCTCTCTAGCTCAGCTGCTGATTGTAGGGTGGTTGAAGGATGGGGGTGTTGGACGACCACTGTCATAAAAACTGCAGTGTCCTGACCGGGACCTCTTGTCTTAACTTATGCAAGCATTTTAAACAAAAGAAGTTATAAATACTTGTGTAAAGCTGTTCAGCGTTTACTTGGATACTTCACATTGATATTAATGTCTGCACTATGATATCAGAGTCAGACAATGTTAGTCATTAACTTTTCTGTATCTTCTTTAATCTACAGAAACCAATCAAACATTTGTCACACTTGTATTCACTATAGAGAGTAAAACATTTGATAGATAAGTTGTCACTATGATTACAGAATAAAATCAACATAACAATTGATCAAGGTGTCTGACAAACAATTTTGCAACCAGAGGAATTCCATCAATCTTAATCCCCAAACTCCCCCTCTTTTGCTGCGCTCTGCAAATTGCCAACTGATGAATGATGCCAACTGATGCCTTGTACTGTAGTTTATAGTGGCTTGTTGGAGGGGGGGCTCCAGAAAGTTCTATGAAAGTTTGATGTTTGAAAAAAAATCCTCTCATTTCAAATTATACCATACTCCCATTTTTGGGGATAGTGAGGCCACCTACTACTTTAACACACACGGGCAGGTTTGCAGCTCCTTCCCTCACCTCAGTGGGTGTTGTCATTCTGAAAAAGCCCCAGGGGCAACAGTTCACACTGAAATTCCTCAGCATGTGTAGAGGGCAGCTTCTGGGTCAAGCAAGTCTGGTCAGATCTCCCTGTGCACATAATCTCCTTTAAAGTAGCAATACTTTCATTGTCTACTAATGTGTGGCAGAGGCCTGGAACATTCACACGGACATGAAAAGAGTGAAGAAAAGGACACTTACAGGGGCAGGAAATAAAATAAATGATTTGTTTCTATAAAGAAGTGTAAGAGTGTTCAAGGGGTCATCCAAGATTGTGTGCGTGTTTTTGTGAGGATAAAGAAGCTTCCAGCACTACCACCACGTGCAAACATCTACAATACTATCAGAAGATTTAAGATATGGCAAGGAAAGACATAAAGGCTATAGGCACAACACTAAATGATGCAATATTTCACCAACTGTTTTTGAAATATTTTCATAAGATTGCTTCTCAAAGAGAATCTGTTATGCAGAATGACAGACCTCAGAGGGTGGAGCGATTCTTAAATAACTGCAGCAACGTAATGATCTGGAGCCTAGTCAACATCTGAACCTCATTACTCTAACCTCAGCACCAGTCTTGGTCAGTTGCATCCTCAGTTGTGTCTTTCTTAGCGTTGCTAAAAGAGGATCTACCAATAAGATTTTTGCTTGCTGGTATCAGTCAGTAAAAGTTCATTTGCAGTCTATAAATTTAGATTTAAATGATAAATTATGCCTATGGTTGACAGATTACCAACACTTTTAACAGGATCATCAATAATGTACTGACTGGGGAATGTAAGAAATCATTACACTTTGTTGTAAGTCTTTGCAATTTATCAAGTTGAAAGGCACATTTTATAAGTAATGGAAAGCAATAAAATTAAAATCAGCTGCCCATGCAGTTGCCCTGTAGAGGAGGACAGACAGACAGACCCCTACGTGGGGGTTGTGAACAAACAAAGGAGTTCAGTCACTCTCCTGTCTTACCATCTGTGTTAGCCCTTCAAACAAAAACTCCAATAGGACTTTGGCAGCTTGTTGCAACTGTAAAGAGGTTTTCTCAACACCTCTCTTTTTGTTTATCTCTTCTATATGTATCACTGTCAATGATTCCTCTCCAGTGTTCCTTCCAGATGGGCTACATTCCAGTGCTAAAACTACCCAGCTGTATCAGTCTTTCATTACGATTCAAAGTTGCTAAAAACACAAAATGTTTTTAAAATAATCTTTTCTTTAAACGTTTTACAGATGATAAATATTGTATATGATGTATATGCAGTATCAGTGTTGGTTGTAATCTTGCCATTCTCTCCCAAACTACTACGGCCACGACTACACTCTGAGAAATTGTTATATACATAGACTGCAGGGTAGGAAGACGAACGCAGCTGCCAGGAGGACTATGACGCAAGACCTGAGGAATGTTTCAGTCTTGCTGTATGATGTAACTTTCTGAACTTTTCTGTCTATGAGTGCAGAAAGGTGCTTGATCATATACAGTTTGTTTAATGTCCGCATTGTCTAAAGCAGACTTACATTAGCTGTAATGAGGATACAATAAATTAGACGCCTATTTGGATGCTATGTTTTAACTAAATATAGATATATTTAATGCATTTTATATTAACTGGAGAGTTAGGACCACTTGCTCCTTCTCTGAAACAGACAGAATGACCACATAGTCAAAATGAAGACATGAACTGTGTAACTGTACTAAACAACTGCTACTTCATAAGGAGTAGTTTCTTAATA
Source organism: Morone saxatilis (assembly GCF_004916995.1). Lineage (NCBI taxonomy): Eukaryota > Metazoa > Chordata > Actinopteri > Moronidae > Morone > Morone saxatilis. Next base: position 7,674,406 of record NW_023340257.1, on the reverse strand, counting down.
AAAGCTGTTACTAACCTGTTCCATTCTCATATGAATATCTCATATAATATTGTTTATTAATATATTTATTTTATTTCATTTTCAGTAGGAAATGTATGGCAAAAGATTGTTATCATCATACCACTGTCTAAATCCAGTCACTAAACAGTTCTTCTATCTTTATTAAGAATAGACAACGCCAACATTTGACATAGATCTGTCTGATTTAAAAATCAAATAAACTATTTTTGGTGGGGTAAAAGGATATTCCATTAAAATCATTAGGTTGGCCATATTGACCACATGTTAAAAAATTGTATTCAACAGAATAACAAATGTTAGTTGGATACTTTCTCACTGCAGAGTAATAAACTGTCTACTTTGGATCTAACTTGATGACAAGGCAGGAGGTGAATCTTTCTAATGGTTTTACTACTGAGCTAATGTGCCCCCTGGTGGCAAAAGTTTGAAAGCTTCCTCCAAGGCCATCATAGTAATTAAAGTCTTAATTAAGGTTATATTCAAGTTTATGTTCCTTATTTTACTCTAAGGCTGTTTAAAATTTAACTTCTTAATTTTTTAATCTTCCACTGTGTGAATGTGAAAAAATGCAAAAAGAAAAATGTTGCACATAAATCGAAGACATCCACCAACCCTTTAAGTTTTTAGAGAAGCCTTAAATCTTGGATATAAACACTGAAAGTCTACAAAATTAGAAGAACCAGTGTAAATTATTTTAATTGTTTGCAAGATTTATCTGCTAGTGCATTGCATTGTGGACTAACAGCCACTAGATGGGGTGCAAAAGTAAAGTACGTGCCCCTTGCCAGAGGTTCAGCAATTTGGTTTTCACTGTGGAAAAATTAAAGGACATGTAAATTAAAATATTCAAACAATAATTCTCAAGCTCAGTGAATGTGTAACAGTTCATAACATCAGCGTGTGTTTCTGGCCTCTATACCTGTGGGATAGTTGTTACATACATTGGAAAACCTGTTTCAGAGCTAAGTAACAAGTTTCATACCAACTCCCTACAGAGATCTATACAGTATTATATTAAATCCATGCTGTTTCAATCCCCTTCAGACTCGTTGCACTGAGGCCTCCGAACAAATGGCACCCTGCTGTGAAATTCCAGCAGACCTTTAAAGTCACAAGCTGTTGAATTGGCATTTAGTCCAAACAGTCTGGCTGCGTTGGTATTCTCATTATTCGTCTTTGTTCACCCTCTCCCTGCACCAGTCGTGTTCTGTACCCTTTCAGACAACATCAGTCACAAACTCTTCACCCGACCCTGCTGCATTACGTAACACACCACATGCAGAGAAGACCCCTACCAGCCGTCCTACTCTTCCTGCCTGTGGAGGCTGGTTGGCATTTAAAAATGGGTGGAGTTCATAACAAAGTGAAGCAGCTGGAGCTGCTGACTAATGCCAACCTGTGGTGAGAGGAGCAGGGAAGCCCAGGTCAGCCACTTCAAACAGGGATATGTCACAGGAAATGCCCTTAAGGGGAGCATTTCCCTTGCTTCGCCACCTGTAGATGATCATGGAGCGACAATGCCATGGTGTGTGTGTGTGTGTGTGTGTGTGTATGAATGGCTGCATGCATATGAGGGTGGAGATATAATTGCAACATCAAATTGCCTGATAATTAAGGTGCTGTTTGATCTGAATGCAGCTTTATGCAACATGTCTTAAGAAAGACACAAATGCAGGCACACACTCTTCATTTCCATCAGAATGACGCTAAAGTATCTGGCAGCATCACTGCACTGACTGTTTCCTTGGTGATAAATCAAAACCGTTTCTCCTTTTAGCCACAACTCCTCCTACACTTGACATAGGAATGTTCAGAGTTCAGGCGAATTAATTAAATGCAACTGATCTGAAAATGGTTGAACACATCAAACACTGTATCTGTGCTGGTGAGTCATTTTCACACTACAGAGACCTGCTGACCACCTGTCATTGTCCAGGATGATCATCACAGTCTGAAGGAGCTACACTGTGTTCTCTGATATAATACATATTTGAATTTGTCTGTGTAGCCTTGGTGTAGATTTAAATGATCTCACATGAATAATTAGCTGATGACAGGAGGATAGCAAGAACATTATGAGATAAACAGTTATCTAAACACTGTATACTATATATAATAAATTCACTTCCATGTGTACAGGTGTTTGAAAAACACTGGGCTGTATTTAATTATATACTTGTGACTGGTCCCTGTATCTAGAACCATGGGATCAGAAAAGCGATAGGTCCCTGTATAATTGGGTCCAACTCCCAGCTGTGGATTAACTCTGCCCTTGTGCGTATTGCTGAACTGAATCTGTATACTTCAAATGCTCTGATGATGGCTCTGTGCCAAAAAAGTGTTCTTCTATTGTGACGTGAGCCAGTAAATAAGTGAAATGTGAGTATTTGGTCCTTGTTCTTTTAAACATTGGGAGGTATTACCCTTCCATATTTTTAAAATATGTCCAATGATCAATCATTATGAGTCCATCTAATCAAACTAGCATATTTCAACATCTTTCTTGTAACAATCAATTCTTCTTTCTTACAGCACTATCTGGATTTACAACTTAATTAAGGATTCATTGTATCCGTCAAGTTGGTACACAGTGTTTGTTTATGTTTTCAACATATTAAATTGTGGTTAAAATGTGGTTAAATGTAACTTGACCCTGAATGCAGTTATTGATCCAATTAACAAAAATCGGATTCATTTCCTGAAAATCATTCCCCCCACAAAGGTCAACGTCTGACATTACAGGCACTGTGGCACGTCTATAAAGCTAACAGGACATTAGGACGAATACTAAATGTGTCACAGTGTGTGTCAATCGGTCGATTGCGAGGCAGCGCTGACATTACATGGTCTCTGATTATGACTGCAGATGGTGTTCTTGTGACAAAAATCAATAAATCAGTTTTGTTTAATGAGTCATCTGCTATGTGTCAATATGACATACTACAACATGCAAGGCACCCCTTTGATAGTTTGATTGTTTACGTTATTTATTTGGCTGGTGGATTATTAATGAGACTTATTTTATGAACAGCAATTATTTTGATCAGATCCAATGGTCCCACATAAGACATTCGCCATATGTTAAAGCAGGAAACAATCACAGAAAGATGTAATGCAGATGAGTAATCTGACTCAAAGGAAAGTCTGTCTTCATTTTAAGAGAGAATAAAAAGATGAAGAAAAAAAAAACAGAAGTGATAAAAACAAGACTGGTTTGAGAAATAAACCTGCTCTGATGACCAAACACTCCAAGCAATCAGGGCTGTTTGTGACCTTTAATCTTTGTCATGTGGTAATAATCAACACTGCATTTTATGTAGTATCTCACAATATCACCAAAGTGTATCAGGTATGCTGTTAAGATAATAAACTGATTGATAAAATGCCCTTTTGGCTTACACGATATTTACACGTTGTTGCGTTCAAGTGGCATCGGATTTTCTGCTTACGTACGACCGATCTGTCAACTGGGTGTACCCGATGTTTGTAGTTTAGCACCATTTGGCTTCGATTTCTCTCACTAAGGTTGCTAGAACTTACAATAAATTCAATTCTGTTTAAAAACTCATCAATGGCCTTCAGTTTATCGAAATGTCGGCGATTCCAGTCAATTAAAACGACGCGAACGGTTTAAAGGTGTAGCAACCAGCGCAGCAAACCCGATGTGACCTGAACGCGCAGTCCCAGAGTAAAGTCAGCTTGGTGCCCCCCTCTCTCTCTCTCTCCCTCCCTCTCTCTCCCTCTCTGTACAGCAGGGCTGGAGATAAAAAGACCGACCGACACACACTCCTCCCACTATTCAGTACATTGAATTACTCTGCCTGGTACCGCCGCTCACAAAGACAAGAGGAGGCACGCTTTACCTTGAGAGGGGACAAAGCAGAGGACGGAGCAACTCTAAATATGACACGGGACGTCTTTTAGCTATCGCCGAAGCCACCGACACCGTCCCGTACTCACCCGGCTCTTTCCTCCCTTTTGTTTTCGGTGTGAAACTTTGACTCTGTCAGCATTTAGCGACCACCCACCCTCTCACACGTTACCTTTGACACGAGTTGTCCCCGTTTGACTCTCGGGAGAGGAGAGGGGGGTGAGCGTTTTTACCGGGGAGAGAAAGAAAAAGGAAAAGCCTCAACGTGTGCCGCAAAGCTAACTAACCCGAAATCAGAGGAAAGTGGTAGCAGCCCCCTCAGACAGGTGAGTGTGCAGCGGATTGTTGGAGGGGTTTGTCACATTTACCTGTAGGGGGGGTTCATAGCAGCACTGGTTTCTGTCAGAACATTGTTGCAGTTAGATATGTTGGGAAAGTGTTTGTAGCTCTCGGTAATGTCAGCTTTTCTTTTTCTTTTTCTTTTTCTTTTTCTTTTCTTTTTTTCTCTCCATGGTAACACTAGGTCACGTAGCTGTAACGTGCCCACAGTCAGTACAAGCCAGTCACAACTTACTGGAAGTGGCAGGTTTCTGTCCTGTTCTGCATGTGTTTGCATATGTAGAGGTTGGATCGTGTGTTACTGTGAACCTAATCGGTGCCCATCACAGGGTTTAAGCTCAGTACACCTTTGTGCTGAAACTGTGGATTGATTCACACACCTGAGTTTCTTCACCATCACCTCATTGTATGTATATCTCCCAGTCAGTGCATCATGTAAAGACACATATTGCAAGTGAATCCACAGAGGCTAGCAGTGGGTTGCTCCATGCACAGCACTCTTGCCACTTACTTGCATAATTTATTACCACCATTATTTTTTATTTTTTGTTTTGAAGATGAGGATTTTGCATTTGGATGTTTCCTGGTATGTTGGTGTTCCAAGAAAGATTAGTGTTGTTGAGATCATGGGACGACTTATTGCGTTTGTGTCGGGAAGCTCTTCATCAGAGGCAGTTTAATCTAGTAAACGCGCAGGAGTTCAATGGTCTTAAAACTTTGGCCACTGGAGAGGATCCATTTGGTGTATCGTCTCGAACTGTTAGATCTTTCTCGACTGTGTTAACACTTCCCCATCTGTCACGACTACACTTCCAGTAGAAACGCGTCTTATTTGTTTTTCGGCAAGGCTTCCATTTGACAATTACCCTTCATCATCACCATCATCATCTAGGCTTTAAAATGATGACTTTTAAGGCGATTAGGAGCTGTTTTGTCAGAGTTTCAAAAGAAAGATGACTCAGGACGAGTGACTATGCAAGGCTGTGTCTTTTTATTGCTTTTTTACAACATCTATAAATGGACTGAAGGGCCTTGGAGTGGAGTCTGCTGAATGCTGTGTTTTTGAAACTTTTTGGCTTGTACAGTAACGCACTGTATAAGCTCCTGCATAGTAAGTGGGGCTCCTGTCCCGAGGGCAGCCAGCACTATGAAAATGTTTTCAGGTCATGACATTGAAACTCATGTTGTTTGCCACACGAGAATATAAACATGGCTCTGAACAGTCGGGTCGCTCCGGTTTCAGCTGTGGGAGAAAACTATACAACGGCTGACATTTTGAGGTTGGCTGGAAAAAGCAGTGACATAACGTATACATCTCTACAGTCCTTCCACTTGTTCTTGGATCCGAGTGGCAGTGGAGGGGTGAGGTGTTGTGTGGTTTCAGAAATGTTCTTTTTTTTTTTTGAGAATAGGGGGAGAGATATAATAGGCCAGAACATGGAGGAATGCAGAGTGCTGTGGTCGAAGCAGTAATCCACTTACTGGATACCACAGTGTTGTAGAAGCATTTATCTACCTGCCAACCATGCATATTGCTGCTGATTAGACATGTAGAGTGGCAGACAGTAGCTGACCCTATTGTCCGTTTGAGTCTAGTATTGGGTGGGATTGATTCTGTGTTTCAGCCGTTCTGCTTTGCCCTGCTTATGCAACCGCTGTACACCTCTCTGTTTATGTGCTGTGTCCCTGAATAGCTGTTTCTAAGAAGGCAAACATGACCGACACTCATCCCCACACTAGATGCCAGCTTCATATACACGGAGGAACACATCTGTAAGATCTGTCAAAGCTGGACACAGTCATCCAGAGTGAGTCTGACTTGTGAAAAAAAAAAAAAAAAAACCACAAGCTGTTTATTATTGTCTGCCCTGAAGCAGTGAGATCAGATCCAGCCCTCCCCGTCTCCCTCTCGCTCTCACACGAACGCACACACGCGTTCATCGTCTGTACCGATCCGCAGTAAGAGTAACGAACCTCCACACAGAGCTGGCACGCGTCGGAAAGCGTTTGCTGTTAATTTAGTTTTCCATGTGGTTCCACTCGATGACGCAATAGCCAAGGTTTAATGCAAAAGTGATGGGTGACTAAGTTGGATTTAAAGGTCCAGTTTGTGATGTAGGGGTCTCTAGCGGTGTAGTTGCAGATTACAATGCCCTCACCTCACCCTACTGTTCCAAGCACGTAGGAGAAGCTACAGTGGCCACAAAACTCTCAAAAAACTCAAAGGGCCCCATCCAGAGACGGTGTTTGGTTTGTCTGTTCCGGGCTACTGTAGAAACACGGTTCAACATAGCAGCCTCCGTCTCAAAAAGAACAAACACACAGTTCTTATTTTCAGGTGATTGTACACTAATGAAAACACACCTATTAATATTATATTCTATTTCTGCCAACAGATCCTC
>NW_023340257.1:7667279-7667751 GCF_004916995.1 Morone saxatilis | reverse complement strand
TTACACACTGGACCTTTTTAAAGACCAGAGAAGGAAAATGATGGGTGCAATATGTACAGAACCGCCTCGACTCAGACTCAGACCGTAATTTCCACATTACTTAGCAACACTGCTACTTCACTGCAACCGATTTCCCTTTCTACTAATACATTCCTCACCATCTTTGAACAGGGTTAATATATGTGAGATGGAGCACACTCTAGCAGCAGTTGGGGTCAAACTGGTGCTGAGGAGTGGCAGCACTTGAGACTTCAGTATGAGCTGGTCTGATTGTGTGATTGGTTGGAGTCGGCGTGACATGAGTGTTAAAGATGTCACGGAAACGTAAATGAACTGACTCAATACAGACGGACTATCATCGACAATAGGTTGCAGTTGGATTATTGGCTAACATGGAGAAAATCATTTGTTTATCTGCGAGACCAAGTGACAAGTCGGCTCTATATCTGCATGTGATGTAACAATCAGAACA
>NW_023340257.1:7652605-7667263 GCF_004916995.1 Morone saxatilis | reverse complement strand
GGTGAGCTAGGGCTGCTGGGCCTCTTTCATTCATGTTTCTCTGCCTCCCTTTTATTTCTGCAGGTAAAATAGCCCAGGATAATTGCTGTTCATTTAACCCTCACAGGAACACAGGAGGCTTTGGTTCGCCGTCTTTGCTGGTTTGCAACTTGAGCTCTCTTCAAAGTCCAATGCTTGGATAAACTGGGAGGAGCACAGTTATTTTGTTAAAGCTGAGGTTCCCCTTTGGAAGAAAAAAAAAAAAAAAGGCAAAATACCTCCTTGACTGGATAACAACTCTGCTTGTTTTTCTTTCACTCTTTATTCCCACCATCTGAGACCCGCCACCACAGAGTTCAAACATTGACTTCTATAGCTAAGCTTTATGCGAGAAGTGTTTAAAGGTTATTATCTAATCCTCTTAACTGGAAAAGGAAGGTCGTTTTTTTTTTAGGTTACTTCCTGATCTGAGGTTATTTCATACACTGTACTTGTGTTTAAATGTGTTTTTTTTTTTTTTGCATCTGGGGAAATGGTGTTGCTTTTGTGTAATCAGCCCGGTAATAGAATTAAAGAAGATTGAAGAACATGTTCATATAAGGAGATGGCTCAGTTCCCCTCTCAGAAAGCTCGCCATGGTGGCACCTGCTCGTCTGGCCCTGCCTCCCGGGCTCAGACAGCAGTCACACAGGACACAACTCGCTGTGATGTCAACACACAGATGGTGGTGGAGAGCCCTCATGCAGACATACAGATGGCACCTTGATAAAACATACTAGTCCACCCACTTTCTTTTTTCCTCCTGGCCATGAAAAACAGTCGGACGGAGGAGGCCAGAGTGCGAACTGAGCCAGTGGAGTTCATTCGCCCACAACAATGGCTCCCACCATGTTTCTGCATGCCATGGATGTGTTTGTCAGCTGTTTGCTTTCCAGGCCACAGTATCACAGTATGATTAGGTACCAACACCAGAATGCTTTCTCTCAACCCTAACAGGCGGACAGACGAGGAGTGGTCCAGACATAACCCCTTCTGCTATTGCTAAATATGTTTAAAGCCTCAGAGCAGACAGCAGGGAGCATTGGGTCATAGCAAATTAATTTAGGAAGCATTGCCCCTGGTTGAATATCAGGAAACTAGAGGTGCACAGGGTTGAAAGTAGTTCTAAAATGTTTTCTTCTGGCAGCACTACAATCATGTGCCATGAAGTGGAGTTTTCATCCCATCCAAAGAATACACTCACTGATTTCACAACAACTCAAAGAACTCACCATTTAACGGTCCAGTGGGCACAGGATCCTCTCAGCCTTCAGTCATTCTGAATGGTCAGGGGCCCCCACCCCTTTCTATGGACTGGTATTTGTATGGCAAAAGCAATATAGAAAGGAGTATTTTTGGATAAAATAGTGTAGGTTCAACCAAATGGGGGAGCAGTAAAAAAGTGAGCGGAGCCTTGGTTGACGAGCAGTTTAAGTAGGCTGGAGAGCTCTGACGAGTGGTTGTAATGGACTGTGTGTCCGTTGCATTTACACTTTCACACAAAATTCATTTTGTAGATCTTTAAAATGGACCGTTAACTTTCTCGAGCCATCAGTGGAAAATATCTGCCTACATTTCTCTCTTTATATTACCAAATCAATGTACCATTTTATGGACACTTTGGTGAATTAACAATTATATGCTTAGTTAGAGCTGTGCCAATTAAAGCTGCTGATCTGGCAGGTGGGCAGAGCACGGAAGCTTAAAGCTTCTCTTTCGTTATCAAAGCTTTAATAATCGGTGTGAAGGAACATCAAATACAGATGAAAGTGAGGCTATAAAGGTGTTCTTCCTATAAGGTTTGAATATTGAATCAAGATGTGGTGCACCTGCTGCTGGTTATAACACCAACACACTCAAGTTGGTTTGACAAAAGAGGCCACGTGCCCATCTTCCCAAACCTCTCTCTGTCGGCAAAGTCCTTAATCCCCCTTCCCTTTTGCCCTGGCTGTCTTTCTCTCCCGTTCTACAAAGACATTGTGTCTTGTAGAAAAAGATGAGCGAAAACTGTTTTTCACCTTTGTACTCATCCCTTGGTTGCTTTATCCACATTAGCAAATCATAGCCTGCTGACCTACACTACTTCTACTGTTGCATTTGCATTTAAAACTGATTGCTTGCTCCCAGAAGTGCTGCTTGCAGCATTATCGAGAACTGCTAATTTTGTCCATCAAAGTCGTTGCAATAGCACAAAGGAGATGAGCCCTGCGCACAGCATTTGAGCGAACTTCAAGGGCCAAATCTGACGACCATTTCTCAATTCAGTTTGTCCAATACAATGACTAAATAAACACCTACAAAACTAATGACATTCCCATCAGCCTTAGCTGCAATTGTTAGCATGCTAATATGCTAAACTAAGATGCTGGACATGGTAAACATGACACCAGTTTAGTGTCAGCGTCAACTGTCGGTATATTAGCATCCTGATGTTAGCATTTCATCTTCTTTCTTAAAAAAACTACAAATGAGACCGTTGGGCTTGTGAAATGCCACTGCATCTGTAATGTGTTTTCATTGGGGCCACTTCATATGGGATATTATGGAAAAACAATGAGTGAATTGGATAAGGGCTTATTTTCCAGAGTCCTTAGTAGCTGTAGATCCCTACATTCTAACATGTAGTTTAAATCTCAATTTTACAATTCAGATGTTTTGTGCATTGTTTTAAAACCTAAATTCATGAGTTCATGAACATGTGGGTGCTTTTCATTCTGAAGCCATACATATATTTATACTATTTAGTATTAGTAAGTGCAGAGGGGCAGTGTAGGGGCTTGTGTTGTACAGTTGCCATCCTGTGGTGTTCAGAGGATGAGGACTACACTCAGTGTTGTGAGATATATTTGAGATATTCAGATTTTATTTTTATTCAGTTAATTTAATCGCATTAATTTAGATGGTTTCACTGGAACTACTTAGTAGGTTTCCTACATCAGGAATTAATGGACACCCAGCAGCCAATCAGAATCGAGTATTTACCCAGACCACGGTTAAAAGGATTCTTGTTAGCTTGAAAAGTTGAATAGGCAACTATGGTCCGTCCTATTAGCTCTTCATAGCCTCTTTTATGTGGATGTGCTTCCCTTCACTTTCCCTCCGGACATCTGAAATCACAGGCTGTACTGAAGTTGATGAGAAAGCGTGGTGCAAGTATACATTAAACAGACAAGATTCAGTGTCATCCTTTTAAGGTGATAATTATTCAAACCCACACACCATCAGCTGCCTAAACAGTGGCGAGGTGGATCAGAGGTTAGCACTGTCACCTCACAGCAGGAAGCTGCTGGCTTTAACTCCCTCAAAGTTGACTTTGGCGTTTCTTTGGAAAGTTTGCATGTTTTCCTTTCTGCCTTTTTCACCAAAACATGTGTCTGGGTGGTCCACTTACTGCGTACTCCAGAACACACATGTTAGACATTAATATTCCCAAATTTGGCCTTGCTACCAAGTAGAAGGAATAAATACTGCTCAAACTGTAGACTTCTTTTTTTCATGGTACATTGGTTGATGCCTCAGGGGAGAAGCACTGAATTTGCACTACTTAAAACATCTAAATCAATAATGACCGACCCCTCCATCCACAAGGCTCCATAAAGCTCCTAATATGGCTTTAGTGTTTACTTTATCTGCATTGCTTTGTCAAGCACTGTCCCTGCAGCATCACACCTGCTTACTTCTCTATCAAATCCACTGTGCTCGGACTCTCAATCTTTCTTCAGTCCATGAAGGGGGCTTCTATAGACTGTAAGGTAACGCCCACCTTTATGGACTGAGCCCAGAGTATTTTTGTCTCCAGATGAAAAATGAGAGCAATATCTCCACATATCACTTGACCTACTTACACCTCAGCTGTTAAGTTCGCACTGAAACGAGTGGGTGGATTTCCGTCTTTTCTCCCAGTCATTTATTTCATTTTGTGTCGCTCCAATAATGGAAGTGAGTGACACTAATGGCACGTCCTCTTTCTGTTGTCAATTTTCCAATTTGAAGATGCGGATGGACTGCGATTACATTAATATTTCCTCAGATTATCTCTGACCTGTATTTTTTGTCGTCAGTTTGATGAGCAAAGTGTCAGATTGTCTGGATGCTCTTGCAGCACAAACACTCCCGCCAGCTTCGCTGATTCCGTGGCCGTTTGCTAATGTGGTGGTCAACTGATTTTCAGCAGTCTTTTTTGTGCCTTTTGGTTGGTTTGAAAAATCTCTCCCTTCACAATAAGTCTTGTTTCTCAGCTGGCTTGGAGCTACAGTTGCACCGCTCGCTCCCTCATACGGCACGGGATGTTGTGTTTGCTCCATCAGGCCTTCTTGTCCCTTATGTTAACTGTTAAATGGTTATAATAACACAGTGCCTTTTTTTTCTAAAGCCACTGTAGGGAATACATTTGCCAAAGAGTATTGGCTTAAATGGATTTTCACAAGGAAGGAAGGACATTAACAACTCTTATGTAAGTGTTTTGCAATACCCCTCTATCTTCATTTGACAAATAAAGCATTATGTGTTGAATACCCAGTTCTATTATTCATCTTGATGTCATAAGCTTGAGAGAACTACAGGAACCTGAATATTGATTCATGTTACTGAATATTCTTTGTCCTGCCCCTCAGCTGAAACTGCATCAGACCCGCTCCAGCAAACACCCATATGTGTCACGTCGCCTCCCATTGCCTCATGTCATGACTATGTGCTTTCTCAACTTGTTAAATTGAGCTCTCCATTCATAGTTGAATCTGGAAATGTCTAAGGTATACAAACGTAATATATAAAAAATCACTGTCTTTTCCCCTTTGTGTAGTGTTGAAAATGAAGAGTGAAGACCTTGAGAATAAGTTTCCTGACGTCTGCCTTTTCTAACATCAGAACAAACTGCTTGTTAGCCAGGAGGCACTCAATTCTGCATTGTCAGTGCTTATTAACTTGCTTTTTGCTTACCTGCAGCCAATTAATAAGTATTCCACCCTTCATATTTAAATATTCTGTGAAAGCAGGCTGCTAATTGTACCTCCTACCCATAAGTGCGTGGTCCCCCTTGGTGGCCCCAACAAAATGGGATGAGTTTGTTTTTCTTGCTGCTACAATCTCACCCTGTGGACCTGGGATTGAAAGGCTTGAGAAAGGTGACAAATCACCTTCCTTCTACACGTGGGATCTCTAGCTGCCACTCACGAGCATAGCTGAGTGGACCATGTGAGAGTGGTTTGTGGTGGGACTTTATGTCAGACTCTGGATGGGAAAGAGCGGCTGGCTATAGGTTGTGGCCATGAATTTTTTGCCTTTCACCACACTGACTCATGGGAGTGATTGATAGGGTTTGTTTAGAATAATGTCAATAATTTATGTTGAGTTGTTAACATTTATGGTTGCATTTGAGATTAGATGGAAGCATTCCAAACATTGTGTTTGTGGGGTAATGCAGTGGCTTTCTACATGAACCTGCATAAAAAAAACTGCAGTAATAAATGAAAAAGCTCCATTTATATTGCACTACATTGTTAATGCATTGCACGTAATCCCTTAAAACCACCAAAGGTATGTTGTCTACTCCTCTTTTATGCTCCCAACCTTCTCTGAAAGGTTTAACACCCCTTTTGTTGCTATGCTCTGCCGATTGTGTTACTTTACCAAGTGATGTTGTTGTGATCACACTCCTCTGTTGGAAGATGATGATAATTACTGTTAGGACATTTGAGGTTTCTTCGGACAACACGTCGTACAGGGAGCTTATGCCGTCAGATATTGAGCAACTCTGTTTTAAGGTTGAGCCCTCATGCTCATCAACTTCAGGGTTATTGTGTTATTAAGACTGTCAGCATGTGACGGTGGATACAGCCTTTTTGGCTTGTTTGTTTTATTATACTCATCATGCAGTCAGGAGAAACCAAGTGAGGCCGCTGCTTGGAGGGCTTCAGAAGTCATTTAGCATGAATAAGCTAACTGAAATGGTGGATACAAGCCTATACTTTAGGTTTTCTAGTGCTCCACATGAATGACTTTGAAATGTGTTCTACCCTATCTGTAATATCCCAGTCTGTTTGTTTTGTTGTAATGCATTTGACTGAGTACATTGTTTTGCTGGGACTCTTACAGAGATTTGATTTAATAAATGGCGTACATTATAAGTAATAACTTATTATCCTGCTGAGATTTAGTGTGTAGTGTATACTCTTCTTTTCCTTCATCCACGGCTCTTCTTTATAGATACATTTGATTTAACAGAATCATTTGTGACAGTTTCCCCCTTTTTTATTAAATTTTTTTTTGACCTGAGCAGTTCAAGGAGTTATGTTTTGTGTGTTGTGCTCACTCGTGCACATAAACTGACACTAGAACACGTATCAGGATTTCTGTTTCCACAGGATATTCACCTGGCTTTGTCACATGGCGAGAGGAATTAAAGAAAGCAGTGAGAAGCTTAGCCTGCATTAGTGTGTGTCTAGCTTTATTATCTGTGCTCGCCTGTGTTTACATAGCTGATGATCCACTCTCATTTATCTGCAGCCTTTCAGGGTTCATTAAAGTCTGCCTTTTTATTAGAAATGTTGGACATTTTGATCAGAAATTTGCTGCGGTCAATCATTAACACTGGGAAAGTGCCCTTGTCGCATAATTTATACTCCAAGTTAAACTTTAAACCAAAAAATGTTGCATTTACATAGATATACAATTTACTACACTGTTGCCAACTGGTACAACAAAACAATGACTGAACCAATGGCCGCTTTCTAAAAGTCTGTGCATGTACTGTTCTAAACCCCGGAGCTTCACGTCTGTCCTACAGTGCACAGGAGGTGACAGAAAGCTGCAACAGCGTTCGGTTTGGATTCAACTGAAGAAGAGCCACTATTTAGGGAGGGGCCGTGGATCTTTGATTACTTCATTTAAAATGTTGCCATGACTCTCTACACTCTCTCCGCAGCGAGAGTGCTCGCCTGTCAGTGCTGAGCCAGCTTTAACAGCTCTGATGTAATGACTCTCTCATTGCTTGTTATAATGGGCTTCATCACCCATGTGTCACTAATCAACTCCCTCGCAGGCATCTTCTGATGCCACATGGTTCAGCCAAGTCTCCATGGTGCTTCAGTACTTGGTATCCATTGCAGATCTCAATAAGCAGTTCACTTCATTCAGACATGGCAGGGATCAGGGACCGATTAATGGAGCCCATTTACACAGGATGAACTAGATTCCTTAATGTCCATATTGTGTTGTTGTTGTTTCTTTGTGTACAGATTTATTCTATATTGTTTTTGGAGTATTTGTCTGTCAGTTTGACCACAGTGCTCAAATCTAATTTTGCCTTTTGTGCACATTTCTGAAATGCATTGCTATTGCACCCAAATTCTTCTAATTCAAAATCTTAGCTTTGACATGAAGTGTCTTCATCATGCCCGTTTACCTTTTTTTTTTTTTGTCGGGAAGTAGATGATCGTGATGACTATCTAATGAGTTAAACGTGTAAATGTTTGGCCCACATGCCAGGATTATGTTGAGTAGTGTTCTTTTGCCCTTTTTTTCGGCGCTCCAAGGAAATACTGATCAACAGTCGTTCCAGAAAGGGCTGAATTGAAACTGCAGTAGCTTACTGGAAATAAATGCAAGCTTGTTGTACGGTGTTACATTACACTGGACAGGTATTACTGTCATTTTGTACACTTTGTACATTATAGTGGTGTGTTGAACAACATGTGGTGGTTAGATCATTTATCCCCTTTTATTTTTTTTTAAGTATTCCTTTTTAAGGAGCTTTTTTTTCTCATCAGTGGGTTGGCCTTCAATCCCATAGTCCTCTGTTCCTTGGACAGAAGAAGACACTGTTTTCTGCAGGGAAACTGCTGAAGCATTTCCTCCAGTGCAGACCTCGCTGTGCCTTTTTGATTGGAGGAAATGAGGCAGCAAAAAAGGAGATGACAGCAGCCTTTTAGGGGCTCATACTCCCTCATCTCTTCTGGTTCACCCAAGTTCAGACAACTTGTGACAAACACATAAATGTTAGGAAAGCTGATTCCCCTGTGGTGGAAACTTTAATCACTTGTTGTTTTCACTTGCTAAATCTATTTCAGTCACAAAGAGGCAGTATGGCTGACAGGATCTGAACAGGTGTTTAAAGGCTTGGCAAAGTAGGAATATTCATTAGGAATATTGATGTGAAACTAGGCAGGTGATCTTTTCTTGTTTTGTCCTCACTCATTTCAGCTGTTGTGGCTCAGTTGTTGTGTCTGTGACACAGTGAGTCACCGTGACAGCGCAGCCCACATGGCGGTCACACTTCTGCACCTACTGCACCCTGAGGTGTCACATCCATGTTGGCAAAACATGACACAAGTGCAGAGTCTTGGATGAATATAATATCTTTGTGAGATTCAAATGCGGAAGACTACTACTCATGCTGTATTTAACTTTGTCAATTCACTGCAGCTTGTTCAAGATGTAATCGTCCCCACTAGGTCATATTTAGCTGATGAGTTTCTGGAAAGACATCATGCCGATAAAGGGATTAATTGCAGCGCTTTTGCTTCTGTCTTCACACCGCCTGTAGGAGGGTTGGAGCGTATTAACTATGAAGTAAAAAATGGACGAGACTCCTATTTCATGGTGACAAATCTGTGGCCTCAGTGCTGCTCCGTCTAATTATGATAATTTCCCACATCAAATAGTCGGAATTAAAGGGCGGTTTGATGTTCATCTCAGTTGAAGTAGCAGCGATGTGCGTGTGTGATATTTTTGACTTTGAGGATACAAGTGGCTGTAACGCTGGCATGAATGGAAGCTTTTGGAGGTAAACATGTTGTAACATAAACCGCATGAACCACTTTGCTATAACTACGCGGGCTTTGCTGTGGATACAGGTTTGAACATTATAATTTGTCAACAGGTGACAACACGATTGAAGGAGAGGGGTTGTTACTTTGCCTCCGTGAGCACACCAATGGGGCTTTACTGTGTCAGCTGCACGACTGTTTTTCAGTCCTAAAGGCTTGGTCGGCATGCCCAGACACACATTTGTCTTTTGGTCGTTACATTGGGAGTTGTTGATCATACTTTGCCAATCCAACTGAAATGTTATTTGACATTTGTTTGTGGATGATAGGGGACACACTTTTTTAATTCAAAATATGACATTTTCAGTTTCTGATTTCATTTTCACCTGTTCGCACAGAGTGATTGCCAACATCAATAGAACCCTGCTGCTAGTGTTGCTAAAGAACGGCTTTTGTGCTTTTGAAAATTTGCTTCATTTCCCTCTAACGGCTCCAAAATCCTTTGCTTACAAAGCTGTGATCCCCATTCATGCAACAGACATGATTTATTCAGGAGGAATATCAGACAAGCATAATTGCAGTGCCAGTAGTCAAGCAGTTCCTGATCTGATTAAGGTTTAAATCCCTCAGACTGCCATGCTGCTACTCAGTAAGGTTTTCTGCATTGATAGCTTGACGTTGGGCAGTACAGTAGTGCATACTCCAAGTCTGATAAGGTGATAATACATAGTGTATTTGGCCAACAGTAGAAAGAAAAAAGATTGTCTACGTTTGTTCGGGCCATGCCTGGTTTTATCTCAGTTTGTCCTGTATCAGTCAGTCGGTCAGTAAAGCAACATAAAGCTTGATTCTAATTTCCACCACTCAGTGCCTTCAGTATTACTGTACTTAAATGTGTGATTAATGGGGTCCTCCAAATAGTGTGCTTTTGTAGCATATACTTAAACTGTGTTCTGTTTTTCTGACGGCTCTATATGCCCATTTATCTTACTTCCCTGTGGTCATTTATGTTCTGTGTATTTGTGCTTTACTCCATCAGTTTTTAGGCTGCATTGCACAATGCCTGTCAAGACCATTGTGGCCCTGCTGGGGTGGGCCAGGTTCATTATACCCTCGGGTCGGGCCCGCCCGCCTCAGAGCAGTTATACTAATAACAGGAAACATGGCCACTGCTGCAGATGCTAATGAGCAGCTGCCCAGAGCCTGAGACAGCCTGATTACAGCAGGAAGAGTGTAGTTAACATGCACAAATGCTCTGAAACATCAGATGTGACTGAACCGTACGCATGCTGTGCTCCACAAACTGCAAGCAAACAGGAATATCACCAGTTAAAGTGTGTGTGTGTGTGTGTGCGTGTGTCTGTGCGTGTGTGTGTGTGTACAATTTAAATCCATTTCGTTTGACTCCTCATCTAGCGCAGAGAGATGACATTAGTTGTGCACAGTTTATGCTTTCATAACACCAAGATGCACTTTGAACCCACTGAACTGAACTGAGATGTGGGTCTTGCAGCTGCAGCACAGCAGGCTCCGACAGGTCTCTGGAGAGTGAGGTAAACTTACTTAACATTCAGCACTGCTATAATATCATTATTGTTATTATAGCTGATTGCAGAGCTTCAGTGCTGAATCAGCAGCAGCTCAATAGGAGGACTAAATTATAACGTGTTCTTCACAGCCAACACAGCCTGGTACTTCCTACCTCGGTCAATACCACAGCATTAAACAGTCATGAAAGGGTTGCCGGCTTTCTTCTAAAGTGTCATGGTCTTCTGCTGCTCCTCTACATTGAGAGGGGCTAGTGGAGCTGGAGTGGGTACCAGGATCAAGGATGCCAAGGAAGTCTAAAGAAATCAGATCAAACATTAAATATTATAAATGCAAAGACCCCCTGGTTTGGATAGAAAATGGGTCCCTGTACACATTGAAGCTGCACAAAACATCATGCATTGATGTTTAGACTGTAAGTTGAAGGGTGATGTTAAAATGTCACTTTACATTACATCCTTGTTATGCCTGTTTGCCTTTTCTTTGCCTGGTCTTTGTTCTGTGCCTGACATAAAAGGGATGGATGGGCCTACATGCTGCCTTTTGGTCCAGACATGTAGTGACTGTGTGATATATTCATTGTCACTGTAATTTAATGTGATGTTCAATAGATGGTCGGTTCGCCAAGCCCTTTTCAATTTCATTTTCCTATTTTTTTTCTTTTTTTTTCTTTTTTTCTCCTTGATCATATTGATGAAAGCTCCTAACAGTCTCAGTTGTCATTGGAAACGGGAGCTGGAAAGCAAGGTCTTAATTTGAGGCTGGGCTTTGTATCAAAAGCGGGGTGCTCTTCAAGCCAGCATGTTTTTTTTATTTTTATCAAAGTGTCAGACTTATTCTATAACTAACTCTGTTTGTTCTGTAGATTAAGTTTAGTCTCTGAACTCAACATGTTTGCCTCAGCATTAATGTTAACGTTACATATGATTTTGATTCTCTTACAGGATACTTTGTAGTCAGTGGGATGTTAGAGCGCTGGAAGCAGGACTGACTGCAGGAGCATGGTGAAGCACCAACCCCTCCAGGTCTATGAGCGCCAGCTGTGTTTGTCATGTATTACTGGGATCTACGGTTGCCGCTGGAAACGCTATCAACGTTCCCATGATGACACCACCAAGGTGAGAGGGCCGAATGAGCTACACCCATCTGGCTGTCAGTGATTTATGACTTTTCTTTTCCAGAACATAGTTTGACACAGTATAGCATATTGGATGCAGTACATGCATATGATTGGCATTAGATAATGCACACCTTTTCATGTGCGCTTCAGCACCTAATCTGGTAATGCACTACACATTTGACAGTATTATACTGCATGTCTTGACCTTTCACATCTTCCAAATTTACTTAAGTTTTACATTCAGGAGATTAAAGATATCCCCTTCTGTTGGTTTGATGCTTGGGTACATTTGGGAATGGAAACAAAACTGGTAAGCAAAGCAGTGGCGCTGCGCTTGCTGTCATTGATTATCTCACAAGATAATTATAAGCTGTAGACACACTCATATGTGCACATGTGCTCACATCTGGTTGGCAGTTAGTAAGACCTGATCATCTCATTGTCTGTATTTTATCACGTCAAGGTCATTTCCAATGATGATGTAGAAATATCAATTTTCAGCGTTCCTTGGGTTTTTTTGTGTGTACATTTTCCAATACCTTCCCCAAATGTTATATATAAAATAATATGCATTCCTCTTCTTGATTATTGGCTGCTGAATTTAAAAGCTATTATTGTGGCTCTTAAATGAATGCAAGTCTTCTCACAGTTCTGAATAACGATGCTGTGTAGGAAGTGGAACATTTACTCTGTTGCTGAATGTATTAGTGAGGGGATAAAAAACCATCTAAAACCCGTAGAACCATCTGTGTCTGGCAGCCATAGCAGTGTGCACTTAGACCACATGGTTTCTACATGTTTTCTCTCAACATTGATTTACAAAGAACAATTCTATTTGACCAAATATGTCCTTGCTGGCTTCCCCCATCCAGTAACCTTGAGCTTTCCACAGTGAGGTTAAATTGACAATCCAGTACTCTACTGTTTCCAGCCATCTGTCATCTCCTACGTTCTGCACATGGGTTTAACCTAATTTTGTAATTAATATTACGCAAAAGTTTAATTGTGACCCTGGATTTGGTATAGAACTACAACTCCGGCAGTTAGACTTGTCACACTCAACTCCCAACCAAATAATATTGCATTCCTTTTTCTTTTACCACACGTGTCAGGAAAAGTATTGCAGCCTGCACAAGATCAGCAATTCGTCCTGACCTTTCCGTTTATCTCCTCCACTGCGTATTTAGGAAGGACACCCAGGTTATGTTGCTGCAACAAACTCAAACACGCAGCACATATCCGTGTGTGCACTCACATGCACACAGACACTAGGGGGGATCATTTATTTATGCCTGCATACCATACTGTAGACAAGCAGAAACTGAGGACACAGACAATATACTGATGTTCACACACACACACACACACACCACACCACCACACACCACACACAACACACACACAATCACACACCACAACACACACACACACACAAGCTCCAAAGAAAAAATATGACCTGTATAAAACTGACATTAGGTGTGTAAACAAAGATGTACAAATAGCACAGGCAGGAATGGGTGGTAATATGTGAGAGCTCTTGGATCATATATAAAGCGGAACTAAATAAAGAGAGATTGATTTTTCCCTCCTGTTGGCAGGAAACTGGACACTGTGTAGCTCTGTTTCCTGTTGCGAGTTGGTTGTCTTTCAGGCCAACTGATAGAATAGTGCAGAGTCAGCATTCTTTGTTCACGGTGCTCATCCTTTGTTTGGACCGTGTGGTGGTGGATGCCACTTGTCTTGACCCCAGTGTAAGAAGCGCACAGTCAGGCACATGTACTCTGTCATTCAGTCAGGAAGAGGAGATTTTCCCCGCAACATTATTTTAATTTGTTTGCATAACGAATGGAGAGAACTGAGAACAGATTAAGCCTAAATAATGTGTTCTACAATAATTGTAAATAGAGAATTTGTCACAGTGCTACAATAATTATAATTATGTTATAGAGGCACAGAGCTATGTAATCAGCTATTTATTTGAGTGTCTACTAGAAGCAGGGAGCTGTCATTTCTATTAAGAAAGCTTCCTAGCACGGGTCAAGGTGATGTTATATAAGTCTGCATCTCTAACGATACCAGTAAGCAAACTGTGACCAATCAAGGACAGGTATCAGCTACATGTAACAGGACCTGAGCGAATCACAGGAGCGTGAGAACTGAGAATCTCCTGTTGAAACAACTGTAAGCTCATTCATAATCCACAAGTGGATCCAGCCATTTCTCTCCCTTTTTCATCTTTGTCCTCTGTAATGAGCCGTTCAGGTTGACTGGCTGTCTTAGTGAAGCTGCTTCCCTCTGTGTTCAAGGTGCTTTGTAGGAAGACGGCCCACGTCATGCGATACAAGCTGATCTGGCCTCTCAGTAATAATTGAAAGTATTTCCATTTAGCCAGTCTTTACCATTCGGCCAGACAAAGGCTTCAAAAATAGAAGCGAAGTAGCTCTGCCGTCATTTGTCTGTGATCGTGTGGTCTTCATTAGCCCTAGCCTGTGAAATATTGGACAAAGAAGACAGTTACCTAGAAGTAGCAGCTACACTTACTTGGTGGCCGGAATAATGACGTCTTGTTTTGTCCACAACACAAAGATGTTCATTACTCCCTGACGACTGAAGAACCCAAAAAATATTCACATTTGAGAAGCTGAAATCACTGAATTTAGACTTTTATTTTATTTTTTTCTTTAAAGGGGTTTAAAATGAATCGATTATCAAAATGATTGAAGACTAATTTATTAGTTGACTATTGCTTCATTTGCATTTCACTTGCTTTGTAGAACCATAGTTAAAATGATAAGAGACTGAAAGATGAAATGAACTTCACATTAAAAGTATTTAACTAGCAAAACGCAAGTTGACTTTTATTATGAAGTAAGCTTCAAATAATCATTAACTCAATATTGATTATACTAACTGTGATTTTCATGCAAGTATGATTTCGACAGCTGACTTTTATTCACCCCTAAAGGACATTAACATTTTCCAGGAATTTTCTTTTCTCATTTGTCCTCTCCTATTCCCTCTAACTGTCAGACAGAAAGGTCATAAGCTTTAATAAATTAGATGTGAGGTGACTCAGTGATGAGGCTGAGGGTGTAATGGATGGTTAGTCATGTTTATAATATACATTTTTTTTTAAAGTAAATCATATGATTTTTGCTTGTCGAGTCAGTGGTAAGAGTCTAGCAAGTAGTACCCTTACTTGCTAGG
>NW_023340257.1:7652240-7652502 GCF_004916995.1 Morone saxatilis | reverse complement strand
TTTGGACAAATTTGTGCAGAGGTGTTCAAGATACTAACCATTGGTGAACTTGGGATTCTATTCAGGAATTCAGCCAGCAGCCTGCTGGGAAAAGCCAACAACAATCCTTGCTCCCATGCACGATGATGTTTTAATTCAGAGTGTGCAACGAGAGGACAGGCTAGTCACCTGCAGGTCTGTTGGGTTTGTGAGAGAGGGAGCGAGAGCAGCTGCATGCAGCTCGACAGTGACATAAGATTTTAGCCTTTTTTTTTTTTTTTTT
>NW_023340257.1:7649262-7652211 GCF_004916995.1 Morone saxatilis | reverse complement strand
ATATTGTGGTGGGCCACCACAAATAAATCAATGTATGATATCCACTGTCACTTCTTAGCCATTAGTATGCTATTCCTCAATACCACATCTCTCCAGTCTCTTCACTAATAAGCTGTGATCAATAGAATCAGATGCTTTTCTTTAAGCAAAAATGTCAAACATTACTTTTATTTGCCTATATATTCATAGTTCTCAGTTGTGAAAATTAGCTTCTCGTCTTTGTATTATGCGAGTTCTTGTTAAGTCTTGTTTGTAAAATGTCAGAATAAAATAATCTACAGATAAATCAATAATGAGAATAATCATTGATTATAGTTACTCTTATGATATGTCAGGTGATCTGCTGACTGAAAAGGTGCAGCAGTCATTGAAATAGTTTTGACTCATCCTGTTAAAGAACGAAAACAAGGCCTTGAAGGGTGAAGGATTTATTTGTAGCGTTGCTATAACTTCAGGGCATGACAAGGCAGCGCTGCAATTTTATTCTTAAAACTGTCAGTCATTTATTTGAAACTGGAGTGTCTAGTTTTAGGACAGTCATTTTATTGTGTATCAAAACCACAGAAGGTTCCTTTCATACTACGGAAGAAACGACGCAACTGTTGCCAAGGGACTAAAAGAAACTACGTCGAATCTACCTGTTGTTGTTGTTGTTGTTGTTGTTGTTGAATAAACATTTACTTAATCTTATTTTTATCTCCCTGGTGTGCTGCTGTTCAGCCGTGTGATACATACAGTAAGTGACTGACCATATGGTTTGGTATATGAGCCACCTTTCAAAGAAGTAATCCCAAGCATCCAGTAAATTCTGTACATACACATTGTATAATGTACAGAATATTTCAATAATATGAAGTTTGTGAACCTTTTTGATTGTCTGGCACTGACACAGAGGTGTCATCCTCAGTTCAGTTTAGAGCCAGATGTGTTGATCTTGCTGATGGGTAAACAACAACCACAAATATTGCAACAATAATGTGATCAGAGCAATGATTAATTTAAGAGGGTTTAAATTGGATAAGCAATGCAGGGTCAGCCAGCCATGTTGACTTGTAACACTCCTGTTCAAATGTATGAGCAATGCGTTAAATATTATAAAATTAACTATTTCTGTCCGTAAAATATGTGGATAGTGTTATTTCTGTATGTATTACTTTTAGCGTGGTGGGGGATACGTCTAAATATAAAGAACAAATGGAGGTTCAGTTCAGCATTAGGACCACTATCCCATGTTTGCATACACTTTTACATTGTGTGCATCGCTCTGGTGGTATAGCTGCATAATAAAGCAGTGCACACAGCAGTGTGTGAAATGCCAGGGACTTATCTGGATATGCTCAGGAATGTGACAAGGGACTGAGGTGTTAAATCCGGTGAAGATCGAGGCAAAGAGAGGCATGTGAGGCTGTGCCTGTGCCTCAGGGAAAGAAGCACCGTCAGCAAAACAATAACTACTAAGGCAGCTTTGCTTTTTTTTTTTTTTTTTTCCTGCCGTATGTGAGCTAAAAAAATTAACTCCTCCTTCATTTACATGACTTTTCAAGTTAATTCACACACACAACATGTTTGTGTTTGTTTATATCTGTATTTATCTTTGACAGCAAGTTGACTCAGGACCACCTCACACCATATTTCCTCTCCACAGTGCTGGCATGTTAGATGGCAGCATACTGAGTCAAGCTGCCATCTAATTGAATGCATCATTTAATTGTGTATTTTCTATATACTAGCATAGTAGCTGCACTGAAATGATCTGGCCCAAAATGATCTGTCACATATGTACAGTAACTTAGAATGTGTACAAGTGAATGTTTAATGTCTATTATGGTATATGAAGACTTAATGTTGTTGTAATATTTAAATAGATATTAAACTAATAAATGATAATAAATTGGGCTGATTTACAAGTTCTCTAAGCTTTTGGCTTATACAGACATTTTCAGCATCTCTTCTGATTGCCAATACAGTAATTACTAGTTGTCTTCTCGCCTGATGAATAACCTTGTCATATGTCAATATGCCCTGTAATTTCCAGAATTATATTACAGCCAGAAGCACAATCAGCCAAGCAAAGAAAACGTTCAGAAAGTTGGCTTGTGATAGTGGTGTGCTAACAACTGATGATACAAGGACAGCTTCTTCAGCTAATCCTCACACATGAAGTAACCAGCACACACCCAAACATGCTCAATTGGTTTTCTCATCCCAGTTCATACTGTAGTTCTACAAAAAGGAATGCTGTGGTAGAAATATGTGCAGCTATTATTATACTAGTAATGCACATGCTTGTCTGTGTGATATATAGGGCTATGTTAGGTCCCTGTGTGCTGCTATGAAGGGAGCCAGAGTTGAGAACAGAACGACAGTATACTGGAGTGGCATTTGTCGGTTTGACAGTTTGAATACATTTACACACAAATACACAATTTGTCTTGTGAAACTGCAGAAAAACTTGATTCCCTGTGTGAATGTATTATTATTATTATTATTATTATTATTATTATCTCTGCATCCTGGTTCCGTAGTTGGTTTACTTGCAATTCAGATTCAAATCAGAGTAAGTAGTATTGTCAGTGGCATTGTTATAACAATACAGCATGTGTTATGTTGTCTTTATATGTATCTGAGTATGTAAGCAAGAAAGTGTTTTTCTTCATGCATGTATGCACTGTGCTGTGGAGCAACTGTTGAGCAATAACCAGCCTGTGGACTTGACACTATACTCTTGTCTAGATCATGTTTGACATATTGAAGCATTCTTTGAGGTAAAAGAGCGAATGCATGGATCAGCAGTTGTTCCCCAGGGAAAAGAAGGGCAAAAGAGTATCAGGAAAATCTCTGTAACCATTATAGAATCAGTGACTTAATGCTGTAGCTTCCTTTAATTGGACCATGTTCTCTACATTACTCATTTTGGTTTTGGGCACCACATTATCCCAGGAGACCAAA
>NW_023340257.1:7642003-7649242 GCF_004916995.1 Morone saxatilis | reverse complement strand
AAGTATTTAAATGTCAGTTTATTATATATTTCTGCACATAATTTACTATAACTACAGTGAATAGGTACGGTAAACTCCACCCACCTAGAACTCCAAATGACGCTCAGCATACACTTAGGGAGATACTTACAAAGCTTACCGCAAATCACCGTCAGGGCTGCAAAACCTGGGCCAGCACATGGTTTCAGTTTAGCGCGGTATTTACTAAAACTATGACTGAAATTATTGTAGCCACAGTTAAGTTGATTGCAATTAACTAAATTCAAGTGGAGGGTTTCCAGGAATGTATTCTGTAAAGGTTTTAATGAGTGTCTATAATGCTGCAGTTCATTTAATTTTCCTTGGGATTGATTTGATGCCCCAATTTTTAGCAGTGGAGTTTGGCCTTTTCTGACTTCTATCCTTTTCTAGTATTTATATATTATAATTTGTTCACGGTTTTAAATGTATATTTAATCTTAACCATTGCAGCTGTCTGGAGATTTTCAGAGTAGCTACAGAAAGTGGCCTTAATGTCTTTGAAAAGTCATTCCAATATATTTATTTTACTTTTTAATTACAGCTCGCCACATCATTTGATTTGAATTAACGCTAATTCAATAGCTCTAATCTTCCCAAGGAGAACTTGTCCCATTTGTCCTCCATGATTTCTCCAAGGGAGCAAGGAACAGCATTGCACCAGTCAGAGTAATTAGTAGAACAAAGCATGGATGATGATGGCATACTCTGCTCTTCAGACACTTACCACAGATGTTGGTAGTTGCTTTGATTTCGGTTGCCGCACTGTCAGTCTGTTCCATGGGGCGTCATGCCCGAAATAAAATGCCAGTCGAGCAGAATGGTAATGTGATGTCACCGGGGCAGGCCAAGTCATGTCAGGGTGGACAAGCTCTGCAGCTGAGTTATCTGGCAAACAGGAAGAGAACCTCAGGCCTAACAAGGTGCTTAAATCTTCAGAAAATAAGCAATGTATGTAAGTTGACCGTTTTGACGGATGTGTATGAAAGTAATAAGAAATATAAGGTAGAGCAGAAAAGAGACAGGCATAAATGAATTCTGCCTTAAAATAGATATAATTGCTATGTTCAAGCGAATGTAGCAGTGCGAGTTGATAATGGATAATAAAATCCCCATGAAAACGGCATTAATATACAGTTTATGAGGTGATCTGATTATTACTCATTGAGCACACCGTCACTGCTCTCAGGGGTGTCTCAGATCGCATCCATCATAATCCACAGGGGAGGAGGCGGTGGGGGGATGAAAGGGCAGGGGGTGAACAATGTCTCCTCTCAGCAGCAAGGTTGGATCTCCCAGGTGTTTCCAGCTAGTCATTAAGGACAATGGGAACCAGGGTCGGTGCTTTCTCCTCAATGGGCAGAGCTGTCTGCCACGGAGACCATGGTAACCTTTTATCACTTCAACTGATTTGCTGTGCTCTTTGTCAGAAATATTATCTGAATATAGGTAAAAGTGTCTGGACTGAAACATTGTTCTTTCTTTCTCCTTTTTTCTGCAGTGAAAGTTAAATAATAACTCCTATTTGCATAAAACAGTATTTGTACTTCAGGAAATAATTGCGGAAAGTGTTTTTTAAGAAAGACTACTTTAAGTTTTTTAGGGTAATTTCCTCCTTGTAAAGAAAGCCAAAATGGTGTGCATATTATTTCATGCAAGAGGACCTTCTTACATAATGTTTTTCATACACTTCTAAAAAGTACTTCTGCAGCCATGTCCAAATATGCAAGGGGATTTGTATCCGCATTCCCTCTGGGCTTGTTTCCCTTTTTTGTACAACTATCTGTGTTAAAACCATGCCCAGAAATTAAATAATACATCTTTATACCAGCATGATTTCCGCATTAAAGCTGACCCCAGGTCTGAATGTTGAAATGTGGGAAAGCTCTTAAAACAAGCTTGAGGTCAAAACATGACCTTCAAATGCTGCACTGTAATAATCCCAGGCAGTGGATTGAATCGTGATTCTTCTACTTCCATATTTAGCATGTGAAATGCTTTTAGATTTTTGTCAGAAAAAAAAAAGAAACCTAGTGGGAATGAGACCAGAACTAAACAGGTCAGGCAGACTGTCTTACCTGTGTGTCGCATCAGCTGGTCGAGGCGATGATAATCTGATCCTTGGCACACACAACAATGGTGCATTCAAGCTGATATGCTTAGGTTGCTTAACTCTGTCTCTGTATCTTGACACTACAGTGCACACATGCATGGGATTTTATAAGAACATTTAGATGGCAAGTAACATATAGAATTGGGGGGGGGGGAATGGCAAAACCCCGCTTGAGGAGCTGGAGCCGGTGAGAATGTTGGTATTTTCGCTTTGATTAATTCTGATTGACTAATCCAAAAAACTGACTAATGGTTTTGGCACTAAGCGACATATTGATGTAATTTAAACCCAGCGTTAACAGTGTGTACATACATTTGGCCAAACGCCCTAGCCTTCCTAAGAAGAAACACTTAGGACGGTTATGAGCCACAACTTTTTGATGTGATGTGACTTTTTTTCCCCAGAAGTAGATCTTAAGAACAAATTACATAGAATTCCAGTCACTGAGCAAGTCTAACCTCTAACCTCCTTTTATCTTAGAATGTGATCAAACTGTGTATGTGTGGGTTTGCCACACCCTGTCACTTAATGTGTTCACTGGTATCACAATAAAGTCCTTCTACTCTTTAACCTAGTTACTTCATTCTATCAACACTGTATATGTGTGTTACCTAGGGGTTATCTGCTGAGTTTTCTGAGCAAGTTTCTGCGCTGACGATAAATGTCAAAAGGTTCCCGTCTGACTTACAGCAAAAGTGTAGATGGCTTTAAAGTAAGCCGAGAAAGTTTGAGATGAGCATGCCTGCGTGCACGTATCCTCCTGAGTAGGGCTTAGGAGTGTGTTCCTGTTTCTGTATCTGAAGATGTAGCCAGTTTAATATTTGCCATGGTACGAAAGTGCATGGCAGAGGATGACCGTAATTAGTCAGCTTTCATGTGAAGTTATTAAAAGTCAGTCCGTGATAATGTGTATAAGGGAATACTCTCTACAAAGGTCAGAAACCAGGTTGACACCATGTGCTCAACGTAGCTAAGTTTGCGAAAAGTTTACTTCTAATTAACTCTGCCGGTCTCTGAATATCTTTGAGTTGAAGGCTGATTTAATATCAAAATAATTCCCACAGCACTGAGCCGTAATAGCTGTGTCTACCAACAGCTAGAGATTCATCATTAATTATATATTTTCTTTCCATTAGTTTTGGCAGCATTCAGAGCTGCTCTGCTGTAAGCGTCACACAGTGGAGCAATTAATGTGCTTTTATTATCATTAAATGGACATAAGTCACGTTTCTTTTGTCAGTTTTAATTAAACATAGTGGATCCACAGAAATAATGACTTGTATTTATTTGTGTGTGTGTGTGTGTGTGTGTGTGTGCAGTGGGAGCTGCCTGTGGTCCCTCATCCTCCTTTTTACCTTCTGTCTGCTGCTGGTCTGGTTCTACTTCTGGTGGGAGGCACATAACGACTACAATGAGTTCAACTGGTGAGTACACAACCAAACCGAGTGCTCCTGTCAACCTGGGGGCAGAAACCCGTCACCATATTGTTTCAGCTGTAAATAAAATCTATCCATGCTTGTCAACTTGTTGGTTCCCTAAATCATCAGTTTAATCCGTCCTCTGCCTTAATCTGAACAGGGACCACCCAGCCCGCAACAGATTAAAGCATTGCATAACAGAGATGACTCGCTCAACATTTCCTATTCTGTAAATGACTTCGCCCCATGCCACTTTTATGTGACCACTAGTTGATGTGACTGGAAACATTATAAGCTATCAAAAGTAAGACTAATTCCAATCCTATAAGCAGAATTCATCTGTTTTCAATTGTTTTAATGCAAACTCCAACACACAAGTATTCCCATGATTTTATACAAAAAGCTGATGAAACGCCAAATGGATTACTTGACATACAGTCCTCAAGCTGAATTACTAACACATATATGATCACACCATTCAAAACATTAACATGTATTGATGGACTAAGCCTAAGCATCTTGCAAGCTGTGGATCAGATGGCTCTAACAACATTATTTCCCCAATAATGGTAAGAAATAAGTAATATTAGAATAATCATTTAAAATAGCAAATTGACATTACGATCTCACGAGTGTGTTGTTTTAAATCACATGTGATTTATGTTTGGCATGTTACAAAACGGATCCAGAATGTCCCATAATGTCCAGTACCATGGTTTTTCTCTTCAAAGTTCCCCTCCCCCTCACCTGCTCTCAGTAACCTCTACAATGTCACCTTTTCTTCTGTTATTGTCCTCCATTACCTCTTCTCACTGTCCTTTCCCACTGTACTTTTCCTGTAATATCCTTTACCGTCTCTTTATCCCTTCATTTATTTTTCTCTTTTACCTTTTTTAGTAGCCCATTTTTCAACATATTTTGCTCTGTGTATATATGTCATCCCCTTCTCTCAGTTCCCCAAACAGCCATCATGGTCCATTTTTTTTATCAGCAATCTCACTAATGTTTATTAATCTCTGGAGGTCAGCTTTGGTGACTTTTTTTAAATAGGAAGCATATACATTTCCTGCTTTTCTCCTGCTTTTTTGGGGGGGGGATTGCACAGATAATCACGGAGATGACATCTCTGCCCTTATGTGTTCTAATGATTTAGCAGCAGGGAGTGTCCCAGTCCATCTGCAGTATAAATATATTCACAGAGGGCTAGAAGCATCAGCACTAAGTGACCCTGTTGTGGCTATGTGCCACTGGAATCACTGATAAGGCTTTGAAAATAATTAGTGCTACAGGCCCTAGCAGTCATGTCAAAACACACATGCACACAGATACACTTTTCTTTTCTCTGCAGCTGTGAACCCATTGATATACCCAGTGTCACTCTTCACTCTTTTGAGCAACTATGTCTGGCTGCATCTGTTTGCAAAAAAAGGAAAACAAATGTACCAGCTTGTTATCTTTGCTGCTCTTTCCCATTCTGTAGCTCCCCAGAAGACAGAAAGCAGCTGTCAATAATTTGCCACCCATCCATTAATATAACAATCACATAATCTCTTTGGTCTGAATTCTCCCTGTAGCCCAACAATAGTGTCTGTGGTCACAGAGGCTGCTGTCTTTGTTGTATCAGTGTTCCCTTTATTGCAACAATAAAGCATTAAGCTCAATACTTGATGCGTGTCTGTTGCTGTTTCAAAGGTCTTTGACTTGCAGGCAGTCTACAGTAGTTCGAGTCCCTCAAAAGGCCTTTGTTTTGTTTGTGTCCCTGTTAACCTGTAAATCTATTTGTGAAATAAATCCTGCAAAGAACACGTTTTGCCAGCTGTTAGCTGTCAATATAATGTAAGGTGATTCTTCACATAATTGTTAGTCCGTTATAAGGCATGATTTGGTTTGAAGGGTTTAACAGTTAATACAAAAAGGCTCACGCATACTCAATTCTCAAGTATTCACACTCGTTGGTAATGATAAAATGCAGGTGAGCTCTGTGTGTGAACTGTTATTTGGTCTCTTGTTCATGCAGGTTCCTCTACAACCACTCTGGGGAGTGGAGTGATGGCACTGTCCCCATCCTGGCCACCACCGCTGCTGGCTTCACCTACATTGCATTTTTAATGGTCAGTCCTAAATCAAACATTCACTGTGGAGATGTTAAACATGTTGTTCATCATAATGCCCTGGTAGTGATTTTAGTAGCTGTTTCCATGTGTTACCTGACATATAATATATGTGTTATATGTGGAAAGTTAAGATCTGTGAGGCAGAAGAGTTGTTTTTGAAAATGGAACTCTTTTTATGTGTGTTGTTTTTCCATCTGTTTTCAGATTTTAGCACTTTGCCACATTGCACTTGGGCAGCAGTTGAATCTACACTGGCTCCATAAGGTAATGTGCAAAATGTGAGACTGAGCAACTGTCTTAGTGTTTGTGTATGTGGGTGGTGGGAATGGGTGAGTTTTACATATATATCTTTCTCTTTCTGTTCTATTGTGTGTGTGTCTTTGGGGTTGTGTTTATATACTTATCTGTTTGCTTGGTGTCTGTGTGTGTGTGCTCATTCATTGCTGATTGCCTGAACTTGTCCTGAACTTACAGTTTGGATCGTGTTGTCCCAGCCGGGTTGTGAAAGCGCAGTAAATGACCTGGTCTAAAATGCTATCGGCAAACCAAATACAAGGACAAAACATTGTTTGGAGTGGGAAAGTGCTGGGAGCTATTTGGGGTTATTCCTGTTGTGTGTTGTGTGTGTGGGTGTGTGTGTGTGTGTGTGTCGCCGCTTGCGTACATGTATTTTATCGCACAAGCTGGGACAGCCTCTCCCTGATGTTTTGTATCTCTCCCGCTCTGTCTCCACAGATAGGAGTGACTGCTGCTCTGCTCACCACCATTGTTGGAGTGATATCGATCAATCAAACATGGGGGCAAGAGTGGGATGTCATCCCCATCTCCCTGCAGGTCAGCAGACTGAAACACAAAAAAACCCTAAAGCCACTTTTGATGACTTGACATCAGTACTGATACTAATTTTGAATAAGAAACTGAGCGTTACACAAGGAGGAGGCAGTTTAATGTTTTGACATAACAACCTAGACTTTGACCACTGATTTGTGTGGCACTTGATACAATAATTGAGCTGTGAACACTTTTACCTGGATAAGTTAGTACAGGGTTGACTGTTTGCAGTGTCTATTTCCGTCTCTTTTCAGTGGAAGTTCTCAAATACTTGTTTATGGCTGTTATCATTCTGATATGCAAACACTGGTATCTATATAAATCCGTCCCACCTGCAACAGCTGCACCATGTTTGTGATTATATTTCTATATTTAACATTCCCAAATGGAAAAAATATATATATTTTAGACTGCATATAATATAGTAACACAACAGTCTAAGAGAAGCTTATAATTACTGTCTTCCTGTGAGATTATTGAAGTACCTGTTTTCTTTCCCCTTTGTCTCCTTTCCTCTGTATCCTTTCTTTCTCCCTTTCCTGCCTTCATCCTCTCTACTCTGTCTCACGTCTCTGTCCAGGCAACAGGTCCGTTCCTGCACATCGGGGCTCTTGCAGCGGTCACAGCACTGTCGTGGATTGTTGCTGGACAGGTCGCCCGTTCAGAAAAAACAAGTACGTATACTTGTGTAGCACGGAGTACAAGTTTCTGCTACCTGCCGTAACCGTCCGCCACACACACACAC
>NW_023340257.1:7641422-7641935 GCF_004916995.1 Morone saxatilis | reverse complement strand
TACTGGCTCATGTGATGTTTTCCAGCCAGGACAGCTTGGATTGTTTTCTCCTTGAGTACAGGACTCTTTCTGGGGATTAAAAACTCTTAAGTGTGTATGCGAAGCTGCCATTGGTGTCAGTAGAATAGAATTGAAAATCAGTGTCATTAGATAGATAGCAAAAGTAATCATTATGTATAGAGTGAGTTACATAACTGGCTTTGTTGTGAGGGTCCTCATATTGGACACGGCAGTTTAATTTGTCCTTTTTACTGTGAGAGATTTAAACCGAATGAAAGGGATGTTTAGTCTTTAGCTACATTTTAGCTTCTGCTTTTGGAGAGACTTGATGAGGTGGAAAGGTCTTTGCCAGATTACTCCCACTTTAGCATCTCTGGTATTCAGACTGCACTCTGCATTACAGCAAAGAGGATATGAGGCTGTGAGTCTCTTGTGTGTAACAAGAGTTGTCTACTCAACCCCGCCCCAGGGCTGACCTTGAAACAAATACATTCCCCTGTGTGTGTGTGTGTG
>NW_023340257.1:7631230-7641371 GCF_004916995.1 Morone saxatilis | reverse complement strand
GTGTGTGTGTGTATGTGTATGTGCCCACCTACAAACACACATATGCACACCACTCATCGCACGCTTACACTGAGATGGGAGCAGGGGAAAGTGTATCTCCTTGGCCACTGATGTCAGGGTCGCTGCCCATTGTACATACCTATGAACGGTAACTGAACATTGACCACATTCACAGCAACTACTTACATCATGCATCTCTTGGAAAACTAAACAAGAGTAAACAAGAGTCTCTCTCAAAAAATGTTCTCTTGGGTACAAATCAAAACAAATACTTAAAATCACAATTTTCTCATGGATGCCAGTGCTGTGGCTTTAATTAGTTTATTTATGTCCATGCTTACTAAAAGAGACAAGTTTGGCATTTGAAATGCATTAGTCACTGGACACACAGGTGAAGACGCTAACAGTGTTATTAGTGCAAACAGTTATTTTACTATGGCAATTATTTGCCAAAAACATATCCCATTTCATATAAATGAAAATGAGATGGAGAGATTGTAAGCAGTATGCATGTACTGCTGGCTGTAGCTTCATTTCTACCATACAGACCTGTGAGTGGTGTCAATTTCTATTCTCTCATACTATGGATAACAACCACAACCATATTATGGTCTTCTCCCAGTGTTCCAGGTGGTGGTCATGCTGCTGTATCTCAGTGTGTTACTGGGACTCTACGTGGTGCCCCTGTATATCACCTCCCCCTGCATCATGGACCCCACCACCCTCAAACAACGCCCTGATGTCATTGGCCACCAGGGAGCCCCCATGGTGAGTCAGCTGACCTCTATCATCCAATCAGAATGTGGGAATATGAAACTGGCCGCTTTAAACAAATTGTATTACTACTACTCTTTTAGCTACGTGATATTGGCTTCAGAGACCGTTAAACCCCTAACCTCAGCAATGTTGGTTACACTGATGGAACCTTTAACCCAGAGGTATGATTTGAAAAAGGAAGTATAAACTCTGCCGGCTTCCTAGACATTTGTTTCCCTTGTTTTACATAAATTTTTGTTCTCCTGCTCCTCCAAGGGCTATTCTAGCATGTTAACGACCTTGTGGTTGTGCAACTGAAAATAGTCCACAAACATAACCCAGTGAGAGCCTGGAGGTCCACACCATCTCTTTCACAGATCAGATTTTAGACTGCACTAAAGTGTTAAAAAGCCTGTTAGAGCCTGTTAATTATTTATGCATCAAAAGACCACATTATGCCCACCAAAGCACATTTTTGCCTTTTTATATTTGATTTATGTGCTTGGATTAATGTCATTGCTTCCAAACGTTACCTGAAGGATTTATGTACTTGGCACAATATCTGACTCGGTATTATGCAGCACAAAAGATGGTGGATTCCTGGTTATTCACCACACTTACTCACACACTCCAAAACACACCCTGCTTCTTG
This sequence comes from Morone saxatilis, assembly GCF_004916995.1. Classification (NCBI taxonomy): domain Eukaryota; kingdom Metazoa; phylum Chordata; class Actinopteri; family Moronidae; genus Morone; species Morone saxatilis. Next base: position 7,639,963 of record NW_023340257.1, on the reverse strand, counting down.
TGGTATTTGTGTAAAGCGATCGATCCCCACAGTGGAATCTAAAATTAGGAGTGGCTCAGCGATGATGTGAGAAACTCCCACTTGGGATAAAAAGTCACATGACTGGACTCAGTTTCCCATAAGGACTCTCTATTGATTACAGCATCATTCCTATCCTTTGGTTCCCAGGCATTAGTCACAGGCCCTCACAGGAGGATGCTTTTCTAGTAAGTGATGTTTACCCTATTGCTTTGGTATTGATCATAACCTTGACTTTAAGAGTTAAACAGCAATCCACAAGGCGGCCCGTTTTTCATTTCACAACCTTCATTATGTTCAGAGGAAGGGGTCTATTTTTAAATAAATCTGTGATACACCACAGTAATGTTTATTCTTGTAACATGATGATTAACAAGGAAATCTTGTTTTGTGTTCATCTAACATTTTGTTCTGTCCTCAACAGTAGTAGGGCTTCTAGTAAAATCGCCAATTAGGTAATTGTTACAGGACTACATGTAATGAGTGTGTGTGGGTGTGGGTGTATTTGCAGCTTGCTCCAGAGAACACACTGTGGTCCTTCCAAAGAGCTCTACAGATGAACGTCACTGGGTTAGAGACTGACGTGGCTATCAGGTACACACACACACACACACACACACACACGTGCGATCAATACAGCAGAATGACAAAGCCAAACAAATGGGTTTTTTATTCTCTGTCTAGATTGTGCCTCGCTGATTGGTGTCCTTTCATACACTATGAAAATACTGGTTCAATCAAAACATTTGAATACCAGTTGTGGATAAGCTTACACTGGATTATTACCAATCAAAACATAATGTGTTGCTTTTTCTTCTCTAAATATAAGACCTGACATTTTGTAAATGATCAAATTGATATTCCCCTGCAGTGTATTTTTCATGTTATTATAATGAAATACAGTGGATTATGAGGTCTATAAAAAGAAAATAACGTTGATGTAGTGCTAACACATTATTGTCTTTACGGAGAAACAGGCAAAGTGGTAATGTCCCTTCAACATGAAAAAGCAGTAAATAGCAATGTAAATGCATACTTTGAACAGGCTACAGCGATGCAACGGCACATCAGTCTATCAGCAGGCAGTAGATGGAGGCATGACATCACCAACCTAATAGAAGGTGACAGGCCGAGCTCAGAGATACACACTTGGAGGGAGACAGATGAAGTGGGGAGGGTGGTTTCTGGAGTGGCCATGGTATATGATGAATAGTGGGTGTCTACTCATGCATGTGCAGTGATGAAGGGATGAGTGATTGTGTAAGGGTGGGGAGGAGCAGGATGTATGGGCTTTATTTTCTAGTGTCTTAAGGTTACTGTCAATGACTTTGGCATCTTATTTAGCTGCAGACTCTTTTCCTGTATTAGCAACCACGTTGGCGCTGTGTGTTTGTGTGTGTGTGCTTACTGTACAGTCCCAAGAGAGTTGAATGGGCGTGTGATTGGTGCAGGCCGCTGACAGGTGAGCTCCTGACTGCACTGAGTAATTAGACTTGATGACAGCCAGAGAGACAGTGAGACTCCTACAGTGAACCAGAGACACACCACATACACATGCAAGCACATACAGTCTACGTAATATACGTACATATTTAACACTTCAGTTTATCGTTCATTATTACAATATTTTTACTGATGAACTTTTTTATATATTTTGGTTTATAGTTTATAGTTTGTACACACATAAACAGACTGATATCCACGCAGGAAAGGTATTCATTTTCAGATAAGAATTAGAGTAGCAACTATTGAGAAATGGGAGGGCTTTTTTTTTGTCTTGGTTGTGTTGTGTTTTGTTTTTACTGCATAACATGCTGACGCGAACTAAAAAAGCGAAGTGATTTGATTCAAATATTGAGCAGCAGCATTTTCTAGAAAAAACCTCACAATTGGGCCAAACTCTTATCTTTTGTGCTCTCCCTTTCTCTTTTCTCTTGTTTGACATGGTTTCAAGAGTTACCCTCTAACCAAACTCCTGTCTCTTCTGCTCTGATCTAATGTCATGAGAGCTTTTATTCTTCTACTAAGCATGAGAGACAGATACAGATACTTTTGATGATCCTTTTTCTTTCGCTTAGGTTGAATTATAAAAATGTCCGAACCAGTAGTTTTGCATTTGATGTCAGTGCGGTTATAATAAATTATTTACATGAACACTATAAACTATGCTGAATACTATAAACCACCCGACTTGCATCCTCAAAGTGTGCACCCCTCTCTGATCATTAGTGTGGACGGAGTGCCTTTCCTGATGCGCGACCGCACCCTGCAGAGAACCACAGACGTCGCGAAGGTTTTCCCAGACAGACAGAAGGATGACGCCTCGCACTTCAACTGGACAGATCTGCAGCAGCTCAACGCAGGACAGTGGTTCCTCAAGGTACGTCCTGGTTGCTGATGAGGACTTTTGAAGCTATTTCAGCTTCATCTGTTAGTGCCGTGGTGCAGCGATATGTGATAAAGGTCATTGGCCCATTGAGTCACGAGGACTCTACAGTATGTGTCCTCACTAATTGATACTCCATGACATCCTCTGGTTTCATTAAGGTACAGAGATCCATTAATACTTTAGAAATGCTCTCATGTATGCAAAGTGGATCAGGGTCAACTAGTGCTTCAGAATAATTGTTTGTTTCAATCCGCTTGAAGTACGAGACTAGTGGGCCAAACAGGATGAAAACACACTGACAAACGATCCACCATGAGCATTATGTAGACATACTGCCTGTTCTTCTTTCCTGCGTGTATTCTTGTTTAGCCATTGCCTGCAGAATGTGTAAATATATCATTCTGTTACTAAGGAGGAAAATGTGCTGCAAGACGCAGCGATGTAGATACATGGCTTTCTGTGCACTGTGCTACTTTGCTGTGTTCCACTTCTACAGTACCCTCTTGTATTAGGTCTGTATTTTTTGCTCCAAAACTGCTGTGGCAAGTGTTTCTTTTAATCTATACATTTCTAAATATATACACTCCTTGTGTAATAGTAGGAAGGTTCAAACCCCCACCTTTTTGTTTTTGTTAAGTATTCTAGTTCTTCTAAAGCTTATATTCTATGACAACAGATTGCTGTGCAAAGACACTTGGCTGTAGGCTAAGATGTGTCAGTGTTTGTTTGTATATGCATTGTTTTGTCCTCTCTCCCCCTCCACTCTATTTACTTTGCAAGTGTGCACATTGTTGCTTTTTCCCAGAAAAGCTACTTCTGCGTATTGTTATGAGAATTCACTGTCCTAGTCGGATTTCTAAATGCCCAAACATGTCCTAATCTCTCCTGATCGTGTAATCAAAGTGTCATTAGAATGACAAAGCTATTTTTTAGTTGGTAAAATTCATTCATTCAAATCATGGAAGATGTAAATAAGAAGCATCGGATCTTCTTCTCCTTTGTGCTTTGAACAGGAGCGAGGGAGCAGTGAAGCGAGAAAAGATGTGAAGGAAATGAGGAAAAACAGTCCACTATTTTTATATCCCGTAGGCGTTGTCCAAACGCTCTACATAACACTTGGATGAAGGCTTTTATTCAAAGCAACTTTTAGGGTTTATTTTTCTACAGGTTTCCAATAACATAAGTTAAGTTCTAGCAGCAGGAATGTTATTACCATGCAGTAATCGTACTTTAAACAGTAATACCGGTGATATTACACCCCTGTTAAACACTGATCTTCATCCTCATGCCTTTCTATCCCTGTGCTTTAGGATGACCCCTTCTGGACGGTACACACCCTGTCCCCCCACGAGAAAGATCTGATTGCCAACCAGAGTGTGTGCAGCCTGGAGCAGCTTCTAAAGCTGGCTTCCTATCATAACAGCACAGTGGTTTTCTGGCTGAGGAGACCCCCAAAAGAGCACCCCTGCTACCACAGCTGGATTAATGATACACTGCAAGCTGTGCAGCAATCTGGGGTCCCTCAGAGTCTGGTAAGGGTATATTAACTGAACAGCATGATGTCATATTCTGAACATGTTTTATGCAAACGTGATGGGTTAAAATGTGAATGCATCTAATAGTAGCTTATATAAATTCATGCTGTTACACTCTCTGGGCAATGAGTGTTCCCTATTTCTCTTCATGTGTCACACAGTTTCATTCAGTAACCGTAGTTCTGTGTATTGTACTGTGTGTAGGTGATGTGGACTCCAGATGAACAAAGAGCTCAGGTGGGACGGCTAGCACCTGGTCTGATCCAGACCTCAGTGGACAAACAGAGTCCTCAAAGTCTCCATCAGTACGGCATCAGCAGGCTGCTGCTCAGATACAACCAGGCCAGCACGCAGGACATCAGGTAGGAAACACACACACAAACATGATATGTTATCAGGTTGGCACCTTAACACATTAATTTATTTTCAAAGCCGTGCCTGAATGTGTGCGATTGCTTTCAGAAACTACTCCCAGAGTAACATCAACCTCACCCTTTACACCATCAACGAGCCCTGGCTGTACTCGGTGCTTTGGTGCAGCGGGGTGTCTTCGGTGTCCTCAGAGGCCCCACATATCCTCAGTAAGGTGCCTTACCCCATCTGGCTCATGGTAAGGACCCAGGATATAAGTGTACAGCATTTTCTTTGCATGGAACTTCTCAGGTATCACTTTGCAATCAAGCACAGGCTTTCTTTGTAAATTAAGTTTGGCTTTTCTTTCCCCTTTCTGTTCAGCCGTAGTCTCTCTATGTGCCCACTCTACCTGGCAGCCTGGAAAAGATCTGCTTGGTAACGGCGTTTTTAAAGGTTGATTCTGTGTAGATGGTTTTAGATGACAACCTGTCACCTCTGCTTCAGCTGCGTCTCCTGTGCATGACTAAACTAGACTGTAACAGACGATATCGACAAGAGAGCCTAGCTGTCAACTAAACTCATCTAGTCTGTTTATTTCCTGCACTAAGCATCCTCTTTTATTTTTATCAACGCTCATTGGAGGTCTTGGTACAGTAGAAAGACATCATTGCGGTGTATCCTGTAGTGTATGACGCATGGCTTTCTAGTTCAGTCGTCTCCTGAAACCTCTCATCATGGGTAGCACCCACACTGTGCCTCTCTGGTCTCGCTTCACCTGCTCCGTCTTTGCAGCGTGCCAGCCTGGCCCTTCAGAGTCTGTACCACCATACGGGAACTCTGCATGACAACATGTGGACGTGACCCCGGCCCCCCTGCTGTGGTTCAGGGAGAGTTTAGGCTGCTGGGACATCTGCTGTACTGCCAGTTCGTTTGAGCTGTGACATGTGAATTTGCCATTGGATGTTGTTTAGAACAATGGCCGTGAATATTAATCCTCAGGACATCTGTTTTTTACAGGTTTCTTCTTCTTATGTTACTGTACTCGACAATGTTATTGTGCATTGCCTGTTGAATATATTTTCACAAGAGAAAATAGAAAACTGCTAAATAACATAAAAATATTTTATTTATAGTGGATTTATTATAGAGATCAAAGTGTGTACATTAGTATTGTATATTAAGCTGACTGTGCCGGATGGTTTGTTACACAGAAGTCATTGTTGGAAACTGTACTTGGGCATGTGATTGGATGAACCATCTGTCTATCAACTTTTATTACAGGCAACCAATCAGATCACCGACCCATATATCGTCAAACTCTTACCAAAGCCAGTCAGGACAAGGCTAAACTCTTTTCCATTGAGAAAAGCATTGAGTGCCGTTCTTTGCTGTTCTTTGAAGAAATACTCTCCAGTTTCTGACAGAGCTGATGCTAGCAGCAAAGTGGATTTCCGTGTGATTTTGTGTCCCTTCGATTCCAGCTGCCTCGCAAGGTTGATTGTATATAGCAGTTCAAAACAGTTTGGATGTTGTTGCTCACATAAGAGATTGTATCGCTGACCTGTAGCTCCACCCAGTGGTGGATCCTGACAGAGTGAAACCCAGACCTTACTTTGACTGTTCGTATATCTGTGTGTGTGTGTGTGTGTGTGTGTGTGTGTGTGTTTCCAGAGACCAGATGAATACTGCCTGATGTGGGTGTCAGCAGACCTCATCTCCTTTGCTGTAGTCATAGGAATATTCATTTTCCAGAAGTAAGTACGGTCGATCGGTGATATAACTGTAGTCAAATCAATTACACATGAGTTGATGTTTCTCCATTTTTCTGCTGGTGTATGAAGTGGAAAGTAAATGCTGTTCTTTTCTGTTTTAGTCTCTGCTGTGCTCTTTTTATACCCAAACACACATGAGTACATGTCACTAATTACTGCCAATTAACAAGCACCCTTCTCCTCAGTTTTACTCAGCAGACATCTCTTTGTCCGGAACACATCATTAAAATGACAGCTCGTACATAATTATGCTGTTCCTTTTTTGCGTTTTAATCACTTTTTTTAATGATTTCCCAATGAAGACCTTCAAAGGAAAGGCTGCAAACAACGCAGGGTTATTTAAAAACGTGTGTGTTATGTAGTTTTGATAAGCTGCTATGGTGTGTTTTCACTGTTCTCTCCCGTTGCACCTCACTGTTGTCACAAACCAGTGGTGACAGAAGATTTGTATACTTTTATATGAGCGTGTCTTCTCCTAGCTGAACTGTGTAAACCCTGCACACTCCTCCAGTATTTCTGTTCCTCTGGTGGAGAGTGTGCTTCTGTTTGTTTCTGTGACATCTCCAGAGACAGATGGCCTGTCCCGCTGTCCTCTCTGGGATGGAGGCCACTGATCTTTGTTCTTTACAGTCCGGTGCGGGTTCGCTCTGCTTAGCCAAGCTTTTCAGTAGCTTCTGCTGGCTTCTAAACTGACCTCTCTTGTCTCCTGCCTTCTTTTGTCCTTTTTTTGTCCTTCCGCTTCTTCCTCGTCCTTTCTCCTCTGCCTGACGTGCATGCTCTTCTCCTCCTCTGCTGCATTCTGGCATCCTCTCTCAGCTATCACATGATCAGGTAACTGGGTCACCTCTTCTGACCCAAAGTTCTTCTCTCTTTTCACTCTCTTTCTGTCTGTCACTATCTTTATCCATCCTTTTGTTTTTGAGTCATTCTTTGGTTTTCTCTTCCTCTTTTTTCCATTCTTTCTCTATTTTTTTTTTTTTGGTCACTCTCCTTATTATGACACCGATCTCCATCCGATTTTTCTCTCCACCTTACTTCCACTGCATCTCTATATTTATTTTATCTCTCTCACTTCTCTCCCTCTATCACCTGAATCGTTGTACTGCACTGTTGCCACTTTCCTCTCGAGGGAGGAGCTCATGTCTCTATTTATCTCTGTGAGCTAAATAAAATGAATGCTTTCCACCCACACAGCACAAAATACCCACAGCATCAAGTCCCCGATGAGATTTAAAATGTATTATCCATCTTATTAAGCCAAATGACTAAACGTCCAAAATGAGCTACGGATACGCGTTCATCAGCCGAAGTGCTTCAGCATTGGCTTTTATTGGTGCCTGTTTGCATTTCTGTTTCTAAATGCCGCTGTCCATTAGTCACAGTTGATTGTGACTAATGCTCTTCCGTTAGGTTAATTGAAATCAAGGCTGTTTTCATTAAAGCGAGGATGCCGGTTTCGCATACACAAAAATGAATTCCTCTGATTTGACTGATGTACAGAGCTAAATCCAGGCAGTGATCGCCCCAATGACAAATGTTGATTAGAGGAACACGGCCTACACATTTCACAGAATAGAGCAAAATGTTTAGCCTTTAATTATTTTAGTAATGATTAAGAGGGTGAAAATCATTAGATAAATGACTGCAGGGATAGAATAAATATAGCTCTATTCTAGTAGCTGCACACACTGTAATCATAATATTACATATTTTGGTAACCATTCTAATTAGGCACCCAAAATAAAGGTTTTACAAGTTGTAGCCAATAGCTTTATCAACGGATCGTAAGTAATTTACTAATGCTTAATGGATCAGTTATAAGCCATTAATAAAAGCTACTTTAGGGTTGCCAGGTTGTGAAATGTCCCTTTCAGTAATTGGACTGTATGACCATTTACTTTCTGGAAAAGGGCTACAGAGCATCTGGACCAGAATCCATTAATTATTAAGAATGTATTAATGGTTTACCAACTACTGACTTACCACATAGAAAGGATTAATACTGTTAAAAAGCAGTTAGTTACAACTAACATTTGATAAAGGGGGCCCTTTCAAAAAGTGGTGCCCATAATTTAGTGCTCATTTGAAAACTTTGCCCCATAACAAGTTTCCTGTAAACCAGATCATCAGATGAGGATTCAGTTTGCTCAGAGAAAGTGAAACCCAGTAGTTTCCCATTAAACAGAGCTAGGCCTGATCACCAACTCCATAGTCCCTTCTAAAGATTTAATCGACACCCCTCTATGGACCAAAATCTTGACCCTAACCTGAATATTGAGAGCAAAGGCAGCAGTATTTGGTGACATCATCGTCGTCTCTAGGAGATCTCTGACCTCACATGTGACCTCTGCAGGTATCGGATGAGCGGCATGCGCAGCTACAACCCTGAACAGATCATGCTGAGCGCTGCGGTCAGGAGGTCCAGCAGAGACCTCAACGTGATGAAGGAGAAACTCATCTTCTCTGGTAAGACCCTCACACGGAAACCGGAGGGACATGTGTGTTTGTCACTCTTGGATGTTTTGTTGTGTGTTGTTGTTGTTGTTGTTGTTTGGACTCCTGAACTCTTAAACAAATTCCTCTCTATCGTTTTGATTTGCTGATTTCACAAAAATAATCAGTTTCTGACACTTTTAGCTTAAAGACGAGGAATTGGCCATTTTTG
>NW_023340257.1:7590516-7631220 GCF_004916995.1 Morone saxatilis | reverse complement strand
TGTCACTCCATCCCAGCATGCATCTCTCTTGAATGTCTTGTGAATGTTCTCGCTCCTACTCTTCCTCCTCTTCCTCTCTTCCCCGTTTAAGGTCAACCCCAGTAGCGGCCTGTGTGATGTGCTCCACCTCCTGTCCATGCTACCACCAGTGTGACTTCTTCCTTTATTCCATGCATCTATTGCATCCCTCGTTACCCGCCACTTCTCTGCCTACTGTGCCCTCCCCCCCCCTCTTCATCCATCCATCCATCCCTTCATGCACCAAACCTCTCCCATAATCCTCCCACTGGAAACAACGTCATGTGTAGGGGAGCTTATAGACGCCCTAGTCTGTCTAGACGGGCTCTAGTGCTGGGGGTAAAGGGTGAGTCACATCATTGTCCCCTTGTTGATGTTCTTCATCGTTTTCCCATTCATCTTTTCACTTACTGACCAAAGCTGATTGTTTTCTTGTGAAACTGATGCCATTGCCATCATACAGTACACTGACTTTTTTTTTTTTATATCCTTTGCCGCCCTCCAGAGGTGGGGAACGGAGTTGGCAGTGCTGATGAGCTGTACGCGGACAATGGCTACGACTACTACACCAATCAGGGCATTAGCCAGTGATTGTGACTCAGCCTGTGTGAATCTGCTGTAGCAAGACGGAGACGACAACACTCTCGGTGTTCGCATCATTCCTGTTTTAGTGTCAGTGTGAAGTCTGTCCTCCTCTTCTGTCCTACTGATTAACTGACAGACTGCTGTATCCGACGGAGAAAACAACCACCCAGTTGCTTTTGTGTAAATTCTGTAAATAGTTTAGAGTTTTTTTTTTTTTTTTTGCTCGTCAGACATACTGTATATCACATGGGACTACATGCACTTTTTATTAATGGAATTCGCCAAATCCACGGCCTCCTTTCTCACATCTAAATGTCCGAGAGGCCCCTCTGAGTTACAAATGCCTGCTTCTTTATTAAAGATACGTTTCCAGATTCTTTATTATTTTAAGCTAATTTTCCAAAGCAGTTGCTTGTTTTTAACCACTGTACACGATGTTCTTCTCTTAGCAGACGAATTTCTTCTTAACGAGGCTTTTTACGAGGCTTTATTGCAGCATGAGACAAAACGCTAACAGCTCGTTGCGCTCCTGCCTTCTGTCAGCACTCCACTGTGCTGTTGTTCATAATAGTACTAATATTAATATTTATATTTAAAGAGAAAAACAAAAAACACAAACAAGCTGTTTACAGAAGTCCTGCCTTCTCCTCCAAGTGAAATATTCACATGGTGTATGTAAGATAATTATTTTGATAGAGGCTGAATGCCCCCCCTGTGCTCCAGTGCAGTACCAAGACGGAACTGGGTGGAAATGGTTATGGGGGGGTGAACATTTTGTGCTGTTCTTTTTATGTAATGTGAATGATGGTTTGGATTTTCTTTTTTTTTTTTTAAAGATGTGTACGGTGTATTGTGTGTGTATTCTGGCTGGGTACATCTTTTTTTTTTTACCCTGTGTGCAGTGCTATGTTGAATGTGTTACTGTACATAAAAGGTGAACCAATGTGTGAGATGCTCCAGCCAACTAATGTGACGGTGATGAACTGTTGAATAGCAATAGTATGGTCATGATTTTTCACTTCCTATTCGGCCTCTGAATTGCAGTTAAGTCTGTGGTATTTTAGTGTTAACATACACAATGCATCTACGTGTTGGTTGCTGGTGTAAAACTGAATGCTGTAAGGTTAATGAAGTGGGTGCTAAATGTGAAAATAAAGCTCTAAGCTAATTGAAGGGACGCTACAGGTATCACAAGAGGCAGCACGGGGTCAAGAAATGGATTGCCTTTTGTTTATTTTCTTTCTTTTGGTATTACTGTGCCTCAAAAGTAAACATTAAAAAAATCTTCTATCTATTCTAGCTGTGTTTTGTTCTGAAGAATCACAGGAAGCCGTTCTCATGGGAGATACAAGGTTTTCATGCTCAAGAAACTCTCCAGCCTTTTATACATTAACACGTTTGTAAGAGAATTTCTCTCAGCATTGTGTTTTTCCTTCTCCTGTCATCAGCGACGGTGTTCGGCCACATAAAACTAAAGTGTCAAGAAGAGTTATTAGTTGCCAGGAGGCTAAAATGTGCTACTGCAAATCTTAAAGGGACACGTCTGTTCAAGGTTACATTAGTCTTGCTCAGAGACACTATAACATGAAGAGCCAGGCATCGAACTGTTAATGCTAAAATTATTGAACAACCCACATACAGCTTATTTTATTTATTTATAGGTATCAATGCAAGGTGATATGGATCCCCCTTCTTCACTCTGAACTATCAAGTTAAATTACAGTCCTCAGACAAAAGAAAGTTTTGAAAAATAACCATAAAAGTTGGTAGTACCTCCCTTTACATGTTCTCAAGAACATCATTTCCAACCTCTGGAGGATCTTGATACAACATTTGATGTGTAAGTGAAGTACTTTGTGTAGGTGGGGTCATTGACTCTTCCTCAAAATAAACAGACAATGAAGAAGTTAGAAAATTGACATTTAATTGGTTGAAAGGTAGGTCATATCAGTTCTTCTTGTTTTTTTAAGGTGGCTAGAAATATAAAATAGTTTCATAGTTTTTCTCCCTATGTCAATAGGGACTGATGATTTACACAGTATCAAAGGCAAACCGCATCAAATTTGCTTCATTTTTACTAGAGGCTCGGTTACATCTTAGATCCCGTGTAAGAAAAACATAAAATAATTAAGTAAATAGTCATGTATGACATTTGGCAAGAATAAGTTGTGATGCTTTTAAAGGAATACAGGTAACTGGAGTTCATGGTTGAAAACATTGATATTGGACCGTTTTAACTTCAGAAACAGAAATGAACTTTAATGCTGGATGTACAATCACCAGCCTACTGTCCACCACACTAAGAGCAGGTGAACACACACACATTCTTCACACTAAATGACAACAAATCTCACCTCTCTACATTTCAGGCAACCACAAATACAACATCACATACACAAAGGCACCAGTAAGCAATGCTTTGGTCCTCCTGTGGGACTACCAGAGTTGACCTTCTCTACTACAGCAGCAAAAGCGGGTTGTTGTTCTTAACTCTTGATACGCAGCACAAATATCTTAAGCCGTTTAAATAAAGCATACACTATTGCACAAAAATGGAAAGTTGGCCAACAGGTGGAAGTCCTGAAAGTGCAGCACTGAGCACTTACAAACAATGCAGTCTGTATTTTATTCAAACAGAGGTGATGCAGATGATTCATGGTTTACAGTACTGTGTGAACATTAAGGCTTTCTATATCATGAACCTTCATCTTGAAATTAATTGTGTCCCCAGTGACCTCCAGTGGACATGAAATCACTTCTGGGACAGTATGCAATACAGTGCAGGGACCTGGACCAGGCCCTCTGGTGGAACCACTAGGGGGCAGTGGTTCACCTCTGCACTTCAAACAATATAGCAGCTTTCTGAACAGGCACAAACACACTGTATGTCAACCTTTGAAGGAAATGTGTAGAAATACATTAAAGGGCTTTCGAGACACACACACACAGACACACACAGTTGGTGGGAATAAATAAATAAATAGCTGAAGATTTACTGGTTATTCTTTTAGTCCTTAAAGTCCTGAACGCCATCTGAAGTATCTACCACGAGTGAGCGCCACCGATGAAGCTGAATGGGTAGATACATGTGAGAACACTTTGCCTTTTCGGAAGCTTCTCATTCACATTTCATCGGCATCTCACTTTCGTTATTTCTGCTGAAGCTTCGTGCACAACAAGAGCAGCTGGCTTCAAAAAACGGAAACAGGACTGTTCACTTCTGCAGATGCTATCAGTTACTTTGCCTCAGAGAGGAATGTTAGCGTGTTTCAATACATAATCATCAGCAGAAATTTATTTCGGCTGCTGCTGCCTTTCACAAACAAGCATGAGATAAGTTGAAAAACCTGAGTATCTTGCCTGTCTTCATTCAGGTGACAGTGTCTTCTGTGGGTCATTTTTCTCACTTCAGGAGATTTGAAATTATGAACTTGAAAAAGGTCCAGTGTGTAACATTTAGCAGGAATTGGCAGAAATGGCATATAATATTCATAGCTATGTATTTATTAGTCTATAATCACCTGAAAATAAGAATTATTCTATGTTTGATACCTTTTAAAGAGAAGTTTCTATCTACCACAGGTCACCATGTTTCTACAGTAGCCCAGAACGGACAAACCAAAACCTGACTTGCGGCCACAGCAGTTTCTCCCTTGTGCCTGGAAAGGGAGGGTGAAGCGAGTGAGTTGCAATCTGCAAATACACCACTAGAGGCCACTAAATGCCACACACACCGGTCCTCTAAGACGAGCATTTCATTCGTTCAGTTAGGAATCAGTGGCAAGTCTCTGTGGTGTCACTTTTATCTCAACCTGGATAAAGATTAGCTGAAGTTCGTCTTGCGCAGGTGTCTGTTGGGGATTTCTATAGCGCTCACTTGTAAAGGCCAGGAGCCGCCCATGATGCCAGCCTGGATGGCCACACCTGTAACCACAGCCAGGTCAGGGTCTACCGATGTGTTGGGCTCCTTCCCGAAGTACTCGCTGATCAGCCTCCTGATCCGCGGTATCCTGGTGGACCCTCCGACCAGAACGATCTCATCCACGTCCTCTTTCCCCAGGTGGCCCTCGGTTAGCACGGTCTCAACGGGAGCTAGGATCTTCTGGAAAAGGGCTTCGTTGAGCTCCTCGAACAGCTTGCGAGTGATCACAGCCCGGAAGAGAACCGGAGCGGGAGCAGAGCCTTCGGGAGACTCGGAGCCGGTGCTTGTGCGGAGGTGCAGGGGCACACTGATGGTGGCGCTGGGTTGGAGGGTGAGGTTGAGCTTGGCGGCCTCCACGGCCTGTCGGAGGCGGTGGATGTCCTCTTTGAGAGTGGGTGGGACGCCAAACTCCTGTCGGACCCGCTCTGTGGTGTACTGGAGCAACCTCTGGCTGAAGTCTTGTCCTCCCAGCTTGTTATTCCCTGCCGAAAAAACACAGCCCACTTCAAGATCAGGCCACTGTTACTCCAGCAACAACGAATTTAGAAGAAAAACAAACGCTGCTTTGATAAGTTTCAGACTAAAGACGCCAGAAATAAACCAGATTATTATCTGAGCGGATATCAGACACCCACTCTTTCTGTGAAACGGGGTGAATGCAGGTGAGTGTTCAGCCCACGTAGTATTCAACTGATCCACTTCAACCATCAGAGTAAAATTATAATGCGAGCCTTTAACTGGAACATGAAGGAACGGTGACGCTTCTTTTTCAGTGGGCTCATATCACCTCCTATCTCGTGTTACCGAAGCAGTGAAACACTTTACCTGCCATGGCTCTGGTGAGGAACATGCCTCCCTGTTTGTTGAGCAGAGAAACGTCCAGGGTTCCTCCCCCGAGATCGACCACCAGCACGTTGAACACATCCACCTTGTGCAGGCCGTAGGCCATGGCTGCAGCCGTGGGCTCGTTGATCACACGCAGGATCTCCAGGCCTGCAAGACAAAGGAAAGCATGCACACTATATGGTAGCTATATGACTAATGCAGAGCGTGGAGCTTGTATATTTAATGCTTTTGGCGAAGAAAGGCCATTATAGATCTTAAAAGTTGAAGTATACCAGTAGCAGGACGTGTCGGCAAATGTTAGTGTTACCTCAAATTTAACTTATTATCCAAACATGGAAATTAATTTGGTCACAGGTGCAAAAAATACACAAAAACAGCCCAAACAAACACCCAAAGGCCATCCAAAGAGGGAACTGACCGGCGAGGTTTGCGGCCCTGACGGTGTAGTTCCTCTGTCTCTCGTCAAACTCTGCGGGCACTGAGATGACAGCTTTCTGGATGGGAACACCCAGCTGTCGCTCGGCCATCTTCCTCATCTTCAGCAGCAGCCTGGAGCCGATGAATTCTGGGCTCACAGTGAAGGTGTGGTTGGTGGTCACCAGGAACTCTGCACTTCCATTATTGTTAATCACCTGCAAGAGAGGGCAAAGGAACAGTGTGGGCGAGGAGGGAGGGATTACACAAATGTTCGGTTCTACTCCTGATCCCCTTTAAAAAGAACAAACACCCCCACTGATAATGGGTGCTGCACCAGAACCCACTTTAGTCCACAGGCAGACCCCCGACCCACCTTGAACGGGTACCGAGCGCTCTCCTGCCCCAGGAGCTCCGGCTCAAATGTCTTCCCGATGAACCTCTTGGCATCGTAGATGGTGTTCTGCGGGTTGCTGTCGGCCAGCTCCACGGCTTCGTGTCCAGCCAGCACCGCGGTGGAGGTGAATGAGACGGCGCTGGGGATGCTCTTCCTCCCCTCTTCATCCGCTATCACCTCCACCTCCCCGCTGCCCGGGTGGAAGACGCCGACAGAGCAGAAGGTGGTGCCCAGATCCAGGCCGATCACCTTGGGTTTGGGGGGCGGCAGGTACTGCTGGCCCAGGTACCCCGCCAGGAACAGGGCCAGGATGACGGAACCTGTGGCCCGGTAACAACACGGTATTACAGCTGGACCAGACCGGCTGGCTCATGTGTTAGCACGCAGTGGCCGGTTAATTAAAGCAGTACTCAACTTACCGATCATAGAAATCTCTCCGGACATCGTCACACACTGCGGCGAGGTCACCGACGGCTCAAAAGTCACAAAATGTCGGTGGAAAATGTTGAAATTTCGGTTCAATGATGTCCGGCTCTGACCACTGGATGATGCGAACTAGGAAGTTTTCAGACTGGCAACAAAATACACGTCAACGTTGCGCTCCTTCTTGTGGTTGCTGGGTAATGTAGTTTACAGTATACACCGTCGACGGCCTGGACAGCGCGGCAGATGTGAGCTTTGTACTACACTTCCCGTCGACCCTAGCGACACGCAACGTAAAACGAAGGTATCGCAACGTAAAACGAAGGTATCGCGACGTTCCGTATTTCCAGCCAATCAGGGAGAGCCAGGACAGAGGAGGTTAGACGGACAAAGTGTCAAAATAAAATATTATTAAATTAAATAAAAATGAAGAGAATAATTAATTAAACTTAAACTAAAGTAGAAAATGGATTCATTTATATTTAAATCGATTATATATAATTCATGGCTATTTAGGCTGGTAGAAAAGAAATACTTGTGACTGACAAGAAATATTTGATTGTATTTCATTCTTTATTTTATTTACAAAAAGTTGTGAAAACAGTTAAATGAGTGCACACACAGACTCTCTCTCACACACTCATTTACACACACACACACACACACTTTCAGAAAATAACATTAAAATTTTTCTGTACAGCATACAAGATTTCAATATGCATTGTTTAAACCCATTGCAAAAACATCCCTTCACCTATATCACCAATAATTCATGGGGAAATAAAATTACACTGGATGTTGAGCTGAGATTGGATTTGATGACGAAGGTCAAAATGATGCAGATGTGATAAATAAAGGCGTTATATGGAAAACATTAAATGATTTAGAATGCAATAAATACACGTGACATTTAATCAAGGAAATGTCACACAAACAACAAACAACAACATAAAATAAAAAAAAATCAAGAAATCTTACAGCTTGATTATTTTCTTGATAAAGTGACAAATGGATAAGATGACATTTATAATATTTGTTGTTTGTTTCTTCCTATAGATATTACACTTTTGAAAAGCTTCTACATTAGGCAAGCTTGTGGAATAAGGGATAACAACATGACATTTGGAGAAAATGAAGGGATAATCTCCATAAGAACTCTGAATTTCAAATGTCAAAGTGTCCATCTGACAAGTAATCACTTTAAGAATCCACAGTGTCTGTGAGCTGCTCCGTGTCCTCCTTGCTGTCTGAGCATTCAGACGGGATGAAGCAGCCTGAGTCTCTGGGACAATCGCTGTCTTCTTCCTGTAGACTGTGGGAGGATTTGTGCTCCTCTGCCTCCCTGACATCATCACCTGCGGTCACAAACCGAATGGAAATTTAGTCAAATGTCATAATTTTACAAGTTTCTGTTTCCAACCACATTAGAGACATTCAAATATGTGCTAAAATCTTCAGTCACTGGAAATTAACAGAACGCTGATGCTCTTTGACTTTTAAATGTTTTTTTTCTGTGATAGCAATAGCTCTGTAGATTACTTTCAGAATGAAAGCTTGTTATTGCTAAAAATACTGCGTAAACAGGGCCATGTGTTGATGGCTGACTGTGAGTGGCCAAATGACCAAAATATTGAAATAACTTGTGCAGGTGTGACCCAGCAGAAAACATGTCTTCTTTTTTTTAGATACATCTCAAAATGTCCTCTTTAATATTTCTACCTCCCTGATGGAAGTTACTAATCCTCATGTCCAGGTTGCCAAACCACTAACCTAATGGAGTTCAGCTTGATTAAATTACTGGCATCTCGTGTGACTCAACAGGCTTGGCAGGGTCATGTTGCAGCCGCTGCCATCTGTTTTAGTCACACTGCCACCCAAACAGAAAAAATGTTTACCTTTAATTTGCCTTGTGCACGGCTGCAGTAAAACAGGCTAAACAAAACTAGCTGATGAATGTTGTTTCCTCTTCGCACTGGAAAGCAGTTTTGTTTTTATTCATGCAGGATCTGAGATAATCAGCCTTCTGCTTCAAGACATCAGCTTACTGGAACACCTTTTGCCCCATTAAGCACTTTCTATCTGAGTAACAGGAAGTCACTGTTAAGCCTCTCATAGCACGCAGGATGTATTTCTATTTCGTGTGGCACAAATGTCTCAGCTTTCACCTGCTTTTGTACATTATTTCCAACAAAATCGGTGATGAGCATAAATGAGTGACACACTTTGCTCTGTATTTATTTATGTTGAACTGTATACTTTGTTTCAGCTGAATAAAGTACTTTTCTGAAACACAGTTTTCATACACTGTAGGTGTTACACAGTTAACAAAATTACTCGTTTAATCATAATTACTACCATTATATTTTTACTATTACTTTTTTACAATACTGACTTGATTTACTCGGAGAATGTGCACCTTGTGACCGCTGGTTGGAAGTTGGAAGGCTGCAATACCAGATTTGTGCACATTTCAGTGCCAAAACTTCAAGGAGACTGTCTTCCTTTTTGATATTTTGCCTTTATTGGGTATTGACACTGGTTATGCACAGCCATGACACCATGACACAATTAAACTGGTTTTATTTAGCAGGTGATTGCTGGTTACAGGAAACTACTAATATAGATAATTTATGAGAAATATTTTGTGTGAAATGATAACTCCTGTCAGTGAGGGCTGGGGCCCTTGAAGAGAATGAAGCCATCTTTAATGTTATTAGTTATACTTGTGCTTTTCCTACTATGACAAGTCAAAACGTCTGCTTGTACGCACAGCCAGGCATTAACATCTCTACACTTTTATCAGGTTTTTAGTTGGCCCTATTTAATCATTTAATTATACAGTCATTAGTGATCTGTAAAAGTAAGCGTTGTTACTTTTAAGTCATGTTATGTTGCTAACCTTCTGTGTAGCGATATTCAGCAGCAGCGAGAAGCTTGCGCCTGTGCTCGGGGTCATTGACGTTCAGCTCAACCAGGTGTTTCTCCTGCAGGTGCAACAGGTCCTCCACCGTCTGGTAGCCGTTTAGCAGCAAGGCGGAGGCGTACTCCTGCAATAACATCTTCATTAGCATCAACACACACACAGCCAAAAAACCCCAGCTGTTATCAAGTTTCAGATTATGTGTGGTACAAAGTGTTTACAGAGTTGTGGTACTGGTTTCATACTGGAGATAACAAAGAGTTGATAATGTCAGGTCCTTTACCTACGTACATCTTTGAGGTTGAGATGTGAAAGTATAGCATGCATGTTTTAACCTCCCTGGAGTATAAGATGAAGTTTACAGCATCAAAGGAGTTTCTACTCCTCGTGTAAGATGCCAAACAGAAGAGTTAACTGTACACCCTTTTAGCTGCTTTCTTGTTATGATTGTAACAGGTGAGTGACTCCAGGGGAGTCGATCTCTTCCTCACCTCGAGATTCAGTCGCTCCAGTAACTCCAGCAGTGTTTTAGGTCGAGGTCTCTTGCACAGCTTCTGTTGTCTGATCTTGGGAGCCTCCTCTTCTTCCTCTTTCTCCACCAAAACGTCCACATAGATGAACTTGAAGTTGCCCACTTTGTTGTTCAGCATGCCTGTCCAGATGCCCATTGGAGGCTTACTGATGATGTTGATAATGTCACCAACCTGGGAAAATAATAATAGTGAGTGTAAAGAATCATGAAGATAGCTTTTATCTCATTTACATCAGGGCCTTAGTGGAGACTGCAGCACAGTACGCAAACAGTGCTCCATCTTACCTTGAGTTTGAGAGAATCTGTGTCATACGGGCTGGGGACAAAGTCTGTGTGGACGCGAGCTCTGCCACAGAACTGTCCCTGATAGGGGCAGTCCTCCTCCAGCCTCAGACTGTCTCTCTGACCGGAACCATTGGACTCACTGGTCACACCACCTGAACCCACAAACACAACACAACACACTGTGATTACAGTGCAAAGGTTCATTCACATGGATCAGCTGACTTCCAAACTATTTTTTTTGTGCATTTAGTTCTATCCCATGGAGCATTTATTCACTGTATGGGCCAAAACAACTCAGTAATCTTTGGTCCAGCCTTGAAGTGTACGCATTATGTACATTTTACCTTTATATATATATATTCTTAATATATTATATGTTCTGGAGTATGTAACAAAAGTAATTTCCCCCTGGGATTATTAAAGTATTTCTGATTCTGATTCTGATTATGTGCAGATGCTTACTAGAGGAGCTCTGTCCACTGTAGAGACTCTCTAAAGAGTTGCTTGTTTTTGCAGAGTTTTTCTCAGCCGGAGGGCCACCCTCTGTCTCTGCCTCTGGGTCTTTGTCCGTGTCATCACCCTTGGAGGGAAAATATATGGAATTTTAAATGAGAGACATCATAAAAAACAGACAAAACTTATAATCATAGATGAAATGTACAAACTCCAGTAAACTGATCACACAAGTCCAAATGAAAGTAAACGACAAGAAGGAAACTAAAACCGACAGATTCAGGTAGGGATGTAGGCTGTGAAAGTTACACAGCTAGTCAAAGGTTTCAACCTATCTCTCCATCTGTGTTACAATAAATCACAAAACTGCAACAAGACACTTTCTGTCAGAGCGAAGCTTGTCAGATATTGACAGCACCAGCGTCATATTTGAGGATGTGGGTTCATCAGAGATGAGAGTGATAACACTGCCGAGAAAAACAGCACAGCTTTGATGTAACTGGGGCTGGTTTCTGGCAATTTTATTATTGTCAGTAATCTGTACCCTTGAATTATCGTTTTAAATAAACTCTTGTAGCTGATAGTAATTAAATAAGAGGTGGAGGCTGTGTGTGTGTATGAGTGTGTGTGTGTCTGTTTTCCATGAACTCACTGTCTCCTCAGAAAAAGACTTGGCGTGTTTTTTGCCCATTTTTCTGCGCATGGTCAGTGAAATTGCCTTCATCTTCTTCCCAAGTGAGGCAGATTTGTTTGGGTCCAGACTCTCACACTCTTCTGTGAGCTGTGTAAAGAAAGGTGGTTTAGTACATATAGCACTGTGATATTAAAGGCAGTAGATTTAGAACTCGGCTCATGTTTCTCCTCACTTTTTGTCCCAACAACTTCTACGTTTGCTCCATAAACATAGAGCAAAATTCATCGCTTCCTGTGTAGCAAAGGGTTTTTCCCAGAATGAAGCTTATTTTCCATTGTCATATCTTATATAATAGATAAATACAAAGCACCTTGCAGCACAGTGGTTGCAAATATTTGGAAATATTCATATATTTAGCTCTCCAAATGTAAATGATTTTGTCCAATGACTTTAAATGACTACTTGGTATGTTATTGGTCATTATCTGCTAGCATTCTTGCTACTATATGACATTTGTTATCATAATGCATATAAAAATCAAATAAAAACAAACCATAGTTGTTCCATTTTCCTCGGGTTTGGCTAGTGAAGAGTGATGTCTGAGACCTTCAAACCTGCCGAAGCTGGTAGAGCGCTGTGGGGAGGGTTAAAAGACAGAGACAAAGGATGTCATAGAGACCAGTGGCACCTGGTTTAATAGCATTACATAACATCAAGTCATTGTACTTGTGAGTCCTTGTCCCAGCTGTTTTAAAGATCCTTAAAAAAAAATCTGCTGCATCTTCACTCTATGACCCGAGTGGACCTCAGTGATGAAATAGGGTAGAAGTTTTCCAGTAGATGCAGCTGTCTGTTTCTACTTTATATACTGTCTATTCAGGAAAGGACAAATACAGCAAATATTTCTGTGAGTGTTTCGAAATGAGAGCTTGTAAAATATGTGATACGGTTGTGGTCATGTGTGGTAGTTCAGTGGCAGCAGAGAGAATATGTGTCTCCATACAGGAGCACCAAAATACGTGAATGAAACTGTTGTGTCCTCACGACACTGGTGACATGCACGGTGGCTTTATTCTGGCTCAGTTTTAATTCTTCCCCCTTTTTTTCTCCAATTTTTCATAAAACTGAAAGTCATTATAATCTCTCCCAGCTCCCCATCATCTCCACGTCAGAGCACAAAAATAATTATATAAATGAATAATCCCTGAAAATCCTGGTTAAATATGAGCGCCATACTCCTAGACAGCCCTCTGGGGATTGATTTAATGCAATGTCGTCCGCCAGGCCCATATTTTTTTCCACTGTCTGCAAAAATACAGCAGCAGAATTTAATTTAAAAGTAAAATTTTCCTCCTGTTTTAGCTTTTGTGTTATTATATTGTTTGTATTTTGTTGTCGTTGTTTGTCTGTTTTACATGATGAAGATTCTTTTGGAGAATACAGTTTGCTGTATAAATGTGAGCAAAATCATTTTATGTCAACTAGTCTTTTAGTGTTCATCTTTTAAAAGTAACATTTCTAAATTTTCAATTTTCAGTGTTTATCCAAACAATGTTATATATTAACATAGCTGTCTCCCTCTTTTTCACTCAGTAGTTATTTTAGAAGTGGCTATGTCAAAAGTCACATTGGACAATTAATGTCTTGCCTCACCAGCTCACAGTATAATATTTTATATTTCCTTTAGATTTTCACCTACCTTTGGCTTGCTGCTCTTCACTTTGTCTGACACATTGGAGGCTGTCCTCTGTAACATTTTCTTCTGTTTTAAGGTTATTGTCAAATTTCAGTCCTTGCTTTTCTCTCGTCTTTACCCCGCTCTACCAACAGTGAAGTGTTAACTTGCACAGAGGCTGCCTGTCTGATGGACTGACTAGCCCACTTCCTTACGACACACAGGATGTGAGGCAATTGGCATTGTGTCTCTTGAAGCAGAATCGCTTTCAAAGGGGAAAATACAAGTGCTTAAGTGTGCATTTTGTGGCCTGCTCACAAAAACAATGAGAACCACTTCCAGGAACGGCTGCATGTAGGTTTTATAATTGTGGTATCTGTTATTTAGAAGATAAGAGATATCCTGGTGAGGATGAACTTGCGTCATATCTGCTACTGTGTACTGTGGTTTATCTGCTCAGAGTTGAACAGCTATGACACTTCAATATAATACAATAGAAAGACAACATGTTAAATGTTAAAAAGTCTGATATTCCTCAAAAGTGTTATTTATTAGCAAAGAGGAACTTGGTTGTGGTAAATGATGCTGCAGTAATTATTCGTATGTCTTTCTTAATGTGGGGTGAATACTTTTGAGGAAGTGCTGATGTATGACAGAGGAACAGCTGAAACTTTGCTGTGTCGAAACACTTTCCGTTTTATCTCTGTTCTCAATATGGAAGCAAATACATTTCATTTTATGTCTTAGAAACTCTTCACTGTCAAATGGGATAGGTCGGAAGTAGATTTTTGTTTATTTATAAGGGTTAAAAATCCCCAAATCGCCCCCTGTAACCTTCTTCCAAAACATGGCCCCTCTGAATCTAAGAGTTTGAGGCAGTAGTTGGACACACAGGATCCTATATTGCTGCCAGTCATTGCTGTGATGTTGCCATGTGGGGATTTGCCACTGTGTTTGTGTCATTGCGGGAGCTTTCAATCAGTCAGCTGAAGAAAAGGGAATTCTACAGACAAAACCGTTGACTAATCCCACAGCTTGCAATCAGCCTTGTACAAAGAGAAAGTCTTAACTTCTATGCCACCTCTGGCTCCACTCTTCAGAGGCTTCATGTCCAATGAAATGACATTTTATCTCTAAGAACCAATGACACTATAGATCCATAGGGATCTTGTAATCTCTACGCCGGATCATCCTTTTCATCTTGGACAATTTTCATCTATTTTCTCCCAAGTCATGTTAAGCTTTGTGTCACACAGGACACCACTGCACGTGCTCACTGGGTATCAGCAGAGGTCTTAAGCTGAGAGATGTCAAGTGCACACAAAGACACTGACTTTTAAGGTCAATCTGCACCCTTGTGTGGTATTAACCCTGTGAACATTGAACTTGCCATATTAAACAGAAACTGAAAGGATCCAAATAGGAGAGACTGAGATTCATTTAGAAAAGAATTGCCAGCTGCATCCCACAAATGTATCCTTCAGGAGGCCTGATAACATGGACCTGCCACTGGTTCTGTGGGGTTTAGTGAAATTATGATACCAAAACATATTCATGTTGTGGTAAAGTATTGTTTAAGACCCATTAAAGGACAGTGTGATAGCATGGGGACACAAAGGCATCACAAAGGCGAGCAATGTTAAGGTTACTTTAAGCACGATACTGTAAAACTAAAGTCTGAAGGGTAAATGTGCATGATGCAATAAAAGTTAAGCATCAGACAGAAGCTGTCAGTACTGACCCAGAGCATAATTAGACTAGTTCAAGGACTAACTAATGGTTTCGAAAACATATATCCACCGGCAGAAACTTACATCTGATTCTGATAGATCCACATCTGTGATAGATCGCGGCACCTTTGGGGGAATCTCGGTTTTACAGTCCCGTTTCAAGCTCCCATCCTGGGCCGTCCCTTGCTGCTGTCTTCCCTCCCACTCCTTCCCATGGGGTGTGGCAAAGTCATGGGAGTACACTCGATATTCTGTGAGGGGCCTGCGGCACGTGTGCTGGATGGTCCCCCAGGCAGGGCTGCTGTCACCTGGGCTGCTCCATCTCTGGTGGTGGGTGGGCGTCGCTCCACCAGGGAGGGTGATCATGTCTGAGCATCGGCCTGGCGTTGTGTTCTCCTGAGCGGGGAGGGTGGAGGATTTGCCCAGGTATGGCCTCCTGTTTGACCTGTATGGCACTTCCAGATAGTGGGGTCCCATGGGTGGGCTCACAGCACATGGCGGGGAGTGCACTGAGAGAAATAAAAGAAGAAAATATAAATAAAAAACCCATTTGTCATCTTTCTGAGACTGGGGAAGTCTTATTGAACCTTTTTAACCTTAACTGCAATCAGGCTTCTGCGTCATGTTGAGGTGTTGCTGCAGCAGAACAGTTCATTACGGCAGAGAATGATTCATAGTTCTGTATTCTGGCCATTGACTGTTGTAACACCTCCACAAAGCGTCTGTTCAGTCTCTTTAAACATTTATTTCACAATAGGCCAGGCAACAAATACAATGAAGAGACATTTGGCAGTGAAAATGGCTTCGCTAGATTGAGAAAACACTTTACAAATTGAAGCAGCACCGGAAAGAGAGTAGGATGAAACAGACGAACAGACCAGTCAGAGTTCTTGCGGTCTCAACCTTTAACTTTGTACCTCTAATCTGTAGCTTGAGCGGATGTTTGTGTGCTATAAAGCAGCCCTCTGCGTACCTATACTGTTGGGATGTCACAGACACCTACAATGAATGTGTTGCAACACTCGAAAGCAGAAGTATAATTCAGAATTAATCAGAACTAGAGTTACAACATTGTGATAAATGCTGCATTTGCTATTATAAGCACAAGTTGTCATGCTGGGTCACCGAGTCATATAGACGTTAGAGAGGTAAGAGAGGTCAGTTTGAGATAGGGAGTAGGGGGGATTTTGCTGTTGTTGTGGAAAGCGGTCTCACCTGTGGAGCTGTGATTTTTCTTTGACCCTTCTTTCCCACTCTTTCCAGCTGCTTTCTTTCCGGGTTTTTGGATTCTTTTCACAGGTTTAGACTCTGTCGCCGCACCGTTGGCATGGACACTCTGGAAAGATGCACAGCACAACACATGAATACTTTAATGCCTTAATCTCTAAAATGTGACACCTCTTCTAATTTCTCAATAAAACATTAATAAATCCTTTATAAAGAGTCTACTCTAGTCCATCATATCACACAGCTCAGTTTTAGCCCTGCTAGAGGCATAGCTCATGTTGGTTGCTTCGTCATTTGCCACTAGTTTTTGTACAGACCTTTATGGTCCCCAGGGGATGAATCCTTTTGACCACAACCTCTGACTTTCAAGCTATTGCCATTATGAGGTTGAATGGAGTGCCATGAAATTTCATTACAGGCATTTTCATCTTTTCATCTAGTGCTATCATTAGGTTCAAACTTTTATTTGTCCAGTACTTTGGTCTATAACCAAATACCACATAGCCTAATAAAAATCACACCACATGGTATAGTACAGTATACCTGCTTTACACCTGCATGCCATCATTGACATTTGGGCTTTTGCATGCTGATTTTAGATTTAACCTAAAGCACTGCTGTGCCTCACAGAGCCACTAGCATGGCTGTGTTTTTGGTGGTTGTTTATATAAAAAACTTACACAGTATCTTTTACCAAATCCCATTTGGGTCACTGGTACTTTTAGCACTCTGTGAGGTACTGAGAGCTGCTGCTGATCCAATACTGGCACGCTCTGTTTTGTTTGCTTCTCACTATGATGGGCATTAGCCAGAATGGGCACTGTGTGACCTGGCATGAGGCCTCTAAACCCTCCCCACCCCAAACACACAGACAGCCCTCTTGCTTTCACATATCTGTCTGCCATGTGGCCCGGAGATTACACAGGGAGCAGTACCCTCTTTGGACCATCTGTACTGTATTAAAACCCAATCAGCATTTGTGTTAAATGATTGTGCCATTTAGGCCACCAGAGGCTCCCTGAATACTACAAGCAGGTGGCAGCTTGAAATTCCTAAGTTGACACAAAATGCACTTGTCCACATCTACTGGTAGAGAACAGGTTCATTTTAATGCTGCTCAAACATCAGGCTAGACACTGATCTGTGATGTACAATGATATTATTTAGTGCTGTATTAATAACAAAGATATAAGGGGCATAACAGGTTCATGCACCTCCACCTACCAGCTCTTTGTGGTTGCTGCTACATATACTGTTAATTATATTTCTATGTTGCCTACATCATATCATAGAAAAACAAGTTCCAAAAGCATGAAAATATTTGGTGTAACACTGCATTAGTTTTGCATGATTGCAACATGTTTGCATGAGATTCGTAACAAGTGAAGCTGGCTGAAATAACTGCAGGGAAGCTTTTTATTCTAACCTGGCTTGAGAGTGGTTTCTCCTTTTTCTTTGTGCCAGAATGATGAGCTCCTTTCCCTTCTTTGGTTTCTGTTCTGTGTTTAGTCTTCCTCGTCTCTATGGGGACACAACATAATTACAATATACAGAATATGTCATCAGGTTAAACACTCCAATGAGAGGTCATTCAGGAAGCGGAATTATTTATGTATTTCTCTATGGGATCAAAGGACAGGGATTAAAGGACAGGTTCACAGTTCAAGTATATCTTAAAACAATAGTCATGTGCCCATATGGACAATGAAACAGGTTTTGTTTGCTGTAATCAAAGACAAAATAAAGTTCTTTCTGTGTAAAAAATGTATTGTCAAAGTTTATCCAATCTACCACTGCTTTGTGTTTAACATTGTATACAATCATTGTAGCCCTGTGTATCATTACTCAATAGTTTGGGGTACAATTTCGGTGGTGAATTGGATGAAAAGTCCAGCCCACCTCTTCGGACGTCATGCTGAGAGTCTAAATGAATGCTGGCATATAAATGAGCTTAAGATATTTATTTCCCATTTACCTTCATTGTGATTGTTGGTGATGTGGACTAAATCTTCTCGGCTCTTGGCGGGTTGCCAAACAGCAGTATTACAGCCGGGGTTATCTGCCACGAAGGGAGACAAATCCCAACATTGAGGATTTTAAGTCAACGAAGGCCACAGAGACATCAGACTGAATAAAATTGTTTTCTGAGTCACAGACAGGCAGTCTTGTAGATTATTGGTGGTTTAAATCTAAATAATAGACTTTTTTCTTAGCAGGTTTCGAAAAGGTAAATTATTCTGCTGTAGTCTTCCTGAGGGTTCATGATACAGGTGAATGCATGGGTGGCAAAATGGAACTGTTGTTGCTTTTATTGTATTGCCCATAATGTTCACCATTAAAGGTCCAGTGTGTAACATGTATGATAATCTATTGGCAGAAAAGGAATATGATACGCATAACGTTTTCATTAGTGTATAATCACCTGAATGTAGGAATCTTTATGTTTTAGATCTACAGGCAGCATGGGTCGCCTTCCATGGAGTTCGCCATGTTGAACTGCCATGTTTCTACTATAGCCCAGAAGGGACAAACCAAACACTGGTCCTAGATAGTGGTGTCTACAGTTTTGAGTAGGTTTAGTTTCTCCCTCGCGCTTGGAAGGGAGGGTGAAGCAACAGAGTTGAACCACACAGCTAGATGTCACTAAATTCTACATACAGGTCTTTTAAAGCAGCTACAATGAGCTTTCATTTTGTGCTGATTCTGGCGGCCCCTATGGACAAAAGTTGTATCATCCTTTTTCGTCCAATTTTGAGGACAATCTGACAATCCGACTCGGTGGCAGGCATTACTGGTTAGAGTATAACTATAAAGAAATAGCCAATGCAGCCTGATGGTCTTGTTTGTTTATGTAGGTCATAAAGAGTCATCATTATTAAATTGAGACTGTTTCATAACCAGTAAAAAACTCATCGTAATGCATTTAAACAATAATGAACACAATGAATATCAAATCTCTATGAACCTACACATGTCTTTAAATTAATCCAGCATTAACAAAACACAAAGAAAATAGTTTTTTTACTCACCAAGTGCTTCATTATCTGATGCTGATTTGGATATATGTGTTCTGAAAGTACAATTGAAAAAGAAATATGATATTACAATGCAGTTGCTTTTAATTAGTGTTTTAGTAGATGTCTTCTAGCCCTTGATTGTTTTTTTATAGACAGACAGTTTTAGACAGTTGGTAAAATAGAGAACCATAGAGCTCATAAATCAAAGGATGTCCTTTGAAACCACATCTTGAGAAAATACATTGCTACTGTGCAGAGGCACTCTGTGTGAAAGCATGATCTACTTTTTCTATGGGCCGAGAGACCAGTCTGTGACCACAAAGTCGTGTTTCTTTCAAACTAAAGCCGTGGGTGTAAAGGTGTTGAGGTGACTGGGGACTCTAAGTAGGTGGGCCTTGAATCCGCTTAGTTCAACTAGACCAAAGCCATAATCTGCCTTCTGCTGGCCCAACAGCCCGCAGGGTCCTGTTTCACAAAAAACATTACTAAAAACAAACAATCAAACTAAACAGTATATACTGTACGTAAAAAGCTTTTTTTTTCCAATTGTGTCTAATGGGCTGCCAATCTCTCTTCTTAAACTACAGGATCGTATTGGCCAGGCCAAATGAGCTAAAGATAAGGATGAAGAGGGGAGCACTGCTGAAGAGCCCGTCTGCTCTGCTGCAGGAAGGATTTACAGTATTAACCCTCAGTGAAAATAAACAGGGAGACTTTCAAGCCATATTATTAGTCTATGGGAAAGCCCTTTCACTTGCATAGCAGATTTTCTCAGCGGTGTGCACGCAACAACAAAAGAAACAGAAAGAAGGTTAAACAGTACAGTAGAGACATGGAAGTGAAACATAATGCGTTTAATACAATTAATTTTCTGTTTACAGCAGAATTACATGTTTAGTAAAGGAAAAAGTCACATAATATAAAATAGATTTACCTGTGAGCTAAAAACCAACATGATTTGCTGCAAATTGCATGTTTGTGTCTAATTCTCTGGTGAACTCACCTTCTTTTCTTTTTATTATAGTTGGTCCCTTGCATCTGAGGCATCTCCTGAAAGAAAAGCATTTGCAGTCACAAATAGCAATCTTTATTATTATTTTCATTTTACATTCAAATCACATGCATTTTCCTACCTTCAAACTACCTGTTCTTGCTTCTAATTATACTAAATGTGTATACAGTTCTGCATGGGTATGTGTACATCTACTATATGTATTTTGGCTCTTTCCCTTTAAGGAGGGGGCAGTGTGTGTGGGAGTGGCTAGGCTGTATATGTGTGAGTGTATCTGTGTTGTTTTGTTTTATGTATTGTATTCTCTGTATATTTGTGTTAAGTTTCATCTCAAGGGGTGTATCCTTACAATAAAAAAAATGTTTCTACAGATTTGATAACATTATTGTTTTCGATTGCAGACTCAATGGTAAGATTCACTGGTGTGGCATCAGTGACATTTAATTCACATGACAATCTTGAACTAAACATTCTGACTGTTTTTTAGTTCTTTAGCTCTGACTGGTCTGGCTTCAGCAGCAGCAGCTGTCAACTGGTTCTGTTCATCATTTCATAATCAGCTTTGTTTGTTTGTTAGGTACAATCTGCATAGTGGGAGTCCAAAAGCTCTCAATTCCTGACCCCATACAGTCTGCTCATGATTGCTCACATAGCTCCACCATTCACAATCTGTACAACATGCATGTGTGTGGACATGCTTAAGTGTGTGACTTTTGACATTTTGTACAGACATTATGCATCCCCCCCTCACCATAGAAATAGATCTTCCAGAGCCTTGCCACTTTGTGTTGTCGTCCAGCAGGACCGCTGGGCTGCAGGAGCGGCTGCAGGAGCGGCTGCATGAGCGGCTGGAGCAACGGCTGGGGATGGGCGGTGGTGGACCGTCACTGGAGCTCTGCACCGCCTCATACAGGCTGTCCATAGAACCCTCCTGATGCCATGTGGACAGACAGACAAACACACAGCTGTTAGCTGAAATTTGGCAGCAGGAGCAATTCATGAATGGATTTATCCTGTTGGATTAAGTCTGATGTGATAAAGTGTAGGTTCATATCAAGTTTTGTAGGTTACACACTTTATATCGTGGTAAGGAAATGTCATGCTCTATGACTGCTTAGTCGAACCTCACACTCATTTCAGAAATTTAAAAA
Source organism: Morone saxatilis (assembly GCF_004916995.1). Lineage (NCBI taxonomy): Eukaryota > Metazoa > Chordata > Actinopteri > Moronidae > Morone > Morone saxatilis. The sequence goes on along the minus strand of NW_023340257.1, from coordinate 7,609,979 downwards.
CAAATCCTTCACACACAGTTTAATGTTTAAAGAATGGTTGTTTCCACAGCCTGAAGCTGAGAAAACCTAAAGAAATGTACGAGACAGCCCACATACGTCTTTGTTTCCCAGTAAACGGACACAAAGCTAGAGTTATGAGGATTTTATTTGACTGTAGGGATATTCTGCTAATGCTGCTCCAAAGCTCTTATAAATTTTCTTGTCAACCATGGATTCAGGGGAGGATTGAAATTCCTCCGAACAGATTTCTGCCTGGATTAAAATGTGTTCAGCTTGTTTGAATTCCTTCTAGGAACGAATAACCAATTTTTATCTGCATCCATCTCATCATGACTGTACGATAACATCTTATCTATGAACTGGGCTGACGGCCATTTTTAGTGACAACAAGTGAAGGTGTTTTGATTCACAATGATACATTTATAGGATCAGCCTCTTTGGTTTGAACATAATGTGTCCATGTGGGTCGAATATTTTCACTGAATGTATAAACAAGATATCACAAAGATATCCTACACTCTTGCCCACTCCAGTTTCCTTCCAAATTCTATTTGTGGATATTTTAATACAACTTAAATTTATTCATGCTTTTAATTTATTAATGTTGTTTGAAATTTTATTAAGTTGAATCCTGGATCATGCAATTTCATTATCCTTCTAGAAAGAGTTTTCATAAAACTTGTCTCTCTAAACTTTAGTCAGTACAGTATCATTTACTTCCATCTGTATCTCCATTGTGCCAAATGATTACCTAAATCAAACATGTATATAAAATGTTTTTTAATATCTTATTAATGAGGTTGCGTTTGCACAAGCCATCATTGTACACCTGATGTGGAACCAAGAGAGAGGACAATCAGCGCAATCACAGTTCAAGCCTCTGTTTACTATAGTAAGACATTGGTTAATAATCCTGATGGTCAACATCCCCAACATCTGTCCAAAGAAAGGTTTCTGTATTCCTGCCCTTGTGCCCACATGTAGCATGACAGCTGCAGCAGCATCTGAGGGACCATATGTGTGAGTTGTGCCACCACACACTAGTCTTTACCCTTGTCGCTTCACTTATCAGTACTTTCTTTCTACTTTCTCCGTTGCATCACGGACACATCAACCAATACATGAACTGCAGTATTAAAGTACACAACAATGTGTCATGCTCTACTCAATTAGTGCAAGGAAATCCAATAAAGCAGATGAGTGTAGTATTTTTAGACAGCTAGTATGTGGATTGTGCAAAAAGAGCAACTCATTATCAGTAGGATATTTCTAATAATTAAACAGACAGCAGCCTAAGTGTCTTTGGGATCATGTGTAGCTAAGAGGCTGACACACTGTGATAAAAACCTTGCATTACTTACACAGCATGTGCTGATTTACAAATATTTCCTTGTGGCCATGCTCTCATTTGCACCACATGGCTCACAAGCTCTCTTTCCTACTCTCACACACAGCTTGTCAGGTACATGATGCAGAAATCAAAGTGTGTCTCTTACCAGTGAAAAGCAGAAAAGGTTCATGTTGGCTGAGGGGTGTCCTGTTCGTTTCAGTGCGTCTGATGGAGGTGAACCAGCGAGCTGAGTGACAGCCAGAGAGACACAACAGCTCAGTGTGAGCCCAGCCCGGGCCGCCTGCTGTCTTCCCAGATTAATACCACAGTGAAAATCCCTCCACTAATCCAATAGATGGACCACCATTACCCTACCAGCTGAAGCAGAACTCCCTCTTGACAACAAGCCCATCATTGGTGGAGCAACATGATGAGTCTTTGTTTTGAATTTTGTTTTTTTATTTATTTTTTTGCAGACAAGCTTTGTCCAGCAGCCATGCTTTTTCTAACCTACACTTAAAATTGATATCATACACTAATTATATCCTTTACTTAAGTTAAAGTACCAGAAAACTGTGTGAACTTACTCCAGTGAATGTCCTACTTACAAAATATTGCTTTTTAAAGTATTATCAGTAAAATATATCGAAGGTACAAAATACAAATGTGGCTAACATATTGCATATTGTCAATACTTTAATTATTTATGTGTATGCAGCATTTTACTGTTTTAGCTGGTGGAACTAGGTTTAACTACTTTATGTATTATTTACTATACTGTTTTTACTACAGGTAGTTTAATCCAATGGTTTCCAACCAGGGGGTTGGACTCCCTCCAAATGCTCTCAAGATCAAATCTGGGAGGTCTTGAGATGATTAATCGAAGGAGACAGAATAAAAAACAGTGATCTGCTACAAAAACTCATACTTATTTTTTATCAACTACACAGTGCTTTTGGAGTGTATTGCAAGGAGAGTGTGTTTATTGAATGTATTGTGTTTTATGTAACACCTTAAACCTTAAACGTAATTAGTGGCTATGTCTGTAAAAAAAAGTAGTAGAGTAAAAAACAATTACCTCGTAAATAAGTGGAAGTAGAAAGTAGCCTAAATAGGAAATACTTAAGTAAAGTACAAGTACCTCACAGGGACAGTACTGGAGTAATTGTGCACTAATACATACTAATCATCTACCCCCTCCATCACAATCTATAAGAAAATATTCTTTCAGTTGTGAGGTGAAGAAAAGCTTTGATGTTTGAGTGTCTGTATGGCTTCCTCTTCGCACCATTTGAATAGCTATTTTTTTTATATAGTATTTTTTTGGGCTTTTTTTTATTGCCTTTATGATAGTGACAGTTGAAGAGAGACAGGATGACACGCAGCAAAGGGCCGCAGGTCGGATTCGAACCCTAGATAGATAGATAGAGATCTCAACCTCTAACCAGTCTTGTTGGAGGAGAGAGAGAAAGAGATCTGATAATGTGTAAAAAAGAAAAAAATACACTTACAAGAAAATGACTGTAGCTTCATTTGACAACTGTACCAACACTCACTGAACCTTTAGTATGGGCCATGCTAATTCTCACATTCTCAACCACAGCAATTTCCTGTGTGGGCAGCAAATGAGTGTAGCATGTGTTTTTTCTCATGCTCTAAATGTGGCTGTTTGTAACATACTAGCTTCTTCAAAAATCATAATAATTCCTCTACATGACAGGAAGTTGATACATATTTGGTTTGGTGGAGGTCACCCATAAGTGACGCATTAAATAAAAAATTTGATTTTATTTTCTATCTGAAGACATTGTGCTAGAAGTCACTGGGTCTATCTGTGTAACTTTTGGATAAATCCCATGTGTGATATATTCGTATTAAACTAGTGACACATTAAGTGTAAAGGTTGTGGCCTCTTAATCCACCAATCATCCACCTCTGGTGTCTGAGCTGCTCTAACGTAAAGAAGAAAAAGCTGGCGGGATTAACACATATGACCTATATTTTCATGCTGACAGTGTGATTTGGAACGATGTGTGATGTTGCCAAGTATTTTGAATTAATCCAGTTCATTCATTTTAGTCAGTTCATTGTTGTATTCTGTTTCTAATGTTATATATTTGTGTTATCTGAGCAACAGGAAACACATTTTAAATGAAACATGAGCCCTGTATGAAGGAGCTTTAAGGGCCATAGAAGTCATCACAGGCCTAAATGACCCAATTAATCACTTTCCCACTGACGTCAGCCTGCTTTGCATGGTTTAAGAGTCTCATTAAAATGTCCCAATTACTCAGTATGCTGCTGTACTTTCTTGTAGTCAACATTGAATCTGAATGAAACATGCACTGTGTTGGCCTGACAGTAACTGGGTGTGACATGGCCAATCGCTCTCAGGGTAGAGTGAATGAATGCTGCCAGACAAGATGCGCTCTCCAGCCACAGGTGTGTGCGTGACAACTTATTATATGACTCAAGGGTAAATTTTGTGTTTGTGCTTTATTGTCATGTCTTTAATGTCTTCAAGAAACAATTTCCCTGGCTCAGTGTTGAAAGAGGGATGCGAAATTAAACAGCTAACATCCCTTTAGCATAAAGTCAAATGGGGAATTTGTGGGCGCAAGTGGGTTAAACGTGCATGTTCACTTTCTTTCTCATTAGCAAACATAAATGGACACAAAACCAGGTTAAAGCAGGGCCTTTAGGATGATTGATAACATGCTTCATTTTGGACTCATTTGGGCTGACACACCTGAATGAGTCTATAAGTGCTGGTCTTCAAATTCTTAGCCTGACTGTTCCAAATGCTACAAATTATGGCCGACGTGGGTGTGTTGGCCAGGATAATTGGCTTACTGTAAATTATTAACCATTTCAATTTATCCTTTGTAGATAAAAATCTGCAGTAGGGGACTGTTTAGGAGTTTCTTGTAAACAAACTGTTTGCATTTAGCATTTCTCACTAAAATGCAACATGGCAAGGCACCATGGGCAGGATTCTTCATGTAGAAATACAAGAATTTATAATAAGGGTACAAATCATAGTATTGCTTCATGCATGACTCGTGTTGATTCAGGCTGTTTACACAGTTACTTCATACATTAACTGATATGTAACAAAAAAAGATGGATTCCTGTTAGAGAAAACATTATTCAGACTCATGTATTTGCTCAGCCTCTCTGAAAGCAGAACAGTACCTCTTCTCATAAAAACAAGCAATTTTTTAAATCAAACTGGTTGTCAGATGCAAATAAATACATAAATGCATAGATAAAGTTAGATAAATAAACTTTCATGTAACTGAGCTCCAGCTTGATCGCGTACCCATTAAACTGATGGTCCATTAATTAATCTTTTAATTCACTGTTAAGACACTAATCAGAACTACAAGGTCAAAAAACAGGAACTAGAGGCATGCCTCACCTGTAACAAAAGACAGCTCAAACATATTCATGAGATCAATTCAAAGATTTATTCTTGTTTTGATTTTGAAACAGATGATGATCCAGCGTTACATTGCAGCAGAGACAGACAGCGACCCACATAGCATTAGGCTGTTGCAGTGACCCACTAAGTGACATCAGGAAGGATTAAGTGTGTGTTTGCGTGCATGTGTGTTTGCGTGCCCTGCTTCGGGCACTTGTGCATTAAAAAAATCATGGCTGTGACTACCAGCGTGTTGCGCAGTTTGACAAGGCTGTCAAATGATGAATCAGTACAAGCTATTCAACATTTGTAGATTTAAGTGAAACTATTAATAAAAGCAAATCAAAGACAGGATAGTTTAATTAAAATCTTTTAAGTCATCTTCCATCATGTTCAGATTTAAGTGATGAATTTTTTTCACACTGTTGTCATTAAACAGAAAGCGACAGTGAACGCTGATTGACGCCTCAGGTCTAGCAAAGGTCCTGTTGGCAGCAGGTTGTGAAAAGGTCCTCAGCGCAAAACTCCTCACAAGTTCGAGACTTAATGTCACCTCCTGAAAAACAAATAGAACAATATGCAATGACTGAACCATTCCTCCGTCACTGCAATATGTAATACGACTTTTCCCAAAATAGTTAAAGCAGCAAGAAGGAAATTATATATTTTGTTCATTCTGGTGGCCCCTGTGGACAAAAGTAGTAGTGTTTCCAATAGTGATACCAGTGATTTCAAGGGGAATCTGACCAAACCAGATCAGGTGGCAGGCGATAAGAATCACTATATAGAAATAGCCAATCTTCTTACTGATAATCTTGTGTGCTTAAATGTCATAGAGCGGCATAAGAATTAAACTGATACTGTTTCCTGACCACTTAAAAGCTCATTGTAGTAGGTTAAAACACACATATTAAAACCTGAAAGTAAGAGAAAACAAAGTGAATCCTGCAGAACAAGTCCTACATACCGCCCATAACAGTCTTGCAGTACTGAGCTGTGTCCGGGCAATCTGTCTCCGTCTTACAGAGGTCGTCGTTGTCACTTTCACAGGTGTAGCACCTGAGTGTGAGCACTGATGACAGGACAAAATCCGTCAAAATTAAAATGTACACATACTACAATATTATCCTGGAAAACTCCAGTGAAATCAAATGCTTCCATTATAGTATATAATTAGTATTCTTTTTTTTAAAGTATTTTTGTCTTCATTTTGACCTTTGCGTTGGTAAAAAATAATCCAAAAATCTAATCTAAACCAAAGTTCCCTCACCTTGAGTGCTACACAGCAGCAGCAGCAGGACTGTAAGAAGCAGGACCTTCATGTTGGTAGTTGGTATGTGGACAAACCTCCCGCACTGGCACTTTTATACTGGCATCACATACCAAACAAGAATTGAGTCGTGCACTTCCTTGTACATGATATACCAGTAACTTTATTTTTAGCTCTATTATCTCACAGAACATACGAAACAAAAAGTGAACAAAGAGTTATTTAATCTGCTTTATGGCTTTTGTTTATGAGCAAGGTGTTACGTTGCAGGAACATCAGCTAAGGTTACTTTTAACCCTCACCTGTGGATTATTAATGAGCTTGTTTTTAACCGTTTCATTTCTGAGATTTGCTGGTCTGTGCTAACTGTATCTATTCATCAGAGATTGTATTTAATTATATTATACAGTTTAAACGTTTTTTAGAAGGTAGACCTCGTTTAGTGTGCTAGTTCCAGCCTGTTTAATTCAGACAGCCTAAAAAGTAACTGGAACATTGCACTTTTGGGTTGATTACAAAAGGAAGAATCTCTCTGCATTGTTTAACAAAGAGTCTACAGTGATTATATAAGACTGTAGGCCTACTTACAATAGGCCAATTTTTTTCAGTTCAGCTTAGAGTTTCAGATCAGGTTAGTGTGTTGGCAACTTTTTAGTTTTAGTATCTGTGAGGAACAAACATTTAATCACTTTCAAATTCAAACACAATTAGTTTGAAAGGGCAATAAGACAGAGGTACAGTAGAGGAGGGAAGCTGAACAGAACTCTGCATAAATTAATTTTAATTAAGTCTGTTTTCAAACTAAAATCTGCAGTGATGTTTATATTTTAAGGACCGGTATGTCTAGTATTTAGTGGCTTCTAGCTCCCTCTGTAGATAAACACAGGTAACAAATTTTATTATACACTAAACATACAATACAAAACATACCTATAAATATTATAATCCATCTGGGCCAGTAGTTCCACAGCTATGGATAATTAGCTTTTTATTTCCCCCCATATAATGGCACATTATCAAAGTATGATATGTCCCTAACAATACAAAGCCTAACTTCATAGGTAATACCAGTCAGATCTAGAATTTACAATAAATATAATAAATTAGCCAATACCATACTCCATACTCAAATCAAATGTCTTTAACAACTACATCCATCAAATGGGCCTTTATTTATTAAAAGCAGGAATTATAAAACCTTAACATTACTCACTGAAATAAAATAAGATGAAGATGAAGATGTGGTGGGTTACAGTTATGGTGTGCAGCACTGAAATAACAATATAAAATGTAAAACTCTTAACTAAATAATAAGTTATGACCATGTTGAGAAGCTTAATTAGGAAATGTGAACATGTTATATTCAGTTCATTTACTGATCATGAATAAAGTCCTCTACCAACTGCCACTATTGGCTATAATTACATTTGATCACTTGTTTAAAGCTCTGAGTCTGTAGGTTCAGTTGATTTTTAGAAATCAAAAGGTGATTCACTTCATCAGTGTATTTCCTACAGAAATATTTTGAGCATTCAGTGAGGATCAGATATGGCAAATTACACCATACTCTTATTATCTAAATACTAATAAACTCTATGCCCCAAGAGCCCTGTGATTCAAAGTAAAGCTTTTAACAGCCTGTGAAAACTCCCTGAGCTCTGAAATGAAGTTGCCCTTTAGTGACATCTGTAGGTAACAATGGAGAAGTGCAATACGGTGTGTGCATAATAATTTATTACTCAATTCAGCCTGACGCCAGTGATGAGTGAAAAAGTGAGGGAAAACAATGGTTATATATAGAAACAGGAACATCCACGTGAGACTGTGCAATGTAGTCTGTTTGTATGTTTTAGTCCATTTACAACAAATCACAAATATTTTCCATTATAAAACATTCTAATTCTATTTCCATTTTTATTTTTACTTTTTACTATATGAATATACCTATACATTAACTTATATTCTATATATTGTGTTAGATATTGTATATAAGTACTATTCTTTAACGTTGTGTTAGTGGAACAACTGTAGCGAACAAATTTACCCCCAGAGATCAATAAAGTATTTCTGATTCTGATCCTGTAGAGTTTAAGATGCTGTGCTTATCCTGCCCTATAAGCTGCCTTTGTTTCTATCTCTGCTTTTATTGTTTAAAGTTGTTGCGAGGGTAGATGAATCTCCAAGCAGCTGCAGCTGTGAGTCATTTGACTGTGTTGGAAAATGCACTTACAAAATGGGACAACAAATCTCTACAAGAAATAATGTCCTGTTACTCTGGAACATAATGCCAACTGGAAATATTTCTTCAGTAGAAAGTTATTCCGATAAAAGCTGCTAACAGTAAGGTCTGTGGAGTAACTGTAAATGTCATTTTACAATGCTCTAAGCAACAAATTACATTCACCTCCAATGTATTGGGGCGACTCACTGACATTTCCATGTCGCACCAAAAGTTACCAAGTCATGTTAGTTGAGAGGGCACTGCAGAGCAATACTCCTAATTACTACAGCCAGAGGTAGTGTCTCTTTCTTACCATTATCTGAATTATACTAAAGCTGGGTATAGGTTTAAAAAATAAGTTGAAGAAGGTTAAAGTGCTGGGTAGATAATAGATTAATGTTTACTTGGTGACATTCCCCCCTCTTCCTTTAACAAAGACCACATTTGACTGTTCGTACAGATAATTTCCAGGAAAATTTCTTATTAAACCCACTGATGTCAACTGATGGCCCTAATACTTGCACTTTATCACGTACAAAGGCCATCAGTGGCTGCACTTGGTGCTAGCACAGTGTCACAGCTGCGAGTTTAGCTCAACACCACTCCATAATCTTACTGTATCATTTATACAAGTTATAAACAAAGACTGTAAAAGTCATGCTGAAGGTGAGCCAGTAAACAAGCTGTCACAGAACAATTCCGCCACTGATCATGTGGAGGCAGCCTGACGCATAATTACATGTACTGTATGAGGTTGTGTTTTACTGTTGCTGTAATACAATAAAGTCGTAATCCAAACAGTACACCACATTAAGTTTTGTATTAAAATGTTTATTTGAAAATTTACAACAAAATATACACAACAAAACATCTGATGTTGGAGGAAAACTGGCACATTTTGCGGGATTCATGTATGAGGTATATTCCATTGATAGGAATTCTTAGTCATTACAAATCAGCAGTAAACAATGCAATTACTAAGAAAAATATGTTTCTGTGGAGAGTTTGCATATTCTCTCTTTTGTGTGTGTGTGTGTGTGTGTGTGTGTGTGTTTTGTCCAGGTACTCTGATTCACTGCGTATTTGATCTGTCTTGATTAAGAAAAGTCCCTAGAGTCACTTTGCTAGAGTGACTAAGAAGCCTAGCACGTTATCCTGTGGCCTCTGATAGTTTAATGAGAGTCAACATGAATGAGTCTTCCCTTTTAGAGAAGAGCAGAGAACCACGTCAGAGATACGTGACATAAACACTGAGCCACTGTGAGAGGCCTCCGTGTAGGCATTCTAAACAATGTTGTTTTAATTCAATATATACAGTATCAAAGTAGACGGTGTTGTCAAAACCTCCCAATTGTCAGTGTATCAGAGTTCTTGTTTCATCTTTAAGGTAAAGTATCCAAATGTAAACCTATAAAAGTGTCCTTTTATCCAATCAGCAATCAGAATTACAACCCTAAAGCAGTACACCGTAATGACCATAAAGAAAGTCTGTTCCTTAAAAATAAGCTTTAAGCTTTAAATTTTTGTTAAAACTTTTATTTTAAAGATGAGATATTAAAATCTCATCTTTAACCAGACACTTGATCTGACCAGGAACCAAATCAAGAAGGGAAAAGGGCGTGGTCAAAATAATATGATCAGAATTCTATCCTGGTTCTGGATATCTTGCTGATTTAATTTTTTATCTTTGTGGTACATGGGGCGCCAGCTCTACCAAGGTGAGCTATCTAGGTGCCCCCAATATTTTGCTAATTATGAATATTGCTTCACATACATTTAAAAAAACAACAAGACAAAAGTCATTACATACAAAAAAAAGGTTCCATAAATGTTTAGTTGTTTGGTTAAAAAAACAGTTAAAGGTTCAGCGTGTAACATTTAGGAGGATCTATTCCCAGAAATGGAATATAATATTCATAGGTGTGTTTTCATTATTGTATAATCAATCAACTGCAAAGGGAGTGGGTCCTCTTCCATGGAGGTCTACATGTTGAACAGCTATGTTTCTACAGTAGCTTAGAAAGGACAAACCAAACACTGGCTGTAGATAGGGAATTTGTGAGTTTGGCGGCCACTGTAGTTTCTCCTCTGCGCTCGGTTAAGTGCAAAAGTTTCAGTTGGTTGCAATCTGCAATCCTACCACTAGATGCCTCTAAATGTTACACTGGTCCTTTAAAACATTATACAACAACATGAAAAGTAAAAGTGGTCTGCATGTTGCAATGTTGCTAAAACACAATCATTTTATGGTTAAACCTGGTATAAAGTCAATGGAAAATCTCTTCACGATTCTTTTGAACTATTGTTTTTAAGTTATAAAAAAAAAATGTAGTTGTTACAAAGGCAGAATATAGTAGCATCTTACAATTGACAAATAGTCAGTATCAAGTATCAATCAAAGACTTTTTTTTCCACGATGATGGCTCATCCTACAGGAGCTCCAAACCAGTACAGCATAAGTTATACTGTACTGCTGAGATATATCATTTTTATATTATATTTATCTTTAACCAACAAAGGCATGTTACAGACACCCCTCCCTCTCCTTTCCATCTTCCTCACAGTTGTCTTCATGTGTTGATTTCTGTTTATTTGTTTGGTTCAGATTCAGACTGTGGTGGCAAATATGTAAGAAAATTAGATATGTTTTGCAGATAAACCATGTGTCAGAATGACCAAGAGCAGCTTGGAAGATTTGTTAAAATTCTACATTTGTTAAACTACATATTATGCAGAAGTGAGATATATAACTATATATGCAAGCCTTTTCTCTGGAAATAATAGTGTATAAAACATAGCCTTATCCCAGAAAACTGCTATTAGTGTATCTTTCACCGGCTACACAACTGCAACACCAAAAGAAAACAGAGTTAATCACTTTCCAATATGATAGTGACAACTTTATGTGAGTATGTGCACGTGTTCACAACAAATTTTCATCAGCTAATCATAACATTTCACATCAGCTATATCATATAAGGTGTGACACACAACTCAAATCTTTTGTGCTGATTAGTTATCAGAATGCTATAACACGATTAAAACAGAGGCGTCTTAAGGTCTCTGTCTTCCACATCATTAACGTCAACCATGATAACCTGAGAATCAGGCTTGGTTAGACTTCAATATCCTGAAATAACAGACTACCCATATCATAACACACAAATTGGTGCATGTATGCACTGAAAACACATAAATCACAATATCCTTACACATTTTGCATTTAAAAAATGTTATGAAGCACTGCTGAAGACAGACTGACAAAGAAAACTACCTGGATCCTTCAAACTTCCTCTCTCGATACGCATTGCCCTTCTTTATCAGGTAGAGAAGGACCAGGTCACAGAAGAAAGCTCCCTGTTAAATGAAGTCTTACTCAGTGATGTGAACAAAATCCTGTTCTTTAAAAACATTTCAATAAAATGATGAATGGTACTTACAGCACCCAACAAAGCCAGTCCTCCAGCTAAACTGATGGCTGTTGAGACGATGCTGAACGCCCCTGCCTTTGAATAACAGCACAAATAGAAGAAATGTTGTTTAAAACATCCAACACAGTGTAGTTACAAATTGCAATCTTCTGAATACAGCTCAGCCTTCCAAGCGTGTGGGAAACTGCAATCTAGAGCCAGTGTTTGGTTTGAGCGTAGGGCTACTGTACAAACATGGAAATTCAACATGGTTGCCTCCGTAGAAGAGGACCTGCTCCCTCTGTAGATAAAATACTCACTCTAAGGTAACGAAAAACACAACAACTCTTATTTTCAGAGGATTATACACTAATGAAAACATACCTATGGATATTAAATTCCATTTCTGCCAATAGATCCTCATACATGGGACACACTGGAGCTTTAAATCTCATCACTTCATAATTCTTTGGCAGAGTGGACAGTATTCCATGCATTCACTTTGTAAAACACATTTTCCATACCTTTCCATACACCATGATGTTAAATCGGACACCATAGACTTTGAATAGAGATCGATAGCTCTCACCAGTAGCATTTTTAAAATACCGAGTGTATCTGTTGGAGAATTAAAAAAGGTAAATACAGAAGCATGAGAATACAAAAAAAAATTATCTTTAAGTAGTTCATGACAAGGTAGACTTTTTGATCAATTTCTTCTGTAAAATCATATTTGTAATTGTGAGTAAAAATAACTCCATTGTTGAAAATAGGAATGACAGCATAGACTAAGACAGTGTCTGTAATGAGTCTCACCTGAAGTTAAACCCTTTTGTGAGGGTCTTGTTGCAGCCACTGATGTCCAGGCGGGTAAAGTAGTACCGTGGATGGCAGTCAGAGTAGCCTTTGTCAAGATCACAATCCCACTCGATCATAATGCCAATGGAGCCGCCCTAGGAAAACAGATTCAATCATATGTGGCTTCTAAATCATGGTAAATAGTCTTTGTCTTTTCTATTTGACCACTACATAGAGAAATTATTGTGGTGGAAATGTTCCTAAATAATGACAAATGAGCATGACAACTAGCATGTAAACATTAGGGATTCACTGATCTGACTATTTTCTTCCCACTGCCGATACCTCAACTCAGGCTGATATGAGTACTGAGCCAGCACCAGTGCTTAAAATCTGTATACCTCACCCGCAGTAAAGGAAATTGCAAATGATACCAGAAAACACTGAATTATTACAATGACACATCATTGCCAATACTCAATCCCCTTAATAAGGTCAATATGTGCACCACTGGGTCGGATTGTATATCGCTTGTAAAAATTAATAAAAGCATGTTGTTTAAGATCACAAGATATTCATAATTAAGCAGATCTCTGTACATTATTAGGAAACAGTACTTTTCAGTATTATTCTCTTAAAAAAATAGTTTGTTTTGTCACATTAGTCCCAGACCCATTTTTCTATTTTTTTTTGTATGCCTTAAAATTCAAACATAATAAAATGTTCTCTCTTTGCTTTTCAACTCAACTGTTGATGTAGATGTGGTGGTGCCTGGAATGTTTTTTTGTTGTTGTTGTTGTTGTTGTTCTGACAAAAAAAGGAACACCAAATAAAATCTGAGTTGAAAAGCATAATACTAACAAATGTGTCCATGTCCTGGAACTTGAATCCAGCTCGCCTGGTGATGTCTCCAAGTCGGAAGATGGGGCAGTAGGGGTGGAGCTCTTCATCGTATCTGCACTTCCTCAAATAGGATTCATCAGTCGTTTCAAGGACGTTGGACCTCACAGAAGAAATACACAGTAGTACAGACTGTGCACTGCTCACAGCTCACAGCTGTTTCCAGTTAACAAGCAGTACATGCAGAGAATGTGTGGAGACAAAGGGGACTTACTTTGAAAATCCGAATTTAGGAAATTTGATAAATCTTTGAGACCAAGTCAAGTTTCAGCGTTGTCACAAAGTCTCCTTAAACACAACAACTCACACCACACACCACAACACCACCCACCAACTCACTCATACCAACCCTCATTGACTATAGACTAACCCTTATTAGAGTCTTAGGATAGACTCCTCAAGGGAAATTGAATTTTCAGCAGCTTACACAACCATCTATAAAGAAAAGAGATATAAAATACAATATAAGATAAACAATAAACTCTTAGCTAAATATAGAAAGTAAACAATAAACAGTAAACAATAAACTCTTAGCTAAATATAGAAAGTAAAGATAAGAATAAAAGTAAAATAAAATTCAAGTAAAATAAAGTCAAATAAAATAAATGTAGAAAACTTTACTGGACTGACTCATACCTTACTACAATATCCTCAGGAAAACTGCCTTAACTGGTGCTACTGCATTACTTCACCATACACGTTTTACACATATATTTTTCTACCCTTGTATAGGTGTCATTCACATTGCACTATGCAGTATGTTTTTACCTTGATTTGCATCCTGTTTTTGTATCTAGTGGCACCTTGCTCTGAATGTTTACAGATGGATGGCAATACAGCCCTCACCTGTGTGTGTGTGTGTGTGTGTGTGTGTGTGTGCGTGCTTTAGGGTAAGCGAATTTATCAGAATAGAGGAAGAACAAACCATAACTTCACTTTTTTCATGCCTCCAAGAGCTTTCATGTAACTGCGTTTCTACTTACTGTGGTCTGTTTGTTTTTTCAATGGGACACCAGCCATAGATTTCACAGGTACCAGTGGAGTTTTCATCTTTTCTTAAGCATCTGCCACTCATAACTCCTTAAGAAAGCAGAAAACCTTTACCTTATCACATATGAAAAGACACTACATGTGAACTTCTGTTGGAAAATATGGATTATACATAATCTGTTATTCAGTGATATTTACCACATGAGCAGAATAGTCCTCAACATTATTTTAACCACTAGTGTTATTCTATCACATTAACATTTATATGTATTTGGAAAAATAAAGTTCCTGTCCTGCTGTTGTGTGAGATATAAGTGTATTTTGGCTAAGTTGTCACTATATTTATCATACCTATGTTTGATTACAGTGAATATACACATGTATTTGATTATAGTATAGTTATACTAAATGTGGCTTTTGATTTTCTCTGGCATTTAGATGGTACATTCGACATTCAAAATGAGGCAAGAAATGAAAGTCAGAATAGACAAGATGTTAAGATTAAAGCCTGTACTGTTCTAGTTACTGTTCACTCATTCTGGGATCAACCACTTGATTCTTAAGTTTTGGCTAAACATATATTTTGAGGTCACAATAACCTCTGAATCAGTGTCACCAATTCGCATATGGTCATCAGTTCTTGGGTTATGGCCAAAAACGTCAAATAAACCTGATTTATTGTCACAGTGACCTTGACCTTTGACCACCAAATTCTAATCAGTTCATCCTTGAGATTTGAAGACATTCCCTCAGTGCATTGCTCAGATATTGTGTTCACAAGAATAGGACAGACGGATGGACAGACTACCAGAAAACACTATGCCTCCGGCTACAGCTATCAGCAACGTGGAGGTATAATAAAATGTTGCTGAGGGAGAATATAACCTTGTTGAATTTAGACCCAAATCATATTTCGGAACCCAGTAAGTCGACCAACTCAATGGAAATGTATTTTCTTACCGTGACCAGCCACTACCATCTTTCCTTCTTTACAGTCCTTGTCATCTCGACAGTGGCCATCTAGCACTTTGGGGCTCTGTGAACAAATAGCAAAAAAGGTTCAAGAAACTTTTAACCATGACAGACCATTTTCACACAAACGAACCGTCCTGGATGAAAAAGCAGCTGTTGGATTCAGGAAGCAAATGTGATGAATTGTGATCTTAAAGGTCCAGTGTAATGAATTTAGGGGTGTAAGTGTAAGTTGCAGATTACAACCTGTTTCACCCTCCCCTTTCTAAGCAAAAAGGAGAAACTACAGTGGTTGCCAAATGTGCAAAAATCTATCTAGAGCCAATGTTTGGTTCATCTGTTCTGGGCTACTGTAGAAACATGGCTGTTCAACATGGCGGATTCTGTAGAAGGTAACCTGCAGCATCTGCAGATAAAAACGACTAATTTATGTTATGTTGTATTTAGATCATACCTATTAAAGCCTGTTCTGGCCAAGAAAAAAAAAAAAAAAAGAAAAATTAAGTATTGGAAAAATTAAAATACTCACAGTAATGCAACAGTTAAAACTAAAACCTTAAAATGATGAAATACTACGCAAAATTGTGAGATAGTTTATGAAATTCAAAGTATCTTGCCATTTTGACATAATTTCTTATTTTTTTTTTATTTATTATTTTGACAGTATTTTATTATTTTTATTTTGTTTCATAATTCTGACTTACTACCTCATAATAAGTAGTTCATAATGTTAATTTACTAGATTATAATTTTGACTTAGCATTTAATCATTTTGATTTAGTATTGCATTATTGTGACTCACTAGCTTCTCATTTTGACTTAGTACTAATTATATTGATTTAGTGTCATTATTTTGATTTACTGGCACATAAATTTGACTTTCAAATGTTTGATTTACCATGAGTATATTTATTTTTATCATACATAACTTCTTTTTAATTTCTTTTTAATAAGTTGAAAGTGAAATATTTTTGAAAAAGGGTAAAATCCCAATATTCACAGATTCTACTGCCATAGCTACAGTTAGACAAGTTCAAGTTTACACTGTATTTGAGTCCTGTGAGTATCCAAGAATAAATAACCTTAAATAACAGTAAAAGGTTTCTGTTTTCTAGCAGCACTGTAGTTAGGGATTATTCATGGACACGTCTGTGCCCTTTTCATAAAGGATGAGAAATTCATCTTAAAACTCTGTTTTAGTGGAACGTGACTGTGCCTGGCTGGAACCTGATACATGACAGTGAAAGGCCTTGGTAGCCTTTCAGATTCAGGAGCACTGCAATTTAGGTGAGAGCCAGATTGTATACAAGAAGCATTGTTTTAAGGTTGTGTAATGCTTGCATGGGCTTAGTGTTCTTCTTGGCCGTCGCAGTGAGGAAGGAGACCAAGAGAAGTTGTGTTTACATACCAGGAAACCTCTGGAAATTTGTAGCTAAAGATATAGTTGACAGAAATGATGAACAGTATAATTGAAACACACACACACACACTCAGGGAAAGAAGAGGGAGGTGTCATCCTTTGTTAAAAGTATTTTGCTATGACTAAGCGCTGTGAAGAAAAGGCAGATTGGTTCTCTCCTGGGTGTGCTGACCATGCCACCATATACGAGCCATTTATTGTCTTGCTACAGAAATCAAGACAGGGACTATATACCGATCAGCCATAACATTATGACCACCTGGGCACCCTGGGCACTCCCTACGTGCATCACTGAGCCTTGGCCGCCCATGAACCTGTCTCTGGTGCACCACTTTTCCTTCCTTGGACCACTTTTGATAGGTACTGACCACCGCAGACCAGGAACACCCCACAACAGCTGCAGTTCTGGAGATGCTCTGACTCAGTCGTCTAGCCATCATACTTTGGCCCTTGTTAAAGTCGCTCAAATCCTCACGCTGCCCATTTTTACAGATAATCAGTCTTAGTCACTGTCAGTGTTCATGATGATTATGGCTGATATCTGTTTTTTATTAAGCTTCAGTAGCTCTCTCCTAACCTCAGTCATCTATTGCCTTCTGTATGTGTGAGTCGTGCCACACTTTTGAATAAAGTGGGGGGAAAAAATACAGTCCATGATTTAGTATTTCAATTAGTTCTACAAAATATTCTTACCTCAGCACAGTATCCCAACTTCTGGTTTGGCGTCTCAAAGAAATTGGTTACAACAAACAGAACAGCTTCACCCTGTAGGTAGGAAAGAAAACTCTGTAAATTGGTCTTTATATTGACATCATCCCATAATGATGATCACCTCACCCTGTTCCTTCCTGCAGACCTGTCCCTCTCAGTATATACCGTACTAGCCACTTTCCCAACACCACATTATCTTAGTTGCCATATAGTGCTCCAGCTATTCCACCCACTAACCTGCTTTTTGATTTAAATCCACATGGTATCCACTACCTGGGTTTGACCTGCTTCCCTATTCAGGTTTTTGCTGTAGATACACCATAAACCTGTTTCCAGTCTTTATGCTAAGCAAAGATAACTAGCTGCTGGCTGGTGCTTTATATTTACTGTACACACTTTAGTGTGATGTCAATATTCTTATTTAGCTCTCGGCAAGAAGGTGATAAATGTCAAAATGTTCCTTTAACTCAGTCAGTCCTGGTTCCTCATCCCTAGTTAACTGATATCAATGCCATTATCGTTTCTGCTTATCGGTCCCATTCTTTATCAATTCCCTTATTGATCAATTTTCTGTGTGAGGGAAAAAGGTATGCATACACAGGTTTTGAGCATCAACACAACTGTTTTATCGTCACTGAGTCTGAAAACAGTGTGGAAACAAGAGTAGAAAAAAGGCATGCGTGTGCCTCAGGTGTGTGAAACTTCCTCAAATCTCTAAAATAAATGTTTTCACCTGTGGTGGGATAACGTAGTCCTCCGGTCCCCACACCAGCAGACCTGACTCAGTAGTGTTGGTTATTGAGACTCCTTTTAGTTTTGTTATGACAGAACTCTGGATGGCTTCGTCTGTTTCCTGGTAGCCTTTCTTGCTTATAAAAACCCACCTGTGGATAAAAGCAAAACTTCATCAACTTTCCCATCGTTCACATTAATTACTTAATTGTGTCTCATCCATATGTATTATATATTTATATTTATTCATCTGTTTTTATCTAATTGCTCAATTTCCAGCACAGTTACACAGGGTAGAAGAAGGACTAGCTTTCCTAGGTGGGCTAGGTCCGGCTCTGGGCAACACCCTTCAATCAGAGGAGAATGCTTTCTCCTTTTACCCCGCTTATGTGCGGCCCAGCTTGCTTTTCACATTATGCAACAGGTTTCCGAGAAAGTGAGCTAAGAGCATTGTCACCTCTGCCCTCTGCAACCACAATAACACCTGCAGTTTTTCTTTTGTTTCGTTGCCACACGGATTCTCTGACCTTTTCATCTTCCTTTCACTTTCTCTCTGTAACAGATGCCACTTGAAATATGAGTAGAAAAGTAAAATTAAAATGACTTAATTAAAAACATATAAATAGTATAAGTAACCTACACAAAAAGGTGTTGCAGTAGATGTGATTTGTTACTTCCACCACAGAACTGTAATAGGGTTTTGTTTGTGTTTTTTTACTCTTACATCAACTGTATTTTATGTCTAAAATATTACTAAAGCACGTTGTGACTGTTCTACAAAGATGACACTAAGTAGAATTAGCTATATAGCTTTTATTATTTGTATTTTCTGCAAATAAAAAAGTAAACAAAAACAAACCTGTGTTGTCACTTGCTTTACTGTAGCACAAACATTCAGCCCATTCACTTGAAACTTGAAAACCATAAACCATAAACCATAAACCAACTATAAGACCATCATGGTCAATTTGTACTGTAACTGAATAATGTGGCCTGTTTAATCCCACCAGCAACAACTGTTGCCGCTCTTTTTTTTTTTACTTCTAGAAGCTCTAAAAGTGCTGTTTTGGTTTTGGCAGCTAATAATTTTTGATAAAAATCTTTTAAATAAAAGAATATGTTGTCTCCTCTAATTTGTATCAATGTCATGTAACTAGTGTGAATGGTCACATGACCAGGCCTCTTTACTTCCTGCTTGCACCGCTGGCGGGAAATGTCTGCCTCAAACTTGTACAAGAGGAAGTAAGTAAAATACCTTAATTAACAGATATAAGTGAAATATTTT
>NW_023340257.1:7570534-7590416 GCF_004916995.1 Morone saxatilis | reverse complement strand
ACCACTGAGAAACCTTTTGTTAGAATCTTTTTGGGGTCAAGCTATATTTGCAGCTAAAGCCTTTTTCTTTTCAGTTGATATTGTGATTTAGTGCTAAACAGAGATTGCTATTATCCAAGTTATCACAAACCAACAGACACACAGTGTCATATTTTATATTAGATAAACTGGACATATATTTATGTTGAATCAACATAAAGGTTAGGTAAATATAAAATATGTGTTTCACAATCTGCTTCTTTTGCTTTACTTAGCCCAAGTGACAACAGACATTTTCATGTGACACTATTTGCAAACTGAAGCACACTTTCTCCAGAAGCATCAACAGGTGTCAACAGGAAGTGGTCTTTAGGAGTCACTTCAGGCCTTTCATCTTTCTATGTTCATTGTGTTAAACATTAATGTGTTTATGTCTGACATTGCCATACACTTTGAAAAGAGATAGTTTTGTCAGACATTTGGCTGGTATGCATGTGAAACCGGAAGGCAGCAAAGTGTTCCGTAACTAAATGAACTGTGATGGTCTTGTGGTTTTGTCCCATGATGCTTAGAGGGCTTTGCACGCATGCACCACCACATTGCTGGTCACACTGTAGATGATGCTGACAATGGACGGTGACATGTTGATTTTCCTTTTAGCTCTGTGCTTCATATGTGTGTCTTCGGATGGTAAGGCCTTTTTTGAAATTAGAGAACGAAAATATTATTTTGATAAAAATGTTTAATAAATGCCTCTTTTGCTAAATTGATTTTTTAAAATCTATTTGTACATTGATTAAAATATATTTCTACCATGTAAACTGAATTTAGATTGTATTTTTTCTATTTATATTTCGATATATGTTATATATACTGCCGATGTCATCATTAAATGTTGTTTATTGATTAATCTATAATGGGCTTCTTTATAATGATCTGCAGGCAGATTTAGAATCTGTTACATTACATGTCTTTTATTCAGTTTCAGTGTTATATGATATGTTTTTAAACAGCTAAACATTCGAATTTATTCTCAACCCTGATCAATAACTTTGCTGCTGCTTGTCATATGTAGTTACTGTATTTCTGACACATGGTCACTGTACGTCTATCATGTATTGTTTGCATATGTCCTGTGTCTTTGTTCTTTCCCTTCGGGGATAAAGTAAAAAAGTAAAAAGTTTTCTTTAATTGAACTGAATTGAAAGGGTTGAGTAGAAGAAGAGTTTCTACTGGTGACCTAAACTTTGAATCTTGTTATTGTATTTCCCTCTTCCTGTTAAGATGACTGCTTTGAGAATCCTGAATCTTGTAAGACTCAGAAGCTCAGCGCTCCACTTGGGTCCTCTGTGCTCCTCCATTGTGACTTTACAACACATAACTTCAGCTGGGTGTCATGGATCCACAGTGAAAGTCACCTGGTCCGCCTCAAATCTGACGGGATTATTAAATTCATAGACCCCAGACATGGCCGTGTGAAAGCCTTTCCAAACCATGCCTCAAAGGGGAACTACTCCATCAGCATCGATGAGCTAAAAGACACTGACCTGGGATGTTATCGCTGTGTGCACCATAATGACTGTCTTCAAGTAGAATTGATTGAGAGAGGTGAGAGGATTTCTATTTTAATGTTTGACGGAATTGTTTTTCTCACTTCTGAGCTGCTGTCTGAGCAGAGACACCAGGCCTCTTCCTTTCCATGTTCACAAATCTAGTAGGCCACACAAGTAAGGCTAGAGTTTCCTGTGAGATGCATCTTTGTAAAACCACAACTTTTCATGCAGCTTTACAGAGCGAGTTGCTGCCACTGGTTTACACCTGTGTTGGCGTAGCTGCCTTAATCCTGCTGACTGCTGGTGGCTACTTCTGCATAAAATGCATATGTGAGTACCTGCCACACAGTCGATAGAAGTGTGTGGTTTGTTAGTTCCAAGGATCGGTGGATGGATGAACAGATGGTTATTTAAAAACTTTTTTTTTCCCCCAGTGTGCTGCATTCACAGACCACAGGACAACACGATCAATATTGTAAATGTAGGAAATGACGGTAAGCACAGTTATTTTCACACCAGAGCACAGGAATATAAACGTAGTTATCCAATTTTGTTGATGAGGTCTTTAATTTTGTCAATCTCGATCTTCCACTGCCACTGCTAAAATCAATGCCCCCACTTCTAGTTGTAGGACGCATGTCTAGATGTTTTATCATTAACTTATTATTTTTAATTAGGCTATTATTTAATAGGCAATTGAGCCTAATAGTTTCATCTGTTGTCTCTGACCTGTTTTTAAGGCAACTTAAATTTGAATAACATTTGATTTGTTATGAAGAGTATCTGTTAAAAGTCATTATATAAAGATATATCACGCACAGGAAATTAAAAATGTACATCACAGAGCACATAGGAAAAGATTTTGAGATATACAGAGTCTTTCAATGCTTGCTAAATGTGAATTGCTAGCACCAGAAGGTGACTAGCTTAGCTTAGCACAAAGACTGGAAAAAGGAGTGAACGGCTAGCCTGTCTCTAGCCACAATAGAGCACAATTATGAGCAACTTGGTCATAAAGCAGTAGTAATTCCAAATTCTGAGTTATCCAAAATTTCGGACAGCATCAAGGTTCAACAACCCGTTGGCAAAATGACTGCAACGGCAGTTATACATCCAGTTAACACAAATACAATGGATTCAATTCATTAAAAACTGTTGTTAGTTAAAGTAGCTAATTTGAAATATTTTAATGATGGGACTACAGGACCAACAATGTGCCTGAAGGTAAAAAATTCACCTACCAGTTTATTAAAACTAATTAGTTAACTTAATAGAAGTTTTTAAGTTAATTCATATAATGTCTCACTGCAGGTGCCAGTGCTCCACCTGTGGACACAGTAAATGTGCAGCAGAGAGGTAATCTATGGCAATAACAACACACACACACAGTCACACACAGTCACTTAGTCTCAAATGTGTTACATTGGGTTCCACCTCAAAAAATATTAGACATAATAAGTACCACCATTATGTCAGACATTAAAATACAATAGTGTAGGCCGACCCTAGCTCCAGCTCATGCAGGACTGTTGTTGAATGGGAACCGGTTCAAGAACCAGGGCTTATTTGGTGGATAAGGGGTACTGGTCCACACTTCTTATAGTATCTGTTTGGAGCAGCCCATGATTGCAGCGTTTTTGAACTATTCATTTTACCTCTGTTTACTAGCTTACATTTTAGCTTGTAACTAATCATGGATATATGCCAGTTCTACACTCATGAACTTGACGCAGCAACAAAATATTACAGGAAATGCAAAACCTATTTTAAATAACATTTCAGCAATTATTTTCATTTGTCATTTTGTAGTATTTGGATAGTGTTACATGTTTTTAAATGAATTCATTTTATTTTTTTAATATATATATTTCAGAAATTCCCCTGTGTACCACTAGAGGCAGCTTGCATATCAGGGGTAGTGCACATACCATAGTTTGAAAAACACTGTTACATAGTATATGTGATGCATATACTTGAAGTAATATTTCTGTTTTGTTGCATTATAATGTGATGTTTTTCTCTTTCCTACAGGAGAAGATAATCTTGTTTATGGTGCGTTCACACACACAGCTCTTCTTCCTCCTTTGATCCTTTATTCCTATGTCATCTGTTGATTCATCTTTTAAATTTAATTTTTTTATGTTTTAAATATCAGAAAATGATGACCAAGGCTCAGTCAACCAGCAGGGCACCAGAAATCAGTGCAGTCTGCCAGGAGTTCTGCCTGAACAAAGCACAAGTGGGATTTATCCAAACTTGAACCAGTTTAATGTTGAGAGGGTGGAAAGTCAGAGAAGAAGACTGCGATTGCATACAGGTGCTTAATATTTAATGGCATTACTACAGTTTGTGTTACTGGTGACTTATCATCTTATTATGAGAAACTGGAGTCATTCAGTCTTCTCTCACCTTTCCAGAACTCTTTAGCAGATTACGGCAAGCAAGTCTCAGTCGTCATTACTACGGTAATATGAGCATCTTTTATTATAATCACATCATTATATTAGTGCTGTCAGGAATTTCACTCATAAATTTTATTACACAGTGAACCGAGATGAACTCAGCAAGCAACAAGCCATGCCAGCTCCGGCAGGGAATCAGCGCAGAGGTATTTAGGTTTAATGTCATCCATCAGAGTCATTTATCTGTGCATGAGAATAAAGAGCCTAATGTGAAACCAAAAATCTGTTTGATCAATCACTGAAGTGTTTTGTTTTGCAGGTTTAGGGAAGAAGAAAGTCAACGAAAGTGAGTCCTGACTTCATCTGTGGGAATGTTCGAGATTAAATGATACTGTGCGCTGAACTGCCACTTCTCCATTGTTTTCTTCTCAGATTGTGAATACAAAAACCCGATTTACAACAGGAGCACAGATGAGCTCAACCGCCTGTAAACAACCAAGGACACAGTTTATATAATATTTGAGATATTGGTTAAACTTACTTACTTATACATTGTATTTCACTGCCTGCACATCTATTAGACAGTGTTTGCTGTTTGGTAGAGTTCAAATAAAGATTTTGTTTTGTGATGGTCTTGTGTTGAATGAGACAAACCTGTGTATGTGAGATGTGTTAAAAATGTATTGAAACCATGTCAATTACTTTCAAACCACTTTTTACCCTTTAGTTTTACTTGCAGACAAAATATAAGCCTTTTGGGTGTTTTGACTTTCTGATTCACCTGCATGGGGGAAGCCCACAGGAGGAACAATCTCCACAGAGGCCACACAAAGCAGTTGATTTAATTGATTGATTTTTTCATGCTGTGAGGAGGCAAAGGGAGTTTTTTTTTACTTGCTTTCACTCTCATGGGAGTCGTGCCAATCAAGCTGAATGAGAAGCAGCTGCTCCAACTGTCAGGGAGTCTCAGTTTCCAAAGATGAAGGCCTACAGTACAGACTTCATTTTGGTGACATTTATTTCATTATCACTACTTCTTTTGAGATGTAAAGCTGCCTTAAAACAATTTCAAGCAACAGTCCATAACACTATGAACAATCACACATCGATTTGCCATGATGGGTTCATGTCTGTTTCCATATCAAAGGTGCAATTTGCTGATCTTCCTTTCGCCATTTATGTTCAGGGTAAGTCCGATGCTTAAAACATATCTTCTCGATCATGACACATAGCTTTGACATGTTAGCTATGCTCTTGTTTGTGTCCAAATTTACACACAGATGAACACAGCGGATATTACCAAGCCATCGCTGTAGCAAAACAATGCCACTACATCCTTGGCGAAACTGACACCTTCATTATCCTAACAGTTGCTTTTCACGGATGTTTTGTGAGAAGACAAGTAAGCTGAAAGGTCTTTGGAGTGTGTGGTTATCTTTAATTCAGATATATCCAACTGTCTTATTCATTTTCTAGTCTTTCTTTACCACTTTGTTCAATAGAAATATACCACAGATCTGACTGTTGTCATCATGGCACTTGCAGACAGGGGAAGAGTTGAAATTGTCAAGTCAATACCCCTCATCTGTCAAAGGAAAATTAAAGGTATGATTCAAAGTGTACAGATAAATATAACACTATGTTTCAGTTTCAATTTAGTTATAGTAGTTAGTAGTCATTAAATCTCAGTGTGTTTTCTACAGAAGTGAACAGAATTGATTATCCACTGGTGTCAAGACATTTGTTCTGCAACAAGAATGGGTTCAACATTACCATCCCTCAGAATGCCACAGTCCCACCTCTGAACGTGGATGCAGTCTGGATCCCTTCGAACCAAAGCCACGCCTGTAAACCCAAAAAAAGATCCATGGAGGCTGTCACTTTCAGCTTCTCATTCTCTGACTGTGGCACTCAGTCCATAGTAAATATAAATAAATTCCATCCCATCCGTATTCTTTAGACAGGCCATATGGTATTTTTGTGCCTAAGTTTGGTTGTGTCTTACAGACAGCAGATGGCTTTATATCCTACTGGGTCAACATTGAGGTGAAACAACATCTGCAGAGAGGCTCTGTATTCCGTGACACTCCGTTCCAGTAAGACATTCAACCCTTCTCTTGCTTTTTAAAGGCAATAGACATTCATTTTATTTTAATTTAATTTAATTTATTTTTTTTAGTCTTACTGTGCGTTGTACCTTTGCACTGGCCCAAATTACTCATCTGGGCATCGAGGTTCAGGGAGAAAAGTTCCTGTCAACACTGAAGAGTGAGGGAATCTTGAGGACTGAAATGAGGTTTTCCAAAGGTCAAAATTTATATTTTAAAGAATTTTATTCCTTATTTTTTACTTTTATTGTCTATTATGTATTATGTGATATTCAACAAAATATCCATAGAAAGTACCATCAAGATTATAAATTAACTGAAGGGCCAGTTTCAAACATAAAGCCCTCTAATATATAATTATTTTTTTACTAATACTTTATCTATAGATTCCAAATACGGGTCTTTCTATTCATTTCAAGACCCTCCAATCATGACTGAGCTTGGCCAGCCTGTGTATGTGGAAGTGTCTGCTCTTAAACATAAGGACAAGGATTTGACGCTGCTGCTCCAGGACTGCTGGGCGACACCGACTAAAAACCCACATGACCCACAACGATGGAACCTGCTTGTTAAAGGGTGAATTCACATGAAATTAATGAGGATATTTTACTGATATTATGTTTGAAAGCTCAATTACATGTAATTTAATGTTTCTGTCCAATCCAGATGTCCTTTCACAGGTGATAACCACAAAACAGTTGTGCTGCCAGTTGTCTCCAGTAAGGAGCTGAAGTATCCCTCTCTTCATAAGTGGTTTGTGGTCAAGATGTTCTCATTTGTTAAGCCCCCAACATTTGAACATTTGGTAAGGGATTGTTTTTTAAATGAATTGTTGGTGTTTTCTGGGGGAGATTTATTTTTAAATAGTATGTTCTCCTTCAGGTATATTTCCACTGTGATATAGAGATCTGTAAAGGACCAGATTGCTCACAGTCCTGCAGCAGTGGTAAGTGGAGCTGCAGCCTATTTATGAATCTATTTTGGGTTAATGATTGCCGCACTTGCTTGCATGTAGGACTGAACGATAGTCTCTGTTTTTCCTTGTTTTTCAGGAAGGCGTAAATTAAGAAGAATCACACCAGGGTCAGGACAAAGGATTCTTTACAGTGTAGTCTCTGGTGGACCACTTCTTTATCTACTGTAAATAACCAAGTAGTCTAGTCAAGTCATATTTGGAACTGTTCTGTGAAAAATAAATCTGTACTGTACTATAAAAGTGATTTTAGTCTTTTTCACTTTCAATTACTTTTGATTTTATCAAATTAACTTTTAATAATGCAAGTTCTCAGACATTTCCAGGTTTCTTTTGGTCTTCTATATTTGATGATGGTTTACAGTGGTAAAGGCTCGTATTATTTAACATAAATAATGTTTTAGGAATACGTATCCCTCAGGTTTTTTTTTTCTTCACCTTATATAGATAGAAGATATGATGTATGCATTAATCTATCTGTGGATGATTACCTTTACCTTTGGTTGGTGGGCTCGAGGTGAGGACCTCAGAGGCATCTTATAAATAATTTGGGGAAATTTCACATCCAGAAATATTATTAATATGATGGGTTCTTATTCCTTTTCCACACATAGAAAGCAGCCAATATTCTGATTTAATTTTGTTTGATTGAATAAACAGACTAATGTAGTAATAAACAAATCGACATAATGACTTTTTATGCTGTATTTGTATAATTATTTGGTGCTTGCAGATGTAAATAAAAGTGGTCCAGATAGACTTTTATTGTGGTAGAGTAGCTTAAGTCACGTGCTCACAAGTCGACCAATAGAAACGCAGAATGGGTAAGTTTGCGGAAGTTATCGAGCGAGCATGTCGTCGTTGAAACGAGAGGAAGAAATGTAAAAGTCGTCGTTGTTTTGTAAAGTTTAATACTGTCTGTTGGCACAAAAACCAACTAAATCTGTCCCCAATGATTAACGCAAGTATTTATTACCTCCGTTGAGCTCACCACGCTGATATCTGCTGGGTAAGATAGTCAGAGTTGTTAGCTATGTCTAAATCAAAGCGGTGGGACTCAAAAGTAAATGAGTCCAGAAACTTGCCGATCTATCAGCACAAAGCCAAGCTGATTGAGGCTGTCAAAGACAGCACTTTCCTGGTGGTCACCGGTGAGACTGGCAGCGGGAAAACTACACAGCTTCCACAGTACCTGTATGAAGCAGGTGAGCTGTCTCTGTTTATATGAAGTTTAACTACATCCAGACAAGCGTAGATACAATTTAATGCGAGTTTGTTGGTTTAACTAATACAGCAGCAGACCTGTATGAATTTAGGATACAGATGTGACCATTGGAATCTAACATGAACCCCTTCCTCTTCTTTCTTTTGTGCAGGTGTTTGTAAAGATGGCAAAGTCGGCATCACCCAGCCCCGCCGGGTGGCTGCCATCACGGTGGCCCAGAGGGTAGCCCAGGAGATGCAGTGCACTCTGGGTAGAGAGGTTGGCTACCAAGTACGCTTTGATGACTGCACAACACAGGTGAGAGGCAAAGACGACTGATCCCCTGTAACCAACCCAGTGTATTCATCGTAAATATCCCATAACGCGAAGATGTGACTGTGTTTGAGCCAGGACACGGTGGTGAAGTACATGACCGACGGCTGTTTGCTCAGAGAGGTCCTGGCAGATCCTGTACTTTCTCAGTACAGTGTTGTAATCTTGGATGAAGTCCACGAACGCAGCCTTAACACAGTGAGTCAATATATGACACCGACGCAGTGTCGTTCATTCTGCACGATACTGCTGGATACACATTTTTCTTGAGTGCAGACATTGATTACGTGTATTTGTTGCAGGACATTCTCCTGGGTTTATTGAAGAAAATCTTCTCCGACCCTGCTAAGGCCACCAAGGGCCGATCTTTCCCTTTGAAGGTGGTGGTGATGTCCGCCACGTTGGAAACTGAGAAACTCTCAGCGTTTCTCGGCGACTGTCCCGTCTTTTCTATTCCTGGCAGGACTTTTCCTGTTACCTGCACGTTTGGCTTTGCTGTAGGACCCAAAGACATAGAGAGCACTGGTTATGTAAAAGAGGTACTGAGTTTGAGCTTTGAGTCACGTGTTTGGGTTTCTTTATTTTAACTAACATTCATTAAACAAGTTTAGATGCGTGTTGTTGGCATTCATTTAATCTGGCATCTTTTGCTCCTCAGGTAGTCAAAGTGGCCCTTGATGTGCATACCAGTGAAATGGCTGGGGATATTCTTGTGTTTTTGACAGGTAAGTTATAATCATCAGCCTCTGTCACTAGGGATGTAACTACACACTTAACTCACAATTCACGATTCAATTTTCTCATGATCTTTCCAACATAATGAGATTGAAGAAAAATTCCTCTACAAGTATATTTTCTCTTATATTGTTTTATTTCTAAGGTAGGTTATAAAATGTGTAAATGTAAAACGGAAGTCTTTGCTCCTTGATATCACGATTAATTTTATATGTCACTGATTTGAATCTTCACTGATTTGTTTAGCGATTTAACTGTCTCTGGATATATCTTTACGTTCTTATCTATATCAGTATACTTCTTAACCCTGACAAAGTCTGACATTAATTCTGCATGTTTGACAGGTCAGTCAGAGATTGAGCGTGCCTGTGACTTGTTGTATGAGAAAGCTGAGTCTATAGACTACCGCTACGATGTACAGGACCAAACAGTGGAGGGCCTTCTTATTCTGCCTCTTTATGGATCCATGCCCACCGGTAAATGCCTGCAACTGTTGCATCTTTTGCTCATCTCATTGTTTAGTAGATTAAAATGTTCGCCTGTTCCAGATTAAGTCAGTGTATTTCTTTGTGATTTTACTGTAATTAAACTGCAAAATAAAACAGAAATACTGTGAATTTATAATTTTTGGTCTCGTCACAGATCAACAGAGGCAGATCTTTCAGCCTCCACCCTCAGGAATAAGGAAGTGCGTAGTGGCCACTAACATTGCAGCAACATCTCTCACCATCAATGGCATTAAGTGAGTGAGGCCTGTGGTCACTGGCTTAGCACAACAACAGTGAATTGTTTGTGTAATCAGCATCAATCTGATATTTCCCAGAAATCTCTGCAAAAAAACCCAACATAATTCTTGTACATTTTTCCCCCATAAAGGTACATCATAGACAGCGGGTTCGTGAAGCAACTCAACCACAACTCAAGGGTGGGCATGGATATCTTGGAGGTGGTGCCTATTTCAAAGTGAGTTTTATGTCATTTGGAACCAGCGAAAAGGATTTGTTTAAGTAATTTTACTGCTGACACCAATGCCATTAAGAGAGCTTACCAGTAGAGATTTGGACTGGATTCTTTTGGGGGGATTTTCTGTGATTAGGAGCGAGGCCCAGCAGAGAGCGGGTCGAGCTGGAAGAACTTCAGCCGGGAAATGCTTTCGAATCTACACCAAGGAATTCTGGGAGAAGAGCATGCCTGAATATACAGTTCCGGAAATCCAGAGGACAAGTCTGACTGCAGTGATACTCACTCTCAAGTGCCTGGGTGTTCACGATGTCATCAGGTACACTGATGCCCATTATGAGGCTGTTTGGTTTCCCACAGTTCATCATGTCTTTAAGCTCTCTTTACCCTCTTTAGTAACAAGTTGTTTTCTTTTAAGGTTCCCTTATCTGGACTGTCCCGAGGAACGGTTTATTCTCGAGGCATTAAAACAACTCTACCAATTTGATGCTATAGACAGGTGAGCGGTTATACCTGTGGACCAGAATCAAGCTTTAAGTTTTCCAAGCACAGCAGTAGCTTTGTTTACAGTGAAATTTCACAAGCTCTAATCTCGCCGGTGTGTTGCCTGTAGGAGAGGTAGAGTGACCCGGCTGGGGGAGCTGATGGTGGAGTTCCCCCTGCATCCAGGCCTTACCAGGGCCGTGCTCAAAGCAGCCTCGCTCGGTTGTCAGGACCTGCTTCTCCCCGTGGCTGCCATGCTGTCTGTAGAGAACATTTTCATCAGGCCAGGTCAGCACTTTAAAGCAGAACTGTGTTATCTGTTTCTATATCTATATTTAGGTTATATCAAGCGAGTAGCAGAGATATTAAACATTCTTTTATTACTTATTTAGTGTGTAAGGAAATTGCATATGCAGAGAAGTGCAGTGTGAAGTCTTGGGCTTCGAGTTTATCCATTTTTGACTCATCTCGTCTTTCCTGCAGGTCACCCTGAGAAGCAGAAAGAGGCAGATAAAATGCACAGAGCACTGGCTACCAAGAGTGGCAGCATGAACGACTTCGCCACACTCCTCAGTGTGTTTCAGTCGTGTAAATCCAGGTGAAGAATTTCACTGACCAATGCTGCCAGATGCATCCATATTTCTTCTTTTTGTGTGTGCAAATAAATCACCTGCCATGTATTCAGGGCTTGATGCCACGTAATGATATTATCACAAGCCTTTCTCTTACGTCCTGCAGTGACAGACCGTCAGCGTGGTGTAAGGATAATTGGATCCACTGGAGGGCGCTGAAGTCGGCCTTTAGTGTGGAGACTCAGCTGCGAGAGATCCTCCTCCGCCTCCAACAGGTTTGCAGAGCTGCTGTGATAGAGCTTGATTGCGCTCCACATTCATGTACTTGAACAATTGTAGTAAACATTTTTTGCAGTTTGGAATTTATAAATGAATTCAATTTGAAAACACACTGCTCTGATAATTAATTTGAGTGTGATTAATATTTTTTTTTCCTTGCAGAAGAGAGATTTCCCTGTAGAAACATTCGATGGCAATAAGAGTGAAATCTTCAGACGATGCCTGTGCGCAGGATACTTTAACAATGTTGCCAGAAGGTACAACCAAGGTTCATTTCAAATTATCCATATTTAACTCTGCTTTAGGATTCCTTTACTCTGTCTTAGTAATGTCATTGTTTTGCTGGTTGTGACAAATTATTCAGTTTGTCTTTTTTTTTTTTTTTTCAACCCACATAGGTCTATTGGAAAGATGTTTTGCACAATGGATGGCAACGGATCCATGGTTCAAATTCATCCATCATCATCGGTAAGCGTGTCTTCGTTTAGAAAATACTACTAATAAAACAGGGTTTTCATGGAGGACAACTCTCATCCTTCTCTGATTTCTCCTTGGTTCGTCATTCCTCGCTGCTCGAAGCTGTTTGACCAGGAGGCTGAACTGAACTGGGTCATCTTCCACGATGTGATGGTGACCTCACGGGTCTATGTCAGGACCGTGTGTCCTATTCGATATGAGTGGGTGAAGGACTTACTACCTAAACTCCATGAGGTGGACGCCTACGAGCTGAGCAGTGTGGCAAGAGAAGAAGTGACTGATGAGGAGATGATAAAATGGGAGACCAGGGAAGCAGCCAAAAGACAACCAGGTTTCCAAAAATAATTAATTAGAAAGTTATTTGTTGATTGTGATGTTATGCAGCTTAATGGTTCATTTGAAGTCCCTGCTATGATCATGCAAGAAACGGTCAGTCTGCCTAACAGGGTTAAATCAAAAGGCCATTAAGGCAGGAGTCTCTTTTTCATTTAATTTCAATTGTTTTCAGGTTAAAACATGGCTACGCTGTGTCATTTATAATAAACTACTTGTTCTTTTTTTCAGAGGTTTCTACTGAGGATGTCTCGAAGAAACTGGAGAAGCGAAACAATGAAACCACTGTCAGCGATGCTCGTGCTCGCTACCTGCAACGAAAGCAAGACAGACAACAAAGTAAAGCTCTCTGACAGAAAGCTTTGGCGGACATGAGTCATTCAGGGTATCAAAAAGAAGCTTCTTTTTTTTGTTTTTGGTTTGTTTTGTTTTTTTGGAAATGTTTTCAGAATAATAAACATTTATAACATTTTCTCTCTGTTTGATCACTCCACTTTACACACAGTGCTGTAGTAGTTAAAGGTTCACATCTAAATCATAAACAGTGAGTAGACTGACAGATAACCTATGTGGAGAGGAGGTGGGAGCACACATTTTGGGACATTTGACACGAGTCTTTTGAACTTTTTTTGCTCTACCTATCTCTACACCAGCTCTGCACAGTCCGGCCGAGGTTAAGGTTACACTATATAGTACTTGATGTACTTTCACACCGACTGTTCAGGTGCAGTGGACCCTCTCTGGCCTCGTACGTCACTTCCTTTGTATTTGTCTGCGGGGCTGCTGTACTGTCTGGCTGGGACGGAGGGTTTCCACGCTTAGCAGGCGACTAACCGCATTAAACCCCATAAAGAGGCGGGTTTTTTTTTATCCGTCCGGGATTTGGAAATCATTTGTCGTCGTATTCAACATAACCAGCCATCAAGTTGGAGCTCAGTGGACTTTATTCTCTCGCTGGCTCGCTTACCCTTCAGTGAACCACTGCAGCAGCAGCAGCAGCAGACCAAGCACGCCGCCGCCGCCGCTGTTGTTGTGAGAGAAGAAAACAAGCTCGGCAAAGGGTTAGTCCGCTAAGCTGTGTGATCATTGACAGAGTTCAATACACACAGGCGTCAAGTGATAGCTGGTGGGAGCTTTGTGCAGCGTACCTCCGAGCCTCTTCAAGAAACCCGACAGCTGGGGACATTTAGTGGCTGAAGTCGAGGTAAGAGACGCCGGGGTAATGAGGAGAAGTAGCGCAAGCGGCTAACTAACGTGCTAACTAGCTGTTAGCTCGGAAGCTATGTTGGCTAGCTGCCTTGTTTGGTCGTGGTGCGGTCATGGTCCGTGTCCTCACTGCTGTCCGAGGCGCCACCGGGACAGACTGCCCACCAGCTTTAGCTTTAGTGTCGTAGCGACTTGTTTACTGTCAAGTTGAGGTAGGAAAGCCACCGACCTGCCCTGGACCTGGAAGGTACCGTGTCTTGACTTTGCCCCAGTTAGCTCGTCTCACACTGGGGATGATGATGTGTTCATGTTGGGTTAATGTTTACGCTAGGCAGCTCGTGGTTGTGCTGGGTGTAGTTTGCCATTTTCCAGACTTCAATGAAATATATTTATCTAACTGGATACCTTTGTAAAGCACTGATGTGTGTGTGTGTGTATATATATATATATATATATATGTATATGTGGCCTCTGTATTATTTCCTCAAGTTGTGCTAGCGACATGTAAACCAAGTGTCTTAACGCTTGACTGGATATTGTAGCTACGTTAGACCTCCTGACCATTGGACCTGTTTCTTGTTTAACTGGTGAACAATCTACAGGGAAGTTACTGTTGTTGTTCTGCTCGTCAACACCAGCCACTATGACTCCGGCCATTCAAATAAGTAGGTGTAGTAGAGCCTCTGATGGCCCTAAAACAGTCCGACGTGGTGGGAAGCCTTATCTTGTTTTTATCTTTGTAAACAAAGCAGTTCAAACAGTCTTTGTATTCTGCTGACTGTATGCACTGTAATATTCGACCCCATCACTTTCACTGAAATGCTGTGAAATTCTGGTAAACCCATTATCTAACATAAGCTGTTGATTCAGGGCTGACCCGGGGTCACCAAGGCCTCTCCACAAACATTCAGCAGGAGCTGTGGGAGCCTCTCACATTTGTCAGTAAACAGCCTTGCAGCCGTTTTTTTGCTAATCTTTAGATCAGTGGCATATTCGATATTTGATTTCTAGCTGGCGTCACCAGTAACAATAGCTAGTGCATTTAGACACGTTATCCCATGACACTGAAACACTGAGGTACACAAGGGAGAGCTGGGTGAGAGGATGTAGGTTAGGTGCCTGATGTTGTAAGATCTCGCTCTTGGTCACGACAGTCATTCTGTTAGTCCCCTTTTGGATGTCACGCTGTCATAAGTGTCAGATGGACAGATATGAGCTGGGGAGCGGACGTGCATATTTCAGCAGTTTTCTTTGTTGTGGAGTTGTGTTTCAAGGCAAAAGAGTGCCACAGAAGGTGAGGAATTTATTCAAGCGCCGTGCTGTGGTGACAACACTCAGATAGGGATCAAGAGCAATACACAGAAAGTTTCCTTTGTTTTGAGAAATCGGTTTCACTTTATGCCTTAACCTCCACCTTCCTGGCTTTAGTTTTACTTCCTTCAGGCCATGTGTCTTTTCACATTTTATTTTTCAGCGTTCCTCCACGTCTGAGAAGGCAAAAAAAAACAAAAAAATGCACCCAAGGCCACGATTTGATTCAAACTGAGAACTTGAATTGGTAATAGTCAAAAGTATCTCAGCTGTTTTGCTCACACGGTGTGGTTTTTAACAAAGCGTGACATTGCACTGACTCATTTTGAGTATTCACTTGACATTCTGTTAGTTTTGTGCTGTTTTGTTCTGATGCAGATGGTTTACCGCCCGTCTCGTGTGAATGCGTGTCGATGGTCTCTGTCGGTTGTAAAGACACATCAAAGCTACACGAGTATTGTTGCTGTATTTTATGGACAGTCTGTGTAATTTTGTTTTCTGCATTAACAGTATTTCTTTCTCTTCTTTTCCTCCAGGTATTATATTATATAGGTTTGTTTTTTTTTTTTAAATCTGAGCCACTTTCAGGCACTTGACCAATAGGAAAGGTTTGCACAATTTCCACCAGCTTGTCTGCAGCCCCCTTCCAACCCAGAGAGTCTTCTGCCCCAGCATGAATGAAGTCAGTGTTGTGAGAGAGGGATGGCTTCACAAGAGAGGTAAGGGGGCCCGTTGTGTCCACATCCAAAATCTGCATTTTGGTTATTAAATCCTAACCTCGTAGGTTTGTAAGGTATCTGTCAAGTTTGCAGCTTCCTGATTGGTGGAGCGGACAACTGTGCCCTGCTCAGTGCAGCCACTTACAAAACATTCCTATCGTTATAATATTGTCACAGGGAGTAGTGTATTTAGCCATATCAAAGCCAAACACACAAGCAAGTAGTCAAACATTAAAGTTAGTTGACAGTTGGATTCAACATCTGTCTGTTTTTCAGGTGAATACATTAAAACATGGCGGCCTCGTTACTTCATCTTAAAGAGCGATGGATCTTTCATTGGTTACAAAGAGAAGCCCGAGATGTCCAGTGACCACAGCCTCCCACCACTCAACAACTTCTCAGTCGCAGGTTAGTTTTCCCTTCTGGCTGGCACTTTTCAATAAGTGCCGGATTTAACTGCTAGAAGTGCGTTTATGTTTCATTGTCAGTGCCTTCGGTTCTTCAGCGTTAACCGGTTGTGTGATGTGTCTATGCCTTGTAGAATGCCAGCTGATGAAGACAGAGCGCCCCAGGCCTAACACATTTGTCATCCGTTGCCTGCAGTGGACCTCAGTTATTGAGCGAACCTTCCACGTGGACAGCAACGAGGAGAGGTAAAGGATTAATTCCAATGGTTTTATTTTTTACGTTGTATTTTCTGTATCTTTGGTAGAATAGGCCTTAGTGAAAAAGTGCTGCCTGTAGTGGACTTAGGCCAGTACATCTGTGTATTAAATTTACACATAAAAAATATGAAAAACAACTTCAGTCCAGACTTCAAGTCATTTCTGAAAAGTTGTCTGTCAACACCAGAACAACATGAAATCTTATTTTGCTCCCTAAACTAAACAACAAATGATTAGGAGAGGGAGAGACAGAGTGGGTACTCTCTACATTATAAATTACAGTATGACAGAAGTTTTGACAGTGTCTTGGGGTGGAAATGTTTGTAGATTGTTTTTACATGCGATAAACTCAACATTTCACTAAAAACTAATTTCTGAATTGAAATGAATTTTAGTGTGTTGTGTTAGCTTAGACAAGTTTGAATGGACTTTCTTTAAGGAAAGAAAGGACAGAAAGACACAAAGAACATTTTCACAGTATCAAACACAAGAGGGTCTCAATGGGCCTTTGTTCACAGGCAGTGAAATCCTTTAGTCCTGCCTTTAGTTTGTGAGAGTAGGAACAACCATCATGCTCAAAATAGAATTCAGTGCCAGATTAAAACCTGATTTATTCACCCCTAACCCAAGCAATCGTCATTGAGTTTTGTTTACGTCAGCTCTGCCAAGTACCAAATCCCAGCAGCCCCCCAGATTATCCTCTACCTTCTGAAGCTTGCTGGACTACTGTTTTTCCTTTAAGATATAATTTTGGCATAACATCTGTACCATCTGTCAGAATGCAAAGAGTTCACAATCATTTCTAACTTCAATTTGTATCTTAAAGCAAATCTTCCTGCCAGCTTATACATTTTTTTTAGAATAGATTCAGAGTAATGTAGAAATGGCTTTTGCTAGATTTGATCAGGGCATTGTGTGTTTCCTTCTGGATCAGGGAGGAATGGATGCGATCGATCCAGGCAGTGGCAAATAGCCTGAAGAGTCAGCAGCAGGATGAGGAGCCCATGGAGATCAAATTTGGCTCACCGAGTGACAGCAGTGGCACAGAGGAGATGGAGATTGCTGTGTCCAAATCCCGCACAAAAGTGGTCAGTATTTGCACAAGCAGCGCCTGGCAGCTGAGTGTTTGCTGTGTTTGTCCAGCTAAGCTCATCTTTATTGAGCAAGTTGTTCAAACTTTAAGCCTCTTTCTCAAAGCTTTTTTGGTGAAGCAACCAGTAAATGAGTGGAGGGTAACATTTGAGTATATATTTTGTCTGGGCTGATTCGCTTCAATTGATTTCAGATAGTGCTGGTTTTACACCATTAGTTTGTCTATTTACTGCCAACTTTGTTATCCAGTGTATAAATACACAGTATGTATGGCTGTTAAAGTTCAGTGATAAAGTATGTGATTCTCAAAGTAGTTACATTTCCATTCCTTGTTTTGTGAAAAAATTGTTCCTTGTATGGACCTATCCTTATTTAAATGATTTTACATTGCTGCTGTTTCTCAAGGGTCAATTTAAAGGTCCAATTCTCTAATTTTATGAGAAATATTTATTTGCGTTTAAGCATGTCATGTTGTAGACTAATGTGATTAATGTGTGTTAGAATGCACCAACATTAGTAGTGATGATACAATGGGGAGCAACTGACTCATCAAAATGCTGTTCCTGTACATTACAAAGACAGATATTAAGATGTAATAATCATGGTGTCTTTAAACTAAGCCAGGTGTAAGCTCACTCTGGTGTGTGTGAGTGCACTAGATGTATGTCCTAACATATCTCTGACTATCCCTGTTTGTACAGACCATGAGTGATTTTGACTACCTGAAACTTCTGGGGAAAGGGACATTTGGTAAAGTGATCCTGGTGAAGGAGAAGGCCACAGGGATGTACTACGCCATGAAAATCCTCCGCAAAGAAGTCATCATTGCTAAAGTAAGCGCTAATCACAGCACAGTAAAATCTTGACTTTTCAATTTCTCTCGGAACATCATTGCTATCTGTCAGTGTGGTCTTGCTCTCATTACCGAGTGTGTGTGTGTGTGTGTGTGTGTTTCTTTAGGATGAGGTGGCTCACACAGTTACAGAAAGCAGAGTTCTCCAAAATACGCGGCATCCCTTCCTAACAGTGAGTTACCAGTGCCTGTATTGTAGCCTCAGTTTGTGCTCTCCAAAATTAATAGACCATTTAATCAGTATAATGCAGTCACTAATTTTGTTTTCCTCCTCCATAGACACTAAAATATGCATTTCAAACGCATGACCGGCTATGCTTTGTGATGGAGTATGCAAATGGTGGAGAAGTAAGTTTTCCTCTTTCTCATCTGGCCTACAGTTCTGTCTGATGTGTTAATATACCTGTGTTTGACCTTTGGGAAGATAGCTAATTGTAGCAACCCCCCTCCTTCATCTTGTTTTCCTTTGCTCCTGACTAAATGAACCAAACTACAGATGTTAACATACATTGTAGGGAGTGCTTTGGTTACTGCAGGGTTGATACACGCACACAGAGATGTTTAAACACACACGGAAATGACCACAACAAGTACTCAATGCTCAAAAAATATGTTTCAAAACCGGATTGCATGGTAGCTCACCTGGTAGCACGCTCACCCCATATCCTTACCACAGCAGCCCGGGTTCAATTCAGATATTATTTGTGAAATCAAGGACCACAATGAATTGTCCCTCAATTTTATCTGTACTTTTTTTGTTGTTTTCCAGCTCTTCTTTCACTTATCGCGGGACAGAGTGTTCACAGAAGACAGAGCGAGATTCTATGGTGCAGAAATAGTGTCAGCACTGGAGTACCTACACTCACGCAATGTAGTTTACAGGGATTTAAAGGTAACGTGTCTGCTTGCTCTGATGGTATAGTATTCATTTATTGTCAATACACTGGGGTTAGATTATCATACAATCTAAGGTTATAGCAAGGCATTTAATCAGTGCTGCAATTTCAGTAATTACTTAATAACTGGGCTCTTTGTGTGCATGACACACAAATCTATTCAAAAACCAATCAATCATAATATTACAACATTTGCACTAACTTCCTAGGTACAATGTTTAGTCCTCTTCTATTTTCAGTCATATATTGTACCAATGGGTGCTGTGTACCATATTACATTTTTCAGTCCTTTTCCCGCCATCAACTGATTTGACTCTAATTTGAATCTTTCCCTGCACAGCTGGAGAACCTCATGTTAGACAAGGACGGCCACATAAAGATAACAGACTTTGGGCTGTGTAAAGAGGGGATCACAGACGGAGCGACTATGAAAACCTTTTGTGGAACCCCGGAGTACCTGGCACCAGAGGTAACTCCGTAATGGCTGTGGACTCTGGATGAGAATAGAAATAGACTGAACTGCAACAAGTTAAATATGCTTATCTTTGTTGATTTCTTAGTTTCCTTGGCACAAAAGGGTCACTAAGGCTACGTTCACACCGCAAGTCTTAATGCTCAATTCAGATTTTTTGCTTAGATCCGATTTTTTTGCTGTTCACGTTACCTTTTAAAATGTGGCCTATATCAGATTCCAGTGTGAACTGTTTGCGGTTTCGAACTGACCCGCATGCGCAAAAGAACAATAACAA
>NW_023340257.1:7557754-7570434 GCF_004916995.1 Morone saxatilis | reverse complement strand
CACACTACTTCTGGAGAAGTCTGATTTGGGCCACTTCTGCCTGCAGTCTGAACGGGGTCTAAATCACAACAACAAAACACATCTGCACTGACATCCAAATTGTTATTTTAAAGATCGGTATCTGTATTTTATTTCTCTCTCATTTCTTTTCATTCCTACCCTGTCAGGTGCTAGAGGACAATGACTACGGACGAGCGGTGGACTGGTGGGGACTCGGTGTGGTCATGTATGAGATGATGTGCGGCCGGTTGCCCTTTTACAACCAGGACCACGAGCGTCTCTTTGAGCTAATCCTCATGGAGGAGATCCGCTTTCCCAAGAACTTGGCTCCTGAAGCCAAGGCCCTACTGGCTGGTCTGCTCAAAAAGGATCCCAAACAAAGGTTTGTGGTTTGCAGCTGATGTATGTTTTTACAACATGACACCATAAAAATCAAACACTGATTTAGTAAATACATGAAGAATAATTTGGAATAATAGGTGAGGATAATTGAGATCAAAATAAGCACATGATAATGTAACAACGGTGGCTCTCGTAGTTTTTGAATCAGTAAATGATATCAAAAGTCACTAATATTGTATTGAAAGGATGAAAGTAAAGATTTTCCCCAAAGATATTGTACATCTGTGAAAAAGCATCAAACTATATAAACATAGCATAAATATTTTTAAATAAGGATCCTTATTATGAATGTGACCAAGAAAATGTACTGGATGGGACATTTTACGTTAAATAATAATAAAAGTTGTCGGTGTTCTATATCGATTGGCCATACTGACGTATGAGTCAGGCTCCATTTCTCATTGGCGAATTGGCAACTGATTTTTTACATTTATACACTTTCATTGAAATGTTTTTATTGCAAACACAGTAACATAAAAAACTAAAAAACTAAATATGTATTATAATATTCAACCACACACTATTAATTTAAGATAAAAGAAATGCATACTATTTCTATACTGTGAAAACACGGCTGTTTGGCAGAACAACTGGCTCCCGAAGATGCAGCTGTATAGCTTGAGAAGAACATTTTCTTCACACCCGTCCACTGTGCTCGGGGCCACCACATATTCAGCTATAAAATAAGTAACCACATTATTAAGCTCTTGTTCCTTCTTGATTAGTTTTGGTGCAGGGTAATGGCCATAAACAAGGAAATAATTGATTGTTGTTTTGGTCGAGCCCTTGTGTTTCTGGGAACAGTCGAAGAACTGCTAATATTAGCACATTGAGCACCGCCTGGAGCCTTACTAACACATGCACCTGTAAGCAGTAAGGAAATGAAGAATAAATTTGTTGAGAAATTGGTAAATCCAAGTCAGAAGGGAACAACACAACCTTAAGTGCTTGTTTGTACATTTCTAATGACAGTGTTTGCACAATTATCTGCATAAAGAAAAGGTGGCTGCTGAGTGGGTGATGATGATAGTGTTTTTGTTTTGTTTACAGGCTCGGAGGCGGACCAGACGATGCCAAAGATGTGATGAGCCACAAGTTCTTCACCTCCATCAACTGGCAGGATGTTATTGAAAAAAAGGTGTGGTGCTGGGAGGAAAAAAACAAATGATGTGACATTTAAAATAAGATGTCCAGAATGTAAAATGACTCATATTCTGCTTTTCCTCAGCTCATTCCACCCTTCAAGCCCCAGGTCACATCAGAGACGGACACACGTTACTTTGATGACGAGTTCACAGCACAAACCATAACAATAACTCCCCCTGACAAATGTAAGTAGATCAACATCAGTCATTTGTGCTTCAAGATTTGGATTTATACATGTTAAGACACATTTACTATCTCTTTTGAACTGGTGGCTGTATTTCTTATTTTATTTTTATTTCTCTCTCTCTCTCCCTCCCTTTCTGCATACTCCAGATGACAGTTTAGATGCAGAGGATTCAGATCAGCGTACGCACTTCCCTCAGTTCTCCTACTCCGCCAGCATACGGGAATGATCACTTAGACTCTTGAACAAGCAGGCAGGCTTACACACGATCACAATCCCACATACACACTTGCACTGCTGGGGAATTGGAACGACACAAACAAAAACCGGCACAAGACACATTTTCATTCGGTCTTTAACGCACGTACACTCACTGACACGCACACACACATTTACTGGCAAATCAGACAAGACAGGGATCATAGAGTATGAAATGAAAACACAGGCCGTGAATGACTGACCTCAGCAGGTTTGTGTGGATAGACTGGCAGCTTTGTCTCTGTACGTACTCTCAGGGTTGGCTTTAGGCTTCCCTGCAGGACCTCTGCTGCACTACACTGGGTACCACATCAAAGCCTTGACACTTTGAAAACCAGGTTATGCCAGCAAGTACCACCTCTTTACCAGCTGTACCCATGCTCCACACACACACACACACACACTCTCACACTCACACACACCAACCCATGCATAGACTACATATATATACACACAAACGAACTTGATAGAATTTTAAAAAAGAATAGGCAAAATTAGGAAAATGGAAAAGATTTGGGGAAAAAGACAAATTTTTATTTCATCGATTGTTACGGTTTTAAATGTAAAGCCATATTTCTGCATTTTTTTTGTGATTTATTTTTTTCATTTTTTTTAACAAGTGCTCTTTCTGGAACTTGCTGTTACAAATCAAGTGTGGGACCGTTCCTACAGTAAGGGGAAATGGGGAAAAGGGGGGGGGAGGGGAGGGGACGAGGGGTGGCAATTCTGTGTTTGCACTGCACGTGTGTATAAGCGAATGGGCGACTGGACCATGTGTGAATGTATGCGAGTGTGCATACGAGTGCAGGAGAATGTGTGAACAACCATTTTGATTCTCAACCATCCATTCGTGTCTGTTTTTATGCATGTTTTAAACTCCGAACCATTGCTGGAATACCGAGAGGAGAGGACACTACACGGCGCACTCGATGGCCTTTTCTAAAAGGGAACAAGCATGTCATTTATGATTGCTGTGACCAGCTTGCCGCTAAATTGACTCAGTCAGGAATAGAAACAGGGATTGCTTGCATGGCTAAACTTTCGCTTTAAGAGCTGCATTAATTTAACTCAGAACGATGCAGCAGTCAGGCTCCCAGAGTCCATGTCGCTGTGTCCCGACTGACTTGTCGACCAACTAGCTGCTGGTTGGAGGTGTAAGAGTAAGTTTTCATTAAGGCCAGTTGCGTTACGTGTTAAGACCGAAAGAATAGAAGGAAGGAGGAGAATAGAGACTAGACGCTTGACCACAGTTATTCCCCAGCCTGACTATAGAGACCAATGTAGACGGACACAGCCATTCGCTGACCTCGATCCAGTAATTCTCACTCCCTAGCTGAAGAGTTAGGCACCAATATTTTGTTTCATTTTCCATTTGTAATAATAGTGTAAGTTTAAGAAATATTTTTAAAGATAAGCCTTTGAGTGTTCCCGTATTTAAAGAATGATAGCTCAATCGTTGTTATGTCTTTTATAATGAGGCCAAAAATTGACTGACCTGGTGGACGTTTAACACTTCAAATGATTCCACAAATGATGTTTAGAACCTTTTGTTTGTGTTTTCTTTAACGCTGTGTCGAGGCACTTAAATCTACGTAGTTGTATGTCTGGAGCAACAGTCTGCAGGTTTACAATCCAACTAAATGCTGCATGAGCTGGTCGACCAACCTTCACCCTGCAAACAGGGAGAATCAATCAAAACATTAGCTGATGTGTTGTTAGTTGAAATGTAAATCTGCATACTTTGAGTTATCACGGCACATGATTGAAAGAGGTTCTGGACAGCATACTGAAAGGTGCTCATATGACACAAGCATTTTATATTCCATGTTGCTGGAAGAGAAGTTGTTAGCTCTTTCAGCTTCACTAAAGGAACATCAAGACCTTTTTTTTTGTTTGTCATTGTTTTGTTTTTGTTTGTTGATTATCCTCCTTTTTTTGTCCATCTATTTCTCAGATTTTGGAAGACACATTGTCTGTTTAAGTATACATTATATAAAATATATATATTAAAAGTTTTTAAAC
This sequence comes from Morone saxatilis, assembly GCF_004916995.1. NCBI lineage: Eukaryota > Metazoa > Chordata > Actinopteri > Moronidae > Morone > Morone saxatilis. The sequence continues at coordinate 7,566,422 of NW_023340257.1, read as the reverse complement.
TTTCTTTTTGATTAAGTTCTTCATTTCAAGGGGTTTTCATTTGGGATTTCTTACTTTTCTTACATGTATCAGTATGTTTCTGGTTTGCATTATCATGTCCCTTTGGCTGAACTTAATTCACTGTTAATAATTTGCATAAGTAAGCATATGTAAGGAAAGTATTATAAAGAGATATTACCATCAGTTTCATCTGTCTTTTTGAAATTATATAGAAAATAGTCCCTAAGCACTTAAATGAACCTGCCTAAATTTTGCTGAAAACATTTTAAAGTGGTACTCACTTAAAAAAAACCTATTTTACATTCAATCCATGAAACAAGTAGATAGAACCCACCCTTTCATTTATTCCACAGTGTTGAGAATAATGTAATTGACAATTTAATACTCTTTTCTACCAAGGTCCGCAGAGCACTGATTCTACAACGAGGTTTAAAGGTTTTGCAAACACATAATCCATCAGCATTCTCCCCTCATGTCACATATTAATTTCTTTTTATTTAAGTTTGTGTGAGTGACCGAGCGACAGAGGGTGACAGTGAGACGTTTGAGTGAAAGTGGTGTTAAGGACACAGAAAGGCAGCAGTTTTTTGACTCCCACTGCTGGGCAGCAGGTGGCCCCAGTTCCTGCAGATGATAATGTGATCAAATGGCTTTGATTTACAGTTCACAACTCCAGCACCTCTTCTCACTGGCTCAGGCACAGCCATCATACTCTAGCCTAGTGTCCTGCTTTGGAAACAGCAGGATCGGATATCAGAACCACTGCACTGATGGACTCCACTGTGGATTTGCCTTCATTGCTATCATGGCCATAAGGGGGTGCTGCTGAACTTTTTTAATATTGGTTGTGAAGCCATACTCTGAACCTCGCTGCTGGCCACGCTTTAAGCAATGCTTCACGGCTAAACATGCAAGTTAAGACCCCTGACCTCTCCTGTAGGCATACACAGGCACAACAAGTGCCTCTTCACTATTGTGTAAATACCAAAAAAAAAGAAAGCTTGATGGTGAATGCAGCATTAGTAGAAGGGGAGGCCTGCAGCTTTGTAGTATTTGATTTGCAGCTTTACTATGGTTACCTTGCTTCTCTGTATATTTGAATGTGATCAACAGTCACGAATGTCACACCTGATGCTGGTGTAACAAGACTTTTTTTTTTTTGCTTGTTGCTGTTAGTTGAGGCTCAGAGGGCAATGAAAAAAGCAATCTTATAGGGGAGGACTTTGTCCTGGTAGACAGTTTCAGCCCCCCCTTGCAAGACTTTACAATGTAACGGGTGATACCTGATACAATATGGTAGCTTATAACATTTGCAACTATAATGTGCCAGTAAACGTTTTTACTGAATAAAGCTGTCTGTGTCTCTTTTCTATGCTATTTTTTACAGTGTACACATGTAAAGTCTTGTGCAACCCACAGCCACAGCTCTGCAATCTGTTGTAAAGCTTAAAGTAAAGAAGGGTTGGATGTATTATGACCTGGGCCATAGCTGCCATTGAAGTTCCCAGTGCCCAATATTGTTTCAGGAAATTAGAGAGCTTCAATGTTGTGACAAGGAATTTGGATCCCATAATGTCATATACATTTCACACGAGCTTATCAAAGCCTAATTGTGATATTATTATTATAGAGTGAAAACAGATTGGACAGTATTAAGCCAGAAACCTTTTTTAGTGGAAGCTGCTAAGGTGGGTGGGGTAGCTTCTTGACCTCAGTATTTAGAAAACCCTCTGTACAGCTCTCATATTATGACACATAATTAGGGAGCTGATAATTTAATTAGGAGGTCTCACTTGCTAACTTATGTTTCCACAGATCTAGATTTGTTTGGATGTGAACAATACTTTGGCACTATGGCATATGGTTCAGTGTAGAGAAGTGAGGGGGGGAAATCATAGAAATGATGAGTAAACAAAACATAATAATTCTATGGTGTGAAGTAATATTGATGTGAAACCATTTCATTAGAAATAATGTCATAATGTAATCATTTAACATATCTCAATATCTCACACTACATTCGAGGGACATGAACAAAAGCGGTGTTTTGGACCCATACCATCTTTTATACGTTTTAATAAATGCTCTGCTGGGCAATAACAATGTATATATTTTTATCAAAAATTATTTTAGACAACATTTCACCGCTGGGAACAAAAACCTTGAGCAAAACGCGGTTTCTTTTTTTCAAACATCGACCGGAAGTCCAAACCCCCTCCTGTCTCCCCGGGCACCGGTGTCCCCACCCCAATCAGCGGGGCCACCGGGCTTTATCAGCCGCTGTCCGGGCAGTATGGCTGCTCTCCCTGACCCAGGCCTCCGCCGATACCCGTGGATAAGTAGCTGCAGCGGCCGACACGGGAACTCTGTCTCCGGCTGTGATAATGGCCAGGACTGGTTTCTGCGACTCCAAGCCCCTGCTGGACTTACACAAGAAGGTGAGCATCTGCTCCTGTTCCAGTTTCCAGGTGCTTAAACTCACCTGTGCAACATGTTATTTTTAAACTTTTCCCTTTTTCCTTAAAGCCCCGTTCACTTCCTTTCTAAACAACTGATGGTAGATATAGTAGATAGTATTTATTGATGAATCTGTTAAAATTAAATTAACAAAAGAGAACTCACTGATTAAACCTTGATCTCAAGTTATTGCGTTCACCTGCCATGGCCCCAGGTGTGGAGGAGTCCCTGATTAGACTGCTGGAGTAGGACCTTGAGACCAGAACTGAATCACTCTTCTTTACGTTTGTTTCGTGGCAGAAAATGAACTGCAGCCACCTACACTCACTATCAAACACATTCAACTTATTGGCCTCAGCTGTAATAATAAAAAATTGTGTACGCCACGATCACATCAGTATCTGTGCAAAGACTTTTTGTTGCCCCTCCAGGCGGATGAGAGGCGAGCCCCATTAAGAACGTGGGCTAATGCCTGTGGGCCTATAGATCGCTGGCAGCCTGTAGAAGTAGACGAGTCCAGGATGGCCCCTGTCAAAATGGAGACAGAATGCAGATGGGTAAGCCTTCTCTTTCCTCCTTGCCATCTTCACCCAACAATATGCTGTAGTGTCTCATCTTGGCTCATGTTGGGACTTCTTTTCCCAGCTGTTTTCTGTATATGATCAATCCCACTTGCATGTGCATGGCATTGTGTTTTCAGGAGAGGAGGTTATCGACGCAGACAAGTGAAGACATTATCATGGGGTTCCATGAAGATAGTCGAACATGCTCCGCTGGTAGTTTTCAGACTTCTTTTCAGACCAATACACCGTCACTGACACAATTGACACCCAGTGCAGCACGAACAATCCACCTTTGATCTTGTGTAGCAGATGGGCATATAGAGGAGCCTGTGCTGCTTCACCCTCTCGGGCTGCAGGGTCTTCACAGCCTACAGGCACTGGTGCCCAGCTTGCTGCGCCATGAAGTGGAGATGGCCCTGGAGAAGCTGGACCTCATATGGGACCGGACATTTGCCTGGGACATGTTCTTGGATATGATGGTGAGACATCAAAAAACAGGGATTGCTAAACCGCTTCATGTGTTATCTAATGTTTCTAAAGGAAGGCACATTATCACTAAAATGTGCTGTATGCAGAGCCCATCACTAATTGTATACAAGAGGGGTAACCTAGAGGCTTGGCACACACAGCACACCATGTGTTTCAATATTTTCTGGTTTCACCCTGCAGAGGACTCAGACACAAAACTCTTTTCCCAACGCTGACCTGCCCCGACATTTCACTGATGCCACTCGTGCTATCCTGATGGACTGGCTCATTCAAGTTCATGTAAGTCTTAGGTGGAGGGTTTCTTATCCCTCAAAACAGAGCTTGTCAAACTATAACATTTTATAAATGTCTTAAATATTCAGATTATTTTAAGGTCATGCTTGTTGAGAAGAACCTGTCAAATGCTGACAAACTGTAGCAACAACCTGCAGCTGCTTAGTGTAGCTTAGCATAAAGACTGGAAACGAGGAGAAATGGCTCTTCCAAAGGTAACAAAACAGCCTTCAAAGCTCAAGGATGTATTTCTTCATCTACCATGCTACCAAATAAGATTAACTAAGATAACACTCTCTCTGTAGCTCTTTTTTTGTACTGTATCAATCTTATCGAACTCCCTGCAAGAAAGCAAATGACCTCATTTCCCAAAATCTCAAACGAATGCTTTAAACTTAACTCTTTTTTTTTGTGAATAAAATTCAATCTTTAATGCCCTGTTTATTTCCTTCCAGGAGATCATGCATTTTCAGGCAGAGACCCTCTACCTGGCCGTACACCTCCTCAACCGCTCCCTGCGTCAGATCAAGGTAGCCACCGCCAACCTGCAGCTCCTCGGCATGGTCTGCCTCTTCCTCGCTGCAAAGAAGGAAGAATGTCTTCTCCCTGAGGTACGTGGGCTCAGCCCCCCCAAACTATAAAGCTACAGTGTGTTAAAGTTGCTTGATTGCTAACTGAGTAGAGTAATGTCAATTGATTAATATTTGATAACTTTTTTCTTCCAGGTGTCTGGACTCTGCTACTTGATGGACCACACTTACACTAAACATCAGCTGCTACGAATGGAGCGTAAAGTCCTCTGTACACTCAAGTTTGACTTGTCCTACTGTCCCCCTCTGCATTTCCTCGTCCTCCTTGCCTCTGTTGCTCGCTGCAGCTCTAAGGTAGATCTGCATTGTGTGTTTGTGCATCCTCCGAAGATCACTGAGTTTATCTGTCAGTGTGTAGAGATCTGAAGTATCGTCTGTGCCTTTCAGGTGGTGTGGATGGCGCGTTATCTTCTGGAGCTGTCTCTGCTGGAGGGCCAGTGTGTGGTGTTTCTGCCCGTGCAGCTGGCAGGAGCGGCCCTCTGCTTGTCCCGCCAAGTTCTGCAGGAGCCCCTGACACCAGAAGGGGAGGCTGCCTGGTGTCTGGCCTCCAGCATTCATGTGGGCAGGTGTGTATCTTCACTTATAAGATGTCCGCAGTGCCTTTTTTTTTTGAAAGCCTTTACCCTGCCGTCACCAGCACTGTCTGAACTTCAGATGCAAAACTTTATATTCCAAGTGTTTTATATTTTTTTTTTTATTTTTTTTTTTTAGTATTTTGTATTATTAACCAGCATCCATCCTGCCTGGAAGGTTTACATTTGCACGCTTTGTGTTTTTCAGTGAGACCGACTTGCTGAGGATCATGCACATTCTGGCCACTGCGGCAGCCAAGGCCCACACCCGAGACACCTGTGCCAGTTTTATTAAATTCTCCTCCCCAGAGACCATGCATGTCAGCAGACACCCAGGTCTAAAGAACGCCTCTGCTCTGCTGGGCATATGCACATGACATTCCCAACTCCCAGGAACTCAATTATATCCCGAAGCTTCAATGTAGAGATACTAGAGCGACATCGCTCGAGGACTGTACTCCTGTAAGGCTGTATATTATTTGCTATGGATCCTGAGGAGTTGTCACGGAAATGGTGAGGAAGGAGTGTGAAAGATTTGATGCTGAACATTGTTTGATAAAGAATTGCATGCATTTTGAATGTTTGTGATTTAGCCAACTCAGTGGCATACCTGTTTTATGATCTTATCTTGCAGCCAACTTAGAAAATATTTGAATTGTATTGATGTGTCCTTGTCTTGTCATTTGTGAAGAGGATGTCAAGTTATTTCTAAAGTTTTAATGTAAAAATAAAGTGTCTGCTGCAATAATTAGTTTCAGCTGTTTTTATTTTATGCAAAATTATGTAATTCTATGCAAAATTATGTAATTTTGTCCAGCAGGCTGTCACAACACAACACAGCAGAGCCGCCTTGTGACTGCGAGGCTGCCTTGTTGGCCACTCGTCATGTGCAGGCATGCTGACCATTGACAGTATGATGCTGACAAAGCTTACTAGCTCACAGGAGTCCCTATTGAGAATGTGGGACCGCTGCTACAGCATATCTTTTATATCAAGAGTATTTCTCTTCAGTAAATGTAAGGAAACTGGGCATTTTGCACACCAGGCATATTACAGTATCTGTTTGCAAGCAGCAGCAGTAGGTTTGCCACAGCTTCATGTATGCAAATCAGCTACTGGTGGAAATCAAACTCATGACTGGCGACTGCAATTAAAGTTCTTGTGTATATCTCAACCGGCTGTAATTTTCTGCTGAGCCAATCTTTCTCGGCCCGTGAACATTTAACCCTAAATGAGACCTTTACCTTACAGTAAGTCTGCCAGTGACCCTCTTTGTTTGTTCCTCTATCACTGTCCCGCTGATGCACTTGCACTAATCTCTGATTGGCTGTCGTAGTTGTCTCACGGGCCAATGCGCTCGTAGCTCTCGGAGAGAGCTCGTTGCATTGTGTCTGGTAGTTGGTAACAGCCGACTGTGGGTTCAATTAAGGTAACGCACAAAACTCATTATTACCCCCGTGTTGAATTGTGCCATCGGTGGACTATTTGTCTGTATCGTTTTTGGATGCAGGGTTGAATGACAAAGTTTCGGTATTATTTGTTTTAGGTTTACTTTTTGAAACATTTTGTCGCCACCTCGAACTGCGGCATCAAGCTAGCTACAATTAGCCACCGGAATTTCAAAACAAAAGCCTGGAAGTTGCTCTTGTTGGATTAACACTTAGGTAAGTGCTGCCTGGGGGATGTAAAATAACAACGATGAGTCGGAATCGCACTGAATGTTGTCGCACCACTTAGTGTTATTTATAAAACCTCCGTTTTGTCTTTTAACTGCATTTTATTTTGGAACCACCCGGATATGATGTTGCTTATTGTGACTGACTCGACAGACTCTCAACCCGTTTTCTCTGTAGTCTTATCACACGGCATACTTGACAGGAGAAAAATAATTAAAAATAACAATTATAAATGGGACTGCTGGTTAGGGTGAGCGTTTATCGGCGCCCTAAAACTGAGCTTAAGGGGGGAAACGACCATTATTGGAAATAATTGGCTTTTGGAGGTAAGTTTTCCACTGTAGATGGAGCTCATACATGCATTTGCTTGGTAAAGACGTGATATTGCTACAGCTGTGTGCTTCCTGTTCAAGCTCTCACTCATGACTTTTTGGTCTTTCACATGGCTGACTACGCTTTATGCCGTTTGTATTTCGACCACTTTGATTAGCTAACCCTGTGTGTTTTTTGGCTAGTGTGAGAGGAAGTGTGTGTTAGGGAGGGCTGGACTCAAAGTTGAGTGTTACATAATAGGGGGGAGGAAGGGGAGGAGGAGGAGGAGGAGGAGGAGGAGGGGTGCTGCTGTTTCAGCTGAGAGCGAGATGTGCTGCTTTCACGGAACCACTGCCACCGAAAATATCCAAATAACCAAAATAGAAATTAGTATTACACACATCAAATTAGATTAAAGTTTCTGTGGAAAAAAAAAAAAGATGGCAGTGTTTATTAAAGTTGTACAGCCATAAAGTTGTACAGTCATAAAAGTCCAATTTCTACCACTGCGGGGCTTTAAATGGGGTTGCAGTGTAGATTTTGTAGCAGACCTGAAATGTGAATATCAAGTGAATGACTGCATTGTTTATTCTTGTGTCCTGTAGATATTCCCTACACCTATTGGAGACAGAGAACCAATAATAGAGAGCACAGAGGAGTATCAAATGTCATTCAGGATCAACTGATAGAGTCGGACAAGTGCTGGGCCCGTGCACGGAGTCAAACCGAGGTGAGCCAAGCCAGAACGTGTGTATGGAAAAAGACCATAGCTTATCATTTCCCCAGCTGAATCGGCCACCCATACGCTACGACATGTCCTTCTGTTTTTGTGTTTGTACTTTGACCGTCAGACACAGTGAAGGCAACCGACTCCTTATGGATGCCACAGGAATACAAAAGAAACAGTTAAATCCACTGATTGCTTGCCAAAATTGTTATACGTGATTCTGTAACTGGAAGCTAAGGAGTGTTGTATCCATGTACATTGAAGGGTAACTGCCTGTCATTTCCCTATTCACGTTATATAACTTGATCCACACAGGATTTGTTGTACAGTTGAATGCCAGATAACTTGTAGTAGAGTGTGGGGTGTAAGGGCACGTGGCATGCCTTCAAGATTGATAGTTGTTATACAGTTGTGTGCATGTGAGAGGAAAAAAAATAGGAATAAATGTTCAACCCGAGCCTTTCATGGACAAGCTGTAGTGATCTTGTAACAACACGTATTGACTCAGTGCTCCATGGCTCTGCCTGTGAGCTCAATCACAGCATTTTATCTGGGTAAACCGTGTAATAGGCTTGATATCTCTGTTGGCTCAAAACAACACATGACCCTTGCATTGCATTGGCTCCCTGTAGTGTTGGGCACTCGCGTACACACATTCCCAAAACCAGCGGTCAAGATGTTAATACACATGGCTTATTTGTGGGTTGTTGTTTTTATCCTTACAGTTTCCGAATGTATAAATGTAGAGTTTTGGCACTGGATCAAGTTACTTGTCCCTTGTTAAATATATTCAATCCCTCTGAGTTGAGTGCTGTATACTGAACCTATACTGTTTGTGCAAGAGCATTAAGGACGGGCTGTTAAACTACCACCACATGCAGCACAAATTAAGACTTTAATACTAATGTGAAACTGAATATTTTTGCTGATATCCTCTGTGGTATTAATAGAGGCTATGCACCTGTCGTCACTTTGCGTAAGTTGCCTCGGTTACACACACACACACACA
>NW_023340257.1:7554237-7557654 GCF_004916995.1 Morone saxatilis | reverse complement strand
ACACACACACACACACCCCCTCCCTCAGACAAACCCCACCATCAGCATGTGGATTCATGTGGGGGAAAAACATCGGAAACACTACTCAAATGGTATAAGCTGTTGTGCAATCGACTGCACAAACAGATTAAGAAAGAATTCAGGCAAATGTTTTGACAGACAGCACTGTATTAAAGAGAAGACGAGCGACATTTCAGGAGCTGCGTAACATTAGCAGTACACAGTCGTGTGTTATGTGTGCTGCTGATAAAGAGTTATGTGACTGCATACTATGTATACTGTACTGTATATAGTATACATATACTATGTATATGTATACTGTGGTTCTTATTGTCATCTGATGCATTTCAATGATCAAAACGTGCATTCATAGCTTCAAATGAGTCCAATATGAAATCTAAAAATCTAATGTTACTTTCTAAATCATTTTGAATATGCATATTTTTTATTGTTTTGCATTATGTTATTATGGTATTTATTTATTATGATAGATTATTATGACAAAAAAAAAAAATGTCTATACTGACAGCCATAAGAGGCCGGTCCTATCCTAGCAGGCAGTGGGTGACACGCAGGGGACAACCACAGAGAGCAACTACCACAGTCTTATGAGAGCAAAACATTTTTGGTATTCAGTCTGAATATGTATTCCTTATTTTTATGTATTAGGGTGCAGTATGCCAAAGGAACAGCCCCGCTTGAGCGAGCACAGTCCTCGTGCTACATCCAGCAAGAATGCTAAAGATAAGAGCAACAGTACGACTCTGCTGGCAATGCGTAACACCAAAGACTCCGACTCCAGTGGACGGGGCTCCCGCTGCAGTTCAGAAAAAGACTCTGGCTACTCTGGTGAGTTAATGAGTAAGAATGACAATTTGCCAAGTTTTATTCCTGACAGCCATTTCCCATACACTCCCATTTGCAAGTCAGCTCAGGCAGTGCTAATTATGATAACACAGTGCAATAAATAATGGGTAGGACATTTTATTTACATGAAACAATGACAAAGAGGTTGTTTTGCTGACTTTCAGGTTTAATTTGATTACATTTACATCCACATAAAAAGTGTAGGAACTGTTAACTTTTACATTTAAATCTAAATCAATTGAAGAAAGTGAACATACACTGAAATGAATCTATTTATTTCATATTTGGTGTCAAATCCCTTGCTGCCAATGACTGTAGTCTATGACCAACAGACTGATGATGCAGCAATCCAAATACTGTACCTGCCACTCTCGCTCTTATCTCCAGTGTTACGGTAAATGCAGCAAAGTCGACTAAACTCCTTTTTAGAGAGACGTGTAACAGCGTCTCTGTCTGCTTGTCTACCGTGCTGTGTGATCGACTCCTCAGCTGGCAGCGCTGGCAGCAGCCGGCGAGAGAGAACTGCAGCGAAATCCTGTTCTGAGGCTGCACAGCGCCGTTCGCTTGTTTATTCAAACGTGTCCAAATTGCACCAAATTCAGCACTATAACTCACTGGGTCTCCAGAAATACACCCGCCAAATGTGAAGTGAGTCAGATGAACAGTTGTCGAGAAGAGTGAAGAACACACACACACACACACACACACACACTCACTCACATGCAGGCTTCGTACAGACAGCGACCACTCTGTCAATCTCTCAGTGACAGCAGAGGCAAAACCAATACAAGTTTCCATGTAGTTGTCTTGGCAACATATTAGGCCACACAAATCTAATCCAAGCCTCAGTATGTGTGTGCAAAAGAAGTTTTCAAGTGAATTACGGAGTAGAAATATGAATGTATGAAAGCATGTCGTCCTTCTTCTTTTCCTTTCTCTGAACATAAAGTACATATTTATATTATTACACACAGCATAGAAAAATAGTGTGTGTGGAAAAGTGCAATAACATCACTACTAACTTACATCACAAAAGTTCGGCTGTCCCTTTGAGCATGGCTTTACTCTGTATCTGTCAGCATTGCTCACTTCTTTCTGTTCCAACTTCCCTGCAGACGGCTCAGACTGGCAGCAGACAGATGCAGACGACCAGCCGAGAAACAACAGCCAGTGCAGAGGCCGCAAGCCTGCAGAAGCTTTACAGCCAGGTCAAAACCAAGAACCTGGCCGCGGGAATCCTGCCCGGATGCCTACAGGCCAGGAGCTCTCACCCATTTACATAATCAGGAACACAGTGCTTGAGCAGGTAAGATAGGCCTAGGTGCAGACAGTGAGGTCAGGAATACACACTGTTCCTCTGCTGATAATGATTCTCGTCAACTGTGAAAGGTAAGAAATGAGGTGTGGCAGTGGAAACCAAAACCTTGGCACAACAAGAGCTGGGAGTGAGGCAAGTAGGGAGATGAAGGATGGCATGAGTGATTTATAAACAGGCAAAGTGAGGCATTATGTCAAAGATAGGCCAGGGTGACTTACTGTTACAGAAGGAGTGGCATGCTTTTGACTTGCATGTTTTTTCCTGATTAAAGCCAAAGTTTTTGCAGAAATGTATTATTTTACTAAAAAGGGACCCTCGTTTTCATCATGTATCTGTCAGAAACAGAGAGGAACAAGAGTATGAATATGTAATAGCTCCCTTTCTTACAATTATATTTCTTTATAATGTACTAAATTTACTCAGGCTGCTTCTAATACTGCCCTCTATGTTTATCCTATTCTCCTTCCTCCCCATGCCACCAGCCGGACATGATCCAGAAAAGAGCTCAGCTGCCCCGGAGAAATGGAAGCAGGGAGACCGGCAGTCCTGGTGCTGCCCACATGATCCTTTTACAGCAACCCAGCCTGTTGCCGGCCACCCTCCAGCTCCACAACCCCTCGTCCCGGAAGTCCAACGCCACAGGAAAGAAAATAAATGCCACATACCTACCAATTCTCAACTCCTACCCGCGCATTGCGCCACACCCCAGCAAGAAGCCACCTGATAAATCTTCAAATGACGACTCCCAGAATCTGAGCAAGAGGGTTTTCACAGAAAACAAGAGTGATGACACATCCGTGACAGGGAATCTAGCTGAGCAGCAACTTTATAAGCAACCGAAATTAATCTCTGGGCAGCCATGTACCTCTTCAAGCAGAGATAGCTTATCCTCCACCAGTCCCACTACTGTCTCCTCAAGCCAGGGCTCCCCGTCTGGGACCAGTCTGTCCACCCCCTCCTCCTTCCTGGCAGCCAGAAGACTCCACAGAAACGGCACCACCAGTACTCGCCACCGCCGTTTCCTCAACACAGTAGAAATCCTCCGACAGTCAGGCCTGTTGAACATTACCCTGCGCACAAAGGAGCTGCTGCGCCAGAGCATTGCCACCGAGCGGGACATTGCCCAGCTCCGCCAGCACACCGAGCTACTGTGCCGGGCTGCCAGCAACCCCAGCTGCAGCCTGAACGGTATCTCAGCCTGGGATCATCTACACCGAGCCATGGCCAAGTCC
>NW_023340257.1:7541381-7554172 GCF_004916995.1 Morone saxatilis | reverse complement strand
AGCAGCTACCCTGAACCTTAAAATCCTGCAAAGTGTGCAGCCTGAACGGTATCTCAGCCTGGGATCATCTACACCGAGCCATGGCCAAGTCCAGCAGCTACCCTGACCTTAAAATCCTGCAAAGTGCACAAATCCTGTGTCATCCAGATTCTGCCAGTCAACCACAGAGTATTTCCACAGGTGATGCAAATGGCCCACTAGCTGCTGAGAACTCAGAGGTGCCGCCGTCTCGCCTTCTCACAGCTATCCCGAACCCAAACCAGAACTCACCTGGGTCACGGCAGTCTCACTCAGGACAAGGCAGAGAACTTGAGTCTGGTTGTGAATTCTCAGAGAAAGTCACCTTTATGCCTCCTGACAGTTCTACCGGTTAGCACGATCTGCATTGCCTTTAAAGGGAGAGCAGGTACTCAGGGCTAGTCAGTGGAGAACCAGTCATTTTTGGATATTATGTGTTGTTGTAATAGTTTATCCCTGGTTATTATACTATACCTAGTTTTATTGGGATTGTGCAAAATATGTCTGCAGGTCAATGAAAATCTAACAATGACTGTACATGTTACAGTACAGTTGCCTAACGTACTACACCAGAATTAAGTGGTTGACATCTGAATAATCCCTACTTAATGCACTTGAGTGCAATTAAATCCAGAGGCAACATCTCCTCCGAAGACGGTATAGAACCACACAGATGAGTCGAGGGTCTCTGCTCGTGAGCCACTGAAAGGGTTATGTGAAAATAAACTGTGTTTCCCCAGGAGGCAGAGGGAACTGGCTTACACACAGATGGCAATGATGACAGTTTACTGTATATTATCAGTTCAGTTGGGACATTTTGCTGTCACGTCAGACCAACTTAATTCAGGGAAAAGATAAATAAGTCCCTCTCCTGGTAGATAAATGTTGAGAAAATGGTTTCTTTCAGCCTTCTTTACCCGAGAGAGCCAGCAGTCCAAACACAGCGAAAATTGCTTTCAAAACACAGCTGTAGGCTCCCAGAAAAATGGCACTTTAAGGAAACGGGTTGCGCTGGAGGCACAAGTGGGCTCTCAATGTCTCTAACATCACAAAGTGCACTACACTGGACTGCTGCAAGGACTTCTATCTATATTCACAACGCCTTAATAACTTTTTCACTTGATTTTATTTATTTTTTTGCATTACCAGGGCACATCATCATCATCACACATTATCATACTTATTTAGTTTATTGAAGTCTTTGTACATTTTACAGATACAGCAGTTCAACACAGCTCCAAGATAATCACTTATCCCATTTCCTTTCATGCAACAGCTTTTCACTTTGATATTCTCTTTTTTGCACCAAGCCTCTACTTGTTGGTGTTATGTGCTCCCCTGTTTTAGTCAGAGATGGAGAACAGTTGGCATTGAGTTTGAGAGAGTTGGACAGTGTTTTAAATACACAAGTATGTTGACTAACTGGTTATTTGCATGTCCTATGTGTATGATCTTTCTTTCATTTCTCTGTGCTTGTGCACTGCTAGCAGTGCACTCATTTCTGAAATTGAAAGTGCTTTATACAGTGTATTTTTCATAATTTTAAGGTATTTAAATAAAGCGATACATTAAGACTTTTTCAGTGTATCATATGAATCTTTTGAAATTGAGTCTCATGTTGGTTACATTTTTCTACAATGAGTTTACATCACCTTGACATAATCCAGTTGCTTCCATGGAAACTGGAAAGAGTCACATGTGAGAAACACATGTGTGTGCTGTTCCTGGAAGCTAGTTACTTTCTTATCCACTGAGCTCCATGGTGACAGAGGAAACATAAATGCACATAAATATGTGATTTTGTCGTGACAGTAAAATTAGAATGAGTGCCAGTCATTAGAGCTATCTCCCCCAATGTATTTTCAATATATATTTATAGGATCTCTAAATTTCAACAGCATTTTGCACAGGTCATTGATTTAGTGTACTTTTACATTGCATGTTTTTACTGTTTAGTAATTTTGGCTCAGTAGTTGATCTGATGGTGATTACGATATGACTAAAAAAGATTATGAATTGATTTCTTGGCTAAAATACCACCGTGTTCTGTTGACTTTGACCTTTGGATTGTAGACTTAAGAAAAGCAGATAAAGTAATGTTACATAGATAGATATTACTTTTGATACTGTTGCCGATCTTCCTCTCTGAGGTGCTGCAGCTCGGTTTCACTCTTTTGGGTGAGGGAGCAGTCAGGGTGAGGTTGGCACAGATGATGGAAACGCTAAGAAATAGAAATAGAAATAAGAAATAATTGAAACATTAATGAACCAGGACATCACATTGTGTTGAAGTGGTTGCATAATGGGTGTTTATTGCATTGTTGCAGCATTAAAGACAATCAGGATGAGTAATATTTGCTGTTGGCAATTCATACTGGCACAAACTGAGGAGAACGTAGTTTGTACTCAACATTAAAACTTGTAGGATGCAGAATTTGACTGCACACTGCACTACCATCATAATAGTAATAACTGTAAAAACTACATCATGTAGATAGTATGTGAGATGTTTGATTTTGCCAAACTTCTTTAAGCATATAGGAGCATACAGTTATTGTGGTAAAATCGTGTTTGACCACAGACAGACACTGCCCTTTTGCTTTTTAATGACACTCAAATCCCATGTATTAGCTATGTTTTGCACATAGATTTTAGGAAAAATGGAATCATGAAGCACATGAATTGCACTTTGTCTTTTTATTTTGCTGGTTTAAGGATTCTGTCTGAAGTCAGATTATTGCATAATACCTTGATGATATGGAAACTGTAAAATAGTATTTTAATTAGAAAATGAATTCCTTTTACATTCCACCATGTCATTTCTTGAATTAGTTATCACTCAATTACACACCTGACTGAGATTCCCAGTCCCAGTTCCCAGTTTATACAGCGCCCATCCCGGCACAAGCAGGATGGAGGAGAGGGCCAGTATCCAGCCCAGCACATATGCCCAGGAGGGGTACACATACCAGCGATTAAAGGTCAGAGGCTGATACCAAACTAAAGAACATATAAAGGTGCTCTGAGAAAACAGTAAGAGGAGAAAATCAGTATTTGTCCCCACATTTTAGCATAAGAGGTTAGAAGTGCAAAGACATATTCAGGCGTAAAATAATATTCATATATGCAACAGTAAAGCCTGACTCACCAGTGAGACCAGCGGTGTGAGGAAAAGCCAGCAGATTTTAAAGAACGGGTTGGCGTGTGCACCGGTCATGTCCTTTATGATGCCATATATTCGCTCTGCCCCTTTATAGGAGATGAGGTTGGATAATAACCAGATCAGAACAGATGTTTGTGGATGATTTAGTGTATTATAATGGGGATTTAACTCATTTTTAAAAATAAAGGTAAGACCTAAGAGACATCTCAGCCTCTGCTGTTTTTATTCTGATCTTTCTTTTTAAGTCTGTCCTTTGTGACTCTTCCAACTTTGTGGAGGTCCAGTATTAAGTATGGTATTGGAGTATCCCTTTAAAAACAGCGTACCTACCAAACAGCCAACCCAAGGACAGGGTTTCAAACACACAGAGAAAGAGGATGCAGGCTCCGTTGCAAGCGTAGTAGTCAAACATCTGAAACACATACATCCCTCCCTGGAGACAACAGCAGAGACATTTATTATACATCGGTGTTGTTTATTTTACTTTATATGTTAACCTCAGTTTTTTGGAAGCCTTTTCCTGACACCTGTTTTCACATTACAACATATCCACAGATATTGTTAGAATGATAAAACAAAGTTGTGAACATTATGCATTAGCAAGAATACACTGCCATAATAAATAATAAATGCACATATAACACTAAATACTCGCCTCAGTGATCATGACAATCTGACAGAGGAAGCATATGAGGCAGAACAGAAGGAGGAAACGTTCCCGTCGGCCTGGCCTGCGCATTTCTGTGGGAAACATATCTATGATGGATGTCATCACCACTTCCATGGCAACAAACTGTACAGAGAAAGGACCAGACAAAATAAGTACATGTCTAAATGTAAATATTTTACTCCATAAAGATTTTATGTGCATCTTACTTGTGTGTCCAGACCCAAGAGAATGAGCATGACAAAGAAACAGATGGACCACAGCTGGGGCAGAGGCATCATGGCTACAGCCTGAGGGTATGCAATGAACGCCAAGCCTGGACCTGAGAAGCAACATCAGAGTGATGCGAGACCCATCACTTTCTACTACCTGCCTTTATTGTTGGGCCAATTTAGCAGCAATAGCATAAAGTAAAGGTAAGTATGCATGCAGATGGTGGTGATGCAGTGGAAATCTCATCAACTGAGTAACACAAACAATAACCTACTCTGTCTGATGAGATGGAGGGAAGTTACTGACAATCACAAAGGGGATTAAGATACAGTACAGCCTGTGTCTGTTTGCAGAAAACTGCAGATTATAATGGTAAAAAACAGAAAGGTTTAAGTGACAGCTTTCGAGGTCATTTACAGTTTATATTCATGTTTTTTGTAAGGAAGATAAAAACCCAAAGTGGGACAGAAAATATGTGAAATAAAAAATTTCAAAAGCAGACAATACAATTTTAACTAAAGTCAAACAACAAAATCAAACACATGAATGTAATATTAAATATCTAGAAATCCCTGCTTATAATAATGTTTATTATATTGTTAGAGCATAAACATGTGTAAATAAATCATACACTTATACGAGATGACTGAATGGGAGTAGTCGTCTGCTGATTAAGGGAATGTACAACAGCTTGTATTGGTATGTGGTCTGTGTTATAAATATTTCGTCAGGGAGGAGAAAAGAGATGAGAGTGAAGCCACATGAGCACAGTTAGGCCCAATCAGTAAAAATGAATGTGTGTGCATAAGTGTATCTACTGTATGAGTCCATGCACACACTTGGCCCCAGACAACATGCAAGGGTCAAAGCTACAGAGCAAGCCCTCTCAGTGGCCTCACATCACACCAGATGACACAACACACTCGTCTCCTTGTCAACAGCCAATTGCAACATACACACACTTGAATGTCAACCAGAAAACGTCTAATGCTGCAGAGCTGGTAGCTGTCCCACCCAAACGTATACCCCGGATCACATCCAAAACCTGGCAGCCAGTGAGCAGCAGTGTCTGGGTGTGCTGCAGGGTACGGTGTGAAACTAGTGTCCTGCTGCATACCAACGCAGAAATGAATGCAATGTAACTGCTGCAACAACCAACTGTGCCTGCTCACACTGGCTTTGGACACAGAAACTGTTACTACTTGTCATGTCTATGGTTGTCCTCAAGATGGCAGCAAGTGGTGGAAGAAGAACTCCTTTAAGTAAGACTACCAGTACAATAATGCAAGAGCACACCACAACAACTAAAAGTGCTGCATTTAAATTCCAACTTAAAGCAGCAGCAGGGAACTTTAATTTTTTTTTTTATTCTGGCAGGCCCTGTGGACCACCGTCTCGTTTCATTGATTTCAAGTTGAATCTGACTCAGTAGCAGTTATTAAGAATAACTTTATAGAAACAGCCAATCATCTCACTGATGGTCTTGTTTGTTTAGGTCATATGGAGGCATCAGTATTAAAATGACCGGTCATAAACTCTTAGGTTTAAGTAAAAGTAGCGGTTTATACTTAACAATGTGTTATATGAGCTTATCATATGTTTATTATGTATTATGTTAATTTTTATCTGTAAACTAACTAACTATACCCTTCAAATATATGTAGTGGAGCTTTCCTAGGAAATAGAAAATGGGTGTAATAAAGTAGATGTATGAAATAACATAAAATGACTTTGAAATGTTACATATAAGTAGAGTTCAAGTACAGTTTTGAGTAAATATACTCCACCCCAGTCATGGACTTTGCCCGACTTGCTTGTGAGTGTAGGAGGTGTTAGTAAATCTCATACTACTGTATAGCAAAGGTAATGTGGTTACAAAAAGTTAAATGATATGTCAAATATCATCATTTGAGCTTAATGATTTACTCTTGAAAAGACAATTTTCAGCACAAGGTCTAGTTACTGAATATTTTCTGTAGCTTACTATACTGAGAATTTCTTTCTCAAATTCACAATGTTACTCCATCCACAATTCTCTCAATAACACCACACCCTCAAAACTAATAGCTCTAACTACACAACCTACCTGACTCAGCCACTTCTGCAATGGGAATACCCTGCTCATGAGCCATGAATCCCAGCACAGAGAAGACTGCAAACCCAGCTAGCACACTGGTGCCACTGTTCAGCAAACACAGCCAAAGACAGTCTCTACAAAACATAAAGACATATGCATACTGTACACTATGGATTCACCATTTTTTATTAACATAATAATTAAAATATGTATGATTACTTGTCCTCTGGTGCATCTGACAGAAAACTACTACTACTTACTACTACTACTACTTACTTATAGCAGTTGTTGTTGTAGGCGTTGTAGCTGCCTAGCACAGTTAAGGAGCCCACGCCCACACTATATGAGAAGAAGATCTGAGCCCCGGCCTCCATCCAAACCTGTCCAACAAAGCAACAGTGAGTATTTGTCCACCTAAACTCTGTTACAGTGTATCAGTGCAATGCTCCTACCTGAGGGTCTGTGAGTCGGGAGGGTTCAGGCAGAAGATAAAACAGCACTCCTTGTAGAGCCCCAGGAAGAGAGAGTCCACGGATCAAAAGAATGAGCAACATTGCATAGGGGAAGGTAGCAGTGAAATACACCACCTGGGGGAAGAAAGACGACCATTCAGGCATTTTAAAATGAATTGTATGCACATTTACGACAGTTTTAGAGCTTATATAAATACCTTTCCTGTAGACTTGACCCCTTTCCAGATACAAAAGTAGCAGGTGATCCACATAATAATTAGGCACAACAGCACCTCCCACCTGACGCTGCCTATCTCCTCAATCCCCCCCGAGAGAGCCAGCACTCGTCGTCTAGAAGGAAAAAAGATTGACAAAAATATTTAATTGAGGCTCATCAGGATTATCTATAGCACATTTAAAAAGAACCTGTTGTCTTAGTTTGTTAATCTATATAAACATACTCCCAGAATTCTGTGGCAGCAGAGGTTGAGTCAGTCTGGTTGGTCCCATTAAAGGTGTTATTTTGTTTTGAAAAGTCCACACAGTCATCTGAAAGGATAGGAAAAAAAGAAAAATGATATGATTTAAAAACACCTTTTCACTGGAAGTTTTACCCTCTGTTGCGCTGACTTTACCTTTTAACTTTTAGATAACATTATTTCTCAACTACGTGTAAGTGCAAGACTAAATCGCAGGTGTTTTAACTGACATAAGATGCACTGAAGTGTTTTATATCTGCTATCATACCATCAGTACATAATGCAAATGTTGGTACACTGTTATACAAGTCAACCTTAATGCATGTGACAGTGTACCTGTGTTCCAGTAGTTGTTGCAGCTGGCCCAGGGGAGCTGGTAGCTGAAGGAGAACACCAGGTAGAGCAGAGCCCAGCACAGAATAATGATGTAGGTCATACAGCTGTAGAGGAGGATCAGCTGCCCACCATAACCGATACCTGCAGGGCCAAATATGGTACTTACTCTCATATAAAAACATAATGAGAACCTCACTCTAAGAGGTTAGGTTTGAATTATTGTATAATTAATTTATAATTAAAAAGCAAAGCAAAAGAATAGACCACGTATAAACCTTTACTTATACTTTACTAAAGTAATCATTTCTGTTGTGAAACTACACTGGATTTGACATGTGGAGGAAATAAAACCAATCCCACTTAACCACATGCAGTTCAGTATAGTACTTCCCATAAATATTCCAGTGTTCAGTAACACAACTGAAATATTTGTTTAGTCCTTGTTTAAATATTAATTTTTTTTCAACCCTGGAATAAGGTTCACAGAGGCCATGCTTTTTCTTTTGTCAATATTTGCCTTGTGCTGACTTCCATGTCAGCACTATGAAGAGGAGAGAAAATTTATATTTTATCATTTTTATTTTTTTTGTTCTTTTTGTGTTTGCTCCATTCAGTTTTGATAGTGTGTTACCACAATAAAACATTATAATTGAAGTTCTACCTTCTGCCAGCGGGCATAGCTTCCTCCAGCAGGTGATGCCGCCCTCCTGGGTGTACTGGCCTATGGTCGTCTCCAGCAGGAACAGGGGTACACCACAGGTCACCACAAATACCAGATATGGCACCAGGAATGCACCTGAATTTACAAAGTATACAACAATGCATACCTGTACCACAGATTTTGGGTAACAAGTGAACGTCATATTTGCTTACCCCCTCCATTTTTGTAACAGAGGTAAGGAAACCTCCACACATTGCCCAGGCCGACAACATTTCCAGCCACAGCCAGGAGAAACTCTGTCTTACTGCCCCAGTGTCCTCTCTCTTCCACCTTCGCTTGCTTGTCTTTGTTGAGCATTTTTTATTCAACATTCCCAAAAGCTCAGTATGAACCCAATCTCTGTCTTATTTCCAGGTTTTCTCTGTTTTTATATGCATTTCTTCTGTATCATGTAATGAGCAACTGCATGACCAGTTAATCAGTTCTCAGTGGAAATGATCTCCAGGCTCCATCTGTATATTACCCATGATGTCCAGCTGAAGGTAAGCACAGCCAGTTGGTTTCTCTGCATGTGGTATGTGACTTTAAACTCCTACTAGATATGTCTCAGTCCTCCATATTTTAGCTTTCTTGCCTTCCCCATTCATTTACAAGGGGTAGGTATTCAAACGTAATTCTCACTGTGATGTTAAAACTATTTTTGCACATATCAGGTTAAATTATTCATATTTTTGGCTTCCTCTATCTTACTGTGCTGTATCTGTTCTTACCTGTTGCTGTACACACCTAGCCTGATCAATGGACAATAAGGGTGACAACTGATAACTCCTAAGACAGGTGCCTTAAATAATGTTATATATATATATAGATATATATTTTATTAATCCCATATTGGAAATGTTGTCATTCCAAATGATTCACCCCATGGCAGTAATGTATTTTGTATGATATCAGATGTTCAGAAGCAAATGCAAATAATGAAAAAGTGACTCGTTCTTTATTCCACGCACCCTCTTTACAAAAATTAAAGTAGCAAGCACATATACAGCAATTAAGAAATACATGGTTCTTTACATTAAGTGACTGACTTCAAACTACATTTGTTATTCAGTCTCTGTCCTCCAACAAAGAACAAGTTTCATATCTTTTTTTGTGTTGCTCCTTGTGCTGGCTGCTGGAATCCAGTGATCAACACGTAGATTAGTTTGACCTGCAAAACAGTTGTAGTCCCATTGATCTACAGCAGAGAAGACCACAGCAGACCCAATGCCCAGAAAAGGACACCTGTGAGCGTAATCCGTCCAGCTCCACTGCTTTCTGTACTCCAGTCACTTGGCTGCCTCTGCTGGCCAGATGTTAAATGGCAACGCTTCATGTTTCCAGCTGTGTCCCACACCAGCAGCTCTGCCTGGGCGGAGCAGCAGCTGGATGTGTACCTCACCCACAGTGGCTGAGATGAGCCCAGTACCCATTCAGATACATTCAAAGGGGGGTCTCCTTTCTCTAATCTGACCTTGTGGTGTGGATGGTGATGGTGGTGGCCTCCACTGGTTGTCTTGTCCTTTTGTGTCTTTTGCTGGTCTTGTCCGGGCTGGGCCTCTACCAGGCTTTCCTCTGTAAGTGGGGGGCTGTGGAATAAAGTCAGAACACCTTCACCCTTCTGTAGCTGGAGGGCAGCGAGCCCAGAGCGCCCCCTGTCTGACACGACCAGAGATACACTCCAGATAGACTCATTGCAGATGGAAAGACAGGTAGACTGTACTTGAGCAGCAGAGCAGGTTGGTGGCAACGTGTCAGGATCCTACAAGAGAAAGAGGAAGTGATGTCAGTGCCGTACACAGAAAATTCAATGATCAGTTTAAGTTGAATTAACAATCTGTTCATACAAAATAAAAGCACAGGAGACTTCTGTATAAGACAATAAAAGTAGACTGCAAATGGATTCTATTCTTTTCAGTTAATGCTCACCGGAGGGACCACAGTCAAGTAGGCCACTGCGTAATTGGAGTCTGGCAAGTCAAGAGCATGCACAGTGAGTGTAAGGGTGACAGTTGCTCCGGCCTGAGCTGTGGCAGGAGTGTGGAGGTCCACCTGACCACGGAAGGATCCTTGTTCTGCAACAGGGAAACTGAGGGACAGAAAAGAAGAGGTATGAAATGTTCTTTTCTAATATCATATTCATATGACTACATGATAGCAAAGTGAGGTAAGAAATGAAATGGCTGTTTACTTAGTGGTTGAGAAGATTTGTATTGTTTTTTTTTGTTTTTTTTTTGCTCTACCTATGAGGTCCTCTCTTCTGAACATATCCACAGTCATCATCAGCCGTCAGACTGAAGAGTCGGGTTGGGCCATGGTTCAGGATGTCAAAGTCCACCATTGTGCTGTGACCAGGTACCAGGCGGGGCACAGATAAAACCTGAGGAGATATTGACACACAAACTAGGAAATATTATACGTAGATATGAGCTGAAGCTGCTGTGGCACAACCAGCAGTTTAGCTGCTACATTATTTTCCATTGGTGCTGTTGAAGCAGCAGCAAAAATAGATTTTTGTCCACTTGGGGGCCACAGAACAACTCTGTAAACACCACACTGACATACAGCATTATGTTAACACAAGTGCATACATTTTTTCAGAGTTTTTTTTTTTTTTTTTCTGAAACCAGCTGCCTGTTCCATCATGGAAATAGCCGAAGCAAAACAGTAAGGCTGTGGGCCATGAAATCAAAACAGGAGTGAAAATGATGCTAAAATGCTGAGGGGAACTGCATAATCAGGTGATAATTCTCTGTGAGTTTGTCACTACAAGTGACACTTTTCACATTATGTGTAGTCGCTTTTTCTGTTGTTTGTATACAAATACTGATTAGTGCAGCTTCAAAGTCATGGTACATCACTGAAATCATTTCACAGAACAGATCCTAGGAACAAACATCCATAAACCATGTTCAACAGAATTTAAATTAAATTAACCATTTATTTCCAGTAAGAGCAGATTTTAGGTATTTCAGATCGCAGAATGTCTTATTTGGCATTACAATTACCTGTATCTGAACATGAGTGGGCTGAACCATCTCTGTGGAAACCCTCTCCAGCTTGTTTCCTCTGCTGTCTCGGCCTGTTAGTCGAACACAGAAGGGGTCTCTGGGAACAGAACCTACCCATCCCACCAGTTCCTCCACAGAGTAGGATGATAGAGATGAGAAGGAGGAGGAAGAGTTCAGCTTCACCTGCTGGAGGCTCTCCCCATCAGCTCCCAGTAGCGTCACATGACTGAAAGACGCTTCCTCATCTAGAGCCAGGCCCGTCACAGCCAGCACCAGAAAGGCAGGAACGCCTAGGAAATTGAATCAGGAACATGGCTGTTTCGCTAAATGGCAGAGACATTTCCTGGTTATGAGACAGATACGTCATTAATTATACTAGGAAGAAAAATCACAATCCCCTTACCTGCTACTGGACTACCCTCCACTCTGGCCAGACCTGGATGTGTCTCATTGGTTACAGTGGCAAAGTAATACAGGAAATCCACACTACTGTCGCCTGAGAGTGCAGATCAAAAAAAACGTCTCGTTTCAGTACAAGTGCAGCTACATAATAACTAATGTTATGGTAGTAATCCTCCTAGTGGATTTGTCCAGCATGTTTTTTTCCCTTTTACCTATGACATTGAAAGTGAGATGTCCATCACTCCTGGCTTGGAGTTTCCACTGACCTGGCTGTATAGGAAAGAGCAGGCTAATGCGGTACAGACCCTTGAAGTGCTCAATCTCTGCCAGAGGGCCTTGCTCACTCAACAGAGACTGGCTTTGGCCTAACAAGGAGAGGAAGACTGTATGAGCAAGTGAGTGCAGTTCCCAGAATTAAAAAACTAATGCTACTTGAAAATAGCTTCCTTCAACAGCTTATATGTCTACAGCATACTACCTAATGTAAAGTTACCTACAGTACAGTTACCTGACGGACTGGTAAGGATGCACTCTATCAGGTTGCCAGTGACGTGTAGTGTGACATTTCTTACTGAGCTGTCAACTCTGAAATAATGGGAGGACATTAACTTTTCATCACTTTCCACATGGAGGAGGGTCACCTAGAGAGGAAGAGGAGGAAAAATGTGTTCAGCATATCTGAATTCTTTTTTAATTTCAACGAGATTTGAAGTGTTTAAAAGCAATGTTTCTATAATGAAAACTGATCACATGGCACGGTGAAGAACACACAGATAATTATTTTCAAACTCTGCTTAACTCTATGGAGCGTTCTTTGTGTTTTTCAGTTTTACAGCCAAAAACATTTGACTGTTTTGGTTCTCTCTCATCGACCTCATTTGTAGCCACAGCAGGAGGCTAAAAACTCCCTGTAGACTACGCTACCTGCCCAGGTAGCGGCTAGCTGGTGAACATAGTGGAGAGTTTAGCAGCTAAAGAACCAGATATTTTCCTTAGGAGACCAAAAGGAGAGTCAACACTGGACTTACGTTGTGTAGGTGGCCAGACTCTAAATTAATGATAATGTTGTTGTTTGCTAACTAGTTTTCCGGAACAAGTTAATAAGGTGATAATATGTCAACTAACCAAAACGTTAATACAGTTGAAAACGGGCACTCATTAGTAATCATGTAGCCGTGTTGCCATTAAGGGGATTACACTAATGAAAACATACCTATTAATATTATATTCCATTTCTGCCATTAGAGCCTCCTAAATGTTACACACTGAGCTC
>NW_023340257.1:7536185-7541281 GCF_004916995.1 Morone saxatilis | reverse complement strand
CTCCTAAATGTTACACACTGAGCTCGTTTCATTTGGTTCAATTAAGTGTGTAAAATGTCAGTCACCATCAAGAGATCTTACTACCTACCTTGTCAGCTGCTGTGTTATCCTCCACTATGGTGGAGACATCTTGGATGTCAGAGTTGGTAGTGAATATTGTCAGTCCTCCTGACACGGAGGACAGGGAAGAGTAGAGAGAGAAACGATCCGGGGACAAGGGTTCCTTACTCGTTCTCCTCCTCCTCCTCCTCCTCCTCGGACTCCTCTTGCTCTCGGTTATATAGTTGGGGTCTTCAGTTAGGAGAAACGTCACCTGTGGGAAGCCCATAACATAACCAGCTGAGCTGAAAGAGACCTGATTGATTGCAGTCCCCTTACTGTCACAGCTTCTGTCCACAATAAGTGCACAGTATGAAAGATGAGACATGAAGCAATAAACAGTATCTGCAAACAAAACTTTTTTTTGTCTGATATGAGACATTCAAATGTGTTTCATTTAGATGTATGCTTCCAGCTGAGAATCAGAAAATGCCCCCATATCCCAGTAGAATCATGGTTGATTGTCTTCAGAGCAGCTTCAGATTTGTCTCTAGATGACATCATTATTGCAGTAATTTGTCTGCTGATCATCTAAGGAAGAGATTCATAAATTACAACTGCATGTGTGCAATACCGAAGACAGCGTAGCTCATTATAGAGGAATTCTCTTAAAAATTAAAACCTACCTTGCTTTGTTTCTCAAGTGCGAGGGCCTTTACTGCATCATACAAGTGGGCGTCTTTAGGGGAAGCATCAGTGAATACGAAGATCTCTGACAGAGGTGGACTGTGAGTGAGTGCCAGCTGAAAACACACAGCAAGATGGGAAATAAGCTGCCACATGTGCTTGTAATTCTCATACTATTCATGTGTTCTCACACACTTTACCTCTGACTTTATCTTGAGTGTTAAAAAAGAAACAGCATCTAAATTTACCTGGATAGCAGAGAGGCACATCTCTGGTTCGTCTCCTCCTCCCAGAGCCATCAGGTTCTCCATTTGCAGCATAAACTGATTTGGGTCATCAGTCTCATACACTGGTCCTACCCCTGCAGTACAGTAGATAGAAATGTTACATGGTGAGCAACAGCTGCTGGCTTCTTGAGCAGAATGTTAACCATCACACTGAACATTTTCCAGTGGGCCTTACACCTTAAAGGACTTAAAAGAACATTTTGGGAAATTGATTGACATCACTGTTATGGCCTTGCCCTAATGTAATTATGGCAGCTGATTAGCTTAGCTTAGCACAAAAACTGAAAGCAGGGAGAAACAGCAAACCTGGCTCTGTGCAAAGGCAATACGATCATTCTACCAGCACCTCTAAAGCTCACTGAAGTGTAAAAAAACGACAAATTGCAGTACGAGTTATGTACCAGTCTACTTCTTTTCTGGCGCAGTAACTTCCTTTAGTTACAGGGATTTTGTTACCATTGGATAGAACCATTTTTAATATCAAAGTATTTGTTTCAGACTCTATATGGCCAAAGGATTGTTGAAAATCTCAGTCCAAAACCATGGGCATTACTGTGCAGCTATTGTAGACAATAAAATCATTATCACTATTGTTAACATTTATCACATGACCAAAGCAATATTGTTAAAGTAAAAACTGAACAGCTAACACAATGATAAAAGATCATTACATTAAGCAAGTCAATAAACAACTGATTTAAAGACAATCTAGATTCAACCCAGCTCCTACAGCAGATCTTTCCAGCTTCATATATTACTGTTTTCATTTTTGACTGAGACAAATATTCATCCTGACCTGGGTCATGGAAGGGCACAAGTAGAAAGGTGCCAGGTTGCCCAGGGTGGCTGTCTCGGCTCTGGATAATGGAGTGGGCCCGGAGGCGAGCGGCAGTAATCTCCTCAAACATGCTGCCTGTGGTGTCCATGACAAACACCAATGCAGGGACCTGCTTCACACTGAAAAGTCTGTTGAAGGAAGTTTGGGAGGAAATAAAGACATTCTATATATACTCAACAGCTCAAAATAATGAAATATTCTGTTTATTACAGCTACTTCGGAGTTGAATGCAACATCTTAACCAATTAAGGTGAGCCTACTGTGTGTTCTCCTCGGGGGAAATACAACAGCGACCAGTCAGAGCCTACCTGAGGAAGGTTTTATGGCCCACAGTGTCTCTGAGGTCTCTGAGCACACTCAGGGTTGCCTCAGTAGCCAAAGTGGCCGCTTCCACATGGAGGTAATGGTGAGGGGAAAAAAGAGGTGAGGTGCTGTCCTTGTTGATGCCCCCTTTGGCCCCAATATAGCGGCTACTGTCCAGAATACCTCCATGACTACATTTGCCTATAAAGAAAGTCAGTATCTTTAAAGGCTTAAAAGGAAAAAGCCAGTAAAACATTTTATATAGAAAATGCGATTCATTTGAATGCATTTATTCTGACTGAAGTGTCACAGACATACCCTGAGGTTTTTGAGGGAAAGTGCTGAAGTAGCCGGTGGTCAGCAGCTGGGAGTCTTGCCGTGTTTTTGTCAGTCTTGGCATAAGGTTGTCTCGACAGGTGAGGCTGAAGCACTCCATACAGGTAGGAGTGTCTTCTGTGGATAGAGGAAGAGAAAGAAAGAAGGTTTATCAGTGGTAAGCCACAACTACTTTGCTATCATCATCTTTGTTTGGGTTTTAGGGATTGGAGGCCTTTTCTTAAAGATCAAGTTCACCCTGTGAGGTTTGA
Source organism: Morone saxatilis (assembly GCF_004916995.1). NCBI lineage: Eukaryota > Metazoa > Chordata > Actinopteri > Moronidae > Morone > Morone saxatilis. Next base: position 7,538,540 of record NW_023340257.1, on the reverse strand, counting down.
ATGCAATATGCATCAGCTATGTCTCACAAATTATTAGTCATAGAGGGACTGCCTACATTTTGAGATAGAATATATTTTAAAAGCATGAAATACTGCATTGGCAGGTTCACTGTCAAGTACTGTGGTTATGGACGTTAATGGATGGTTAAAGTTTTACCATAATATATAAATAATACACCCCAGTACTGGCCATATTGCCTACTTTGTTTTTCTCATTGGTAGAAATTATGGTTTAAATCAGTTGTACTGGCCATAAGACATGTTAAAGGCCACCACTGAGTGATACTAACAATAATACTGCCATGGTACAAAGATGTACCCCTACGTAATTTTGCTGTGGTATTGGTCATAAACATAGTGGCATGGTAGCTAAATAATTACCATGGCTATATAACTGTATGATGAAAATCATTCTGGCAGTGTTAGCAATCTACCTGGAAGATTCCGAAACAAGCACAAAATCACAATAGCTGCAACAACGTACATCCACGCTTTCATGCATTCACACAAACACACAAAAACACACACACACACACACACACACACACACATTGACCTTTATGGCAAATTATAGACTCATAGACAGTATAAAGTTGTGTTTGATCTAGGGTGGGCACAGCTTTGTGGACCAATGAAAAGACATATTTTTGTGGAACTGATATGGGTCTCTCTGATGTACGTCTCTCTACAAAGTTTGGTCATCTTACGTGAAAATTGGGCACCCTTTTTTATAGGCCACTCCCACCCCATTCCTCCCAATTGGCATTAACAGTTATTCTGTCCTTTGGCTTATGACTAACCTTTCCACAACATATGGAAGTATTGCACCTTTTTTGTGATATACCAACTAATTATTACAGTTCTACCTCAGATTGTTAGTTTTTGAAGCATAATGCTTTATTGTTGTCAGAGTTTCAAAATGATTTATGTTAAGTTTAAGATAAGATAAGATAAGATATTCCTTTATTGATCCCCCTTAGGAGAAATTCAGATGATGTACCGCTATGATATACCGCTTATTTACTTACAAGTGAATATTACCATTACAGTTAAGGATTGAACTTTTCAGACCCTTTCATGCTTCAACTACCTACTAGTTGCTTTCAGTGTTTTCTAGCTTCTATCTATCAGCTGATCAAACCCCTGCCTGCACCCACTGGTCATTAACACCAGTCAATGTATAGTCAGAGTTTCCATTGTTTGTGTTGCTAGGTGGGGTAGTAGAGCCAGATTGCTCAATTCTGTTACACATGTTTTCATAATTCTAAGAACTTTATTTATATAGCTCCATACAGAACAGTGTTACAAAGTATTTGACCTTTGTTTATCTGTTCTGTGTCATTCCGCCCTGCTCTCTAAGCTTTGTTTTTCTTTGCCATTCATTCCATGTCATTCATTCATCTTTTCCTGTTTTGTTAACATGACATACTCACCTCCTCTCTCATTTCAGATACTTTACTCCCTGCCCTTGTTAACCACCTGTGTGATTGTGTACCCCCAATTAGTTTCCTGTCCCTCATTATCCTTCCGACAATTTATTGTATTTAGTCTTGTATTTAGACTTCCCTTCTCTTAGTGCCAGTTCGTCTTTGTACCCAGTATCCAGTACCCAGTGTTGTCTTTGTCATCAAGCCTTTTTATTTGTTTGATCTCTGCTTAGTTTTATCTGGACCTCGCCTTAGTCTTCTCCTTGCAGGATTTTGTTCGCCTGATCATCTGACTGACTTCTTGTGTACCGTACATTTGCAAGTAAAGGCTGTTGTTACACTAACTGACTTTCAACTGCTGAACTAGTGACCTCTCATCATGTTGGTTTAGCTTTAAGTCAACCTGCCTTGCCTGTCTGTCTGCATTTGGGCCAACACTCCCACTGCCAGAAAATGAATAGTGATAAATTCATTATTGAAACAAGCATCCATAAAGAAAAAATAAAAGATTACAGTTGTCAAGGCCATCATCTGTGTTGATTCTAATAATCATGATAGACTAATAATAGATACAGTAAACTGTACCTGCCAAGAAACAATAACTATAGGACAAAAACTTTATAAGAACATACAACTCAAAATGTGGTAACATACAGCAATACTAGTTGGAACATCTTAAACTTATGTACAGCAACTTCTGAAAAATTCCCAACTTCTAGCTGCTATTAAAATTCTTGCTTTTGTGCTGCCATAGTCGGTCTTATATCCCCTAAGGCTGGGTGATATTGTTGAAATCAAATCAAATTATTATCATGATATTAAAAAAACACACAAGCAAAACATTCACAAACATATATAGTTACATAAAAGCAGTGAACTAAGTCATTGTTATGCAATACATTAAATCAACTTCATAACATCATCATAT
>NW_023340257.1:7530759-7536159 GCF_004916995.1 Morone saxatilis | reverse complement strand
ATAATTCTGTTGATAAGTTGATAACCAATAATTCTGACTCATCTCCCAGCAATAGGATCACTTTTTGATGGGCAGTTGTGGAATCACAGATGTAGAAATGTGAATTACCGTTAGCCACGGGGATGGCAGGCTCCTCTGGCTGCAGCAGGTGGAGGTAAATTAAGCGCTGGCCCATCTCAACCCAGTTACTGTGGCTGTAGAAGTCCTAGCATAACAGAAATTTCAAAGTGTAACTACTACATTTAAGCCATTTTAACATACATTCTTACATCCATGCAAGCAGAGAGGCAGAATGTAAATGGAGACTGCTTCTGTATTGTATTTGTTTACAAGAGCCAAATACAATATTGTTAATAAGTTGGCTAATGCAGCTTTTATTACCATTGCCATAATATATATAATATCCACATACAGTACATGTTTTACATAGTTTTAAACTGATTCTGGTGCTTCCTACCATGAGGTTAGTTCAAGGCCAATTATTAGCCTGTATGGCTAACAACTGCAAGCATGGTATCAACTTCTACTGCTGTCCTCATTCATACATCCTCTGGCTCTTTTAGCTAAAGTCAGGATTAAAACCTATTTGTGTTTTAACTGATATGGCCTCTGCACACTCAAGTCTTTACCTCTCCCTGCTAATACTTCTATTGTCATGATTACCAATCATCAAGGTCATGGTTATATCCCATGTATCTTTTGCTGTCTGTGTCTTATATACAGCATCACTGTGTACCTGCAAGGAGTGAAATAGCTGGCCCAAGCTGTGGCGAGCACTTTGGTACTCTTTCGCCCGTACTGAGAGCAGAGTCTGAGCCCAGAACTGACGTAACATCACCATGGCGCTCTCCACGTGTTCTGAATCAAAGTGGTACACCGGGTCGGACCTGGTGGAGCTCAGGAAGTCCATGGCCGCATTGGACTTCACCACCTCTCCTACAGCTCTCCAGAAGCCACGGCCCAGTCTGGTCTTGGGGAGAGGATACAGGTTGATTTTTACTATCATTAGAATGAGATGAAGTTCTCTGCTCAAATATCACCATGTAATGTGAAAATATTAATATGTCTTATACTGAATGTACATATACAATACATATCCTGACTGCAGACATCAGCTCACCAGTTCTTCTGCATGGTTTCCCTGGTGTTTTTTGGTGCCCCTCAGAGTCTCCAGGGTGACATTGAGAATAGATTGCTCTGTGATGTCCTGGTGCGTGTGTGAGTTCCAGGACAGTGTTAACACTCGAGACCAAAAGTTTGGGAGGAAGCCCATGCATGGTAAAGCCAGGAGGAGAAGATAAGCGAGAATAAACCACTGCATATGCTTCCCACTCCCTTCCCAAATTTTCCCTCTGCCCTGTGACATTATGTCCTGCAGGTGGTGAGTAGGTCACATCCTACCTGCACAAAATAAAACAAAACTATCTTTTAAGTCATTTGCAATATAAAATACACTCTTGTATCCAATCAGTCTTTGTTTCAAAATTGTTTATGTAAATTTCCCCAAAACATATAGAGTGTTAAAGTACAGTTGTGGACCAGAAAACCAAAACAGTGAGCTAAAATATGCAAAAGTTTTCCATAGAGCTGAGGGGAAACTCCATACCTGAGTTGTTTTCTGTGTGTTCATCATTATGAGCAACAACTGTCACATTACACACAGTCATTTGATGCATTGTTCATGTACAAATATTGGTAAGAGCAGCTTTATTAACTAATGCTATTTTTGAAGCTGTAATCGATGTCTGTTAGAAGGGCATGTTGAAAATGAACAATGCTTATCAAATGAGTTATTTATGATTCATGATTTTGTCATGTATAAAGCATTTTCCTCATTTTCCCCAACGCCTATTGTCAAGTAATGTTTTGTGCTAATTTGATTAGTCATCCATGTGTCCTTTCCCACTCCTTAACCCCCAAACCTCCTTTCACATTTTTCTCAGCCTTGTCTGTACAGAGGCTCCTATTGTTCTTTGCCATCTTTATTCAGATACAATACTTTGGTTTTGTTCTCATAGTCTGTGCTTTCACAAGAGGGAGGCTGAAACAAAGCACGAGGCCTATAAACAACTGCTCCCTCCAGTCTCCCAGACTCCATTCAGCAAATCAGTTTTAATTGATTGCCGTGGTGTCTTAAATCGAGAGCACAAAGACTCCTCCTTTCACTCATTCTGCAGGAATGACGAAATATCGGATACTCGTACATTGATTATTAATTTTTACATTTTCAGCACACATAATTTGTGTACTGTGGTTCACTTTAAGTAACTACTCATCAGGTTGCAGTATATTTATTATCTAAAGCTTTGCTTCAAGACAAACTTCCTCCTTCATTACAGTGCAATAATGTCAACTAGGAATGTGCAAACTATTATTCTTTATCCCAAAGACTTAAGTGTACAAAATAGTAGTGCATGTCATATTGTTTATGTTTTAACTATGGTTTGTATATCACCAGGCAACTACAAACCTTTACTTAAAGTTGCATGTAAAATCTAAGAATGCTGTACACAAAATATAAATGTTCTCACCTCAGTTCATCCTGGTAGACTTTTAGATTTTGTTCAGACACCACAGTATTCAGCACAGACGCCGTCCTGTAAGCGCAGAGGAACACCGCACATTTACATTTATATGACAACGTAGACTTTCACCACAACCTGTCAGCAAAGGAAACTGTGCCTATTATTACAGCTTTTCTGTCTGTGTAACAAAATTATTGAGTCTTCACATTTGTCTGTCCTTGGGCTCTTGTCTCTGGCCAGCTCCTCAGTAATCAAAATAACAACCAAGATACAAACGTAAGGAGTACCGTGTTTAACTCAGAGGAGAGTCTGGTTGACACTGCTTGGTCTGGAGTGCATTTCTTAGCAAGGGGGTCACACCATGAGGCAGAAGACATCTCGTCATAGCTCCCCTACAGCATTGTGCCCCTCCTTAGTCCCCATTATTGCACGGTGCATTGATTCACCACAATAGGGCCGCATATATTACCAGCCAGGGTGTTCAACTTAGGCCTTCCCCAACCCCCCTGTCCTTCATCCATCACTCTCTCTTTTCCTCACAAACCAAAAAACACTACTTTACACAACTGCAAACACTACAACCCCTTCCTCTCTCCGTAGTTACCCACATTAACATCTAACGGCAATGCAAAGGAGGGCATCAGTTGCTAGCCAACACAAGGGACAATGTTAAACTTCAGTTTGTTGAAGGGAATGTTGTAAAAGAAGACATGAGTACAGGGGTCTGGTTCTGGTATGTTTCTCAACTACCTTATACGAAGTGAACTATTGTAGTCCAGACCAAAATATGTGAAAGAAAAACATGCAAATAGACAAGAAGAATGTTTGTCTCTGATTTGTTTCATTTGGTTTTGAAAGTCTGACAAGTTTGGGGATTTATCTGATGAGCAATTAAGAAAGTGAAGTTGAAAAAGTGGGACACTTGACCACACAGAATCAATGCACCGTTTAGACAGTGTGCAATGCGTTAAGGTCCATGCATGCATCTGCAGATGGAAAATCATGTGTGGTAACTATTCTGCTAAACCTCTCAGTTTACTAGAAGCCAGCTGAATGTGAGGTTGGTGCATGTTTCCTGTTCACCTACGGAAAGTTAACCCAGTTTGCATGCACTGATACATATTCTCAAGTTTTACCACATGAACCACAAATTACACAGGTACTGTTGCTGCTCTACTGGCTTCTGGTGTTTGTTTGTGTGTAGGAGCATTAATTCACTCCAAAACTTACGATACTGATAAATGAAGGCCCTGACTAGGCAGTTATTTCCCATTCTCCAAAGGCTGTCTTTTTGTTGTGATTGCTATCGACACTATCCATCTTCTAAATTGCTGGATGATGGTTTGATTTTTACGATAGTAGGGGCTGGAGTGTTTATGGAAACACAGCACGAATGACACAGCATGATATAAAACTTCTGGGAGCTTGCCAATTTCAGTATGCCTCTTTTACCTTTGTAAGGGGTTGGATGTGCAGACTATATTTTATGATTAGATAAAAAATTTAAAACAAGGTTTGTGACATGATGTGAGATGATTTAAGTTTTTTTCCCCTCAATTATGCCTTTATCGATAGTTGGCAAATGTGAATATTATGGTGGTTAAATGTTGCCACAATTTGGCATCACACACACAATGAGGAACAGCATTGTCACACTTGTAATGATCAGAGCGGGTACACAAGACTAGGATTTGTGTTTAATATGCACACTATAGGGCAGTTGTTCTCTCTCTCTCTGTACCTTGGCTCGGCCCTCCCCCTGTTTGAGGTTTCTTCTGACTGAGGTTTCTTCTGACAGTTAGGATCTTGCACGTCTTTGTTCTCAAGACAAAGGGCTCATAAGCCAAAGGTCAGGATCTTCTGATGACATCCATGTGCACGACAATGCCTTAGTTTAGACGATCAGGCCATGGTTGATTCAGTCAAAGTTTGCACTGTACAGGATTCAGCTTGATCAAACATAACGTAAACTAACTGATTGACATGATCAAACGTAATTCCCCTGTCAATGTATTCATAATCATGTCAATTTTGGGAGCCAAGATAGAGAAAAGAACCTTGGCAATACACTATTATACACTATATAGCATGTGAGTAGTAGATGTAGAAATGTGTATAGTATACAGTCTATACCATTCAGAGTTCTTACTTACATTTCAAACCTTGTGCAACCTGCTTTGGTAACACTGTATTTAAGTCACATACATTCATATATCATACCAATAAAGCACATATATATATTTTTTTACATATGATTGAAGGTTTCTGTATATATCAGTTAATTCAATTATGTAATTCAATCTGGAAAGCTAAATAATTAATGAGAATGACATTTAAATTCAGAAAAGACCTGTTTGTGTTGTTTTGTTTTGTAACCTACTGTTTCTCCGCTGTACGCATGCGCGGCCTGAACTACAGCGTCCACGCGCCTTTACCTGGCGTCAAGGTGCATTTGGATGTTTCCTATTAGCGGGCACGCGCATTTCCGGTTACACGTAGCCCACGCCCTCTACAGCTGTGAGCGTGACTTACCGAGGGGCATTCCGCAGCAAAGAGCTTTTGTGAAATAGTCCGCGGTAGACAGACTTCCAAATAACAGGTAATCTCCACCTGTCAGGTGTGTAACTGGTAGGCGTGGCTTGGGTTTGACTCCTTATACCCACCTTCCGTATTTGCTATTCCTCTCCGGACGCGGCCTGCACAGGTGATTCACAAAGGTATCGGATGCATTGTTTTCATGGAATATGTTAAAAAATACTGTTATATATATATTATATATATATATAGCCTGCGGTAGTGTAACGGTTAGAGGGGTCTGTTTGGATGTATGTTAAAACCACAGGTGTTTTCGTATACACCAGGTGAATTGTGCTTT
>NW_023340257.1:7529696-7530731 GCF_004916995.1 Morone saxatilis | reverse complement strand
TTTCTTCAGTATCAATGTAAAGCAAAGCAAAGTTTGACTCTTTTACAGTATTGTTTTCTAATCTCTGGCTAAATAAGTCACAAACAAATGTAAATAATATTTCAGGTTGTTATTATGTTATTATAGACACATAAGTTAGGTCATTTTTTTTTGCCATGATTTCTCCACCTTGCCATACTGGGATTATTGAAAAAAACAATAACATAACTACTCTTATGAAAATCATATTTGAAAGCAGCTTATTAGACTTTGTATAAAAGGATCATTTTAGCAAATAAAAATAAATTGCATAGTTGCATAACATGTCCAGTGGTTGCTTTGCTGTGACTTGTCAGCATGAGATATAGAGTTGAATTCCCCTTACCTTTATTTTTACAGCAACTACTTCAACATTGTAACTTGCTGAACAGCAATGATGGTGAACTGCTGTGGTCTGCTCACTGCCAATAAGGAACCAGGTACAGAACTCTTAGACAACATTTAATTTTTACTCATTTTTAAAAAGTGGATTTTATAACTTTTCTTCATAACCACAAAATCTCACAGATGACTGACCTATACATTTTCTTATATTAACTGGTTGACATAAGCTTGCAGTAATGATATGTTTTTAAATTTTCAACAAAATTGGATTAAATGGATATGTAAGCTGAACATTAGCAATATTAAGTGTATATCTGTTCTTGTATTCTCTTGTATGTTTATTTTCCTGATGTACTCTATTAATTTGTAGTTGCTGTCGATTTCTGTACTTTTCTGCAAGAATGATTGTGGATGTGAATGTATCGGCTTGTGTGTGCTGAAATTAGTCCATTTAATGCAAAAGTGTGTGTTTGGGCCTCACACCAAATATCTTTAAATAAATGTAATTATTTATGCTAAAGCCTAACCATTCAGAAACACAAGATTTTGTATCGTCAACTACAAAACGTACTGACGTTTTCACACGGTTTCTGTTCATCTTGTTTCCTTCTGTTTCTGTGTCAGTTCCTCTGAAGAGCGTGGAGGTGGAGCTGGAGGTCAAGGACCACGTGG
>NW_023340257.1:7526202-7529596 GCF_004916995.1 Morone saxatilis | reverse complement strand
TTGCCCTTACAAGCTGCTCGCTCTGCTCTGCTGGTTGGAGAGAGGCTTCGCACAACAGTGTACCAAGAGTGGAATCATGGAGTAACAGTGATAAGTTTATATGTCCATACAGTAACAGCCACATGAATATGAGTGGACATTACTAGCCACATATCTGTGGAGACAATCATTGTGGAGCATATTTCCAAAGGCTTGATTCAAGCAACCAATACAGCGACTTCAGTGCTCTTGCGAACTATCACCTGTGCTTCATTCACATAACCACTTTTTAAAAGGATTTTTAACTCAAATCATAATGTGCTTTTATTTAAAGAGAACATTCTAATGATCTGTTGAATGTTAGACACACACACACACAGATAAACACATAACAGTATATTTCACGAATATGTTACTGGGCAAAAATATATTTGTTTTGGTTTGGTTTACATCCATTAAGTGTTTTATTTATATAAATGCACAGATGTGTGTTCCACTCCCATTCTGCTCTTCACTTACCATGCATACTGCGTGAAGCACCACAGCTCTGGATCACGCCACAGTGCACTAAGCAATCCCCTTTGAGATTTAAAGGAAAGAGTTATGAAGTCAGTACCCATCACATACAAATGAGTAAACAAACTAAAATTACCGATGGTGTGGTTGTGGGGCCCTCCACCAACCAGTCAAGTTGCAGTTTAGATTTATGTATGTTTAGACTGAATATAGAGATACAAAATGTGGTGCTTTTGCTTTCTCCTGCCATTTTAAGATGAAGGACAACCTGATGACATAATTCCCTGTGGCCATGGCTATCACTGTTAAGTTTGCTCTCCCAAGCTGGCTTAAAATGCTCTGCTGCTGCTCTGTTGGTGGAGAGAGCTGCTCAGACAGGAACAGTGTTAGCAGTTAGTTTATTCACAAACACACTTTTTTAACATGATTTTTAACTCAATCATAATGTCTTTTATTTAAGAGACACATTCTAATGATCTGGTTGAATGTTAGACACACACACACACACACCACACACACCCACACACACACACACAGATAAACACATAACAGTTCAGCCTTCCTCATTTGCTACGGAAGCCAAAACAAGTTCTACTGTACATACAGTATTTCACATTAAGGCTACACATGTGCTGTTTTATTTTGTATCTATATAAATACACAGATGTGTTCCACTACCGCTTAGCTTTTTACTTACCTTTGAGTGAAGAAGGAGCACCAAAGATTGTCCCACCCAGGTCCATAGACCTGAACATCATCCGCCCTTTGAGATTTAAAAAAAGGACTTTGAGGTCAAGACATTATATGAGAATTAGTAACAACTAAACTACTGGTTTCTGAGTTCTGAGTTCTGAGATAACAATGACTCACAAGTCCTTTAAAGAAATACTGTAAGGCATATATATTTACCTCCATGTACACAGAGAGATAAACACGTAATAGCTCAACCTTTCTCATTTGCCACTCAATGCAGCTGCATATGTTCTCTATTATAACGTTGTTATAATTTTCCTTCGGTATAAATAAAGTATTTTCAATTCTATTCTATTGAAGAAGACCAGATCCAAAACAACATATATTTCACATTAAAGTTGCAAATATATTGTTGGTTTGTTTACATCCATTTAGTCTTTATTTATATAAATACACAGATGTGTGTTCCAGTCTCATTCAGCTCTTCACTTACCATGCATACTGCGTGAAGCACCACAGGGCTCTGGATCACGCAGCAGTGCTCTATAGCAATCCCCTTTGAGATGTAAAGGAAAAAGTATGAAATCAAGACACTACATACAAATTAGTAAACAAACTAAAATTACCAGCCTGTGGTTGTATGCCTCCACCAACCAGTCCAGTTGCAGTTTAGATCAATGTTTGTTCAGATTCATAAATTGCTAAATGGAAGTTATCACTATATTGATGATACATACGTACGATTCCAGTGAATTCTGTTTCTAACAGATTCAATAAATAAATCAAAATTTTTTTTCCAGTCTTGACTATGCAGAGAATAAATGATCTGATAAAGACACTGAGTGGAAAGTTGAAAAACCACCCACGTTATTAGAATTCATCCTGAGGGAGACATTAATGTGCAATCCCTCCAATAGTTGTCAACAGGTGTATCTTCAGTAACCACATTGTTACTTACCATCAAAGCTTGATGAACACTCAACAGACTTAATCACTGAACGAGAAACAGAAAGACAGAAAGAAACATGATTTCATGTTATCTTTAAGAATATAATAATAACATAATAAATCCACGATCAAATAATTACTTTTCACTTTACACCATCAGTGCATTATGGCTGGAGGCACTGAAGTAAAGGATATTTGTTCAGCATTTAAGACTACAGACAATGTAATATCTGCCCCGACATGCTGTAAATAATGGATGTGGGTAGGCATGGGAAGATATGATTTCATGTCAAAATAATTGCAAGTTACTTTATTATCCCAATCAACAAAATGTACAACAAAATGTACACTAAAACATTGTTGAATACATTAAGTTAAGAAACAAGAACTTTTATTGGATCACCATTAGTGTTTTAGGATTTTGAAATGACTGGAAAGATGCAGGTTCCCCCTTGTGGTAATTCAAAATAAATCAGGAAGTCATATATGACTATGTTGGCAAGCTACACAGCTTTTTCAAATCAAGCCATGTGAAGATATTAACGATTATTCTGATTCAGAAAATTCATCACAATAACCGTATCTGTTTGTTTTCTTATTTCGATGTGCGATATATCGTATGTCTTCACATTCATAGACATGGCGGCTGTGTGCATGTGTCTACTTCTTGATTCACAATATTCACTACAACTGGATAAAGACATACTCCATGGCTGTAGAGGCTGGTAATGAGCAGCAGCATTGGTCTGCAGAGACTTCTGTGGTTCTACAAAGACAATCGTCTTTACTCTGCTGAAGAATGACCCACCTGATCTTTGCATCATCTTACAACCTGTTGAGAGAAGAGAAAACACAGCCTGATAAAGCTTATGCCTCTGTGCTACAGAACTCCTTTATCCAAAAGCTACAATTATTATCATTGAAAATAAACACGGAGCCACGTTGGGCATTTTGGTGAAATATTCCTTCATTATGATGAACATCCCCAGTGTAGTTTACAATGCAGGTGCAGAAAACAAATTACTTTCATTTGTTGTCAGCTATTATGTATTGGATATATAACTATTGTTGAAACATGTGAGTAACTCGTTTGATCCATTTTTTAAACCAAAGAGATTCTCCTGTTTCAACTTCTTAAAAAAAGAGTAGAGAGGAAACTATGACAGTTGAATTGATGGATTAATCAATAATAATTAAAACTATCATTATGTGATGGTCGTACTCCTAAAATTATATTCTGAAACATCACTCTGCATAT
>NW_023340257.1:7522770-7526102 GCF_004916995.1 Morone saxatilis | reverse complement strand
CTTCACTCAACAGTAAGTAAAAAGCTAAGTGGGAGTGGAACACATCTGTGTATTCATATAAATACAAAATAAAACAGCACATTTTCAGCATTAATGTGAAATACTGTATGTACAGTAGGACTTGTTTTGGCTTTCGTAGTCGCTGGCATAGAGAACATATGCAGCTGCACTGAGCAGCAAATGAGGAAGGTTGAGCTGTTATGTGTGTTTGTTTGTCTGTGGGTACGCTTAGGTAAAGGTAAATAAATATGCCCCAAAGGTTTTCTTGTAATGACTTGTGAGTTATTGCAATAATCTCAAATGTTCCAACACCCAGTGAGTGTTTTTTCAAGAGCTTATACATAGACTGTCTCGAATATCAGCACATACGAATATTGCCCAGTTATACTTCCTAAATTCAGCTTTACTAACCTTGGATTTATAGTTTTACTGTTGATATTTTGGGATATACACTTTTTTTGTATAGTTCAATAGTCAAAGTATTCCATGATTACTGGTCCTTCAGTGAGGCAGAGAAATTAAGTCATAGCACAGCTAGCACTGATAAAGGGATCTGTGTGGAATTTGTATAGAACTTGAGGCTTTTTGTGAACTTATTTTGCCCTAGCACAATAATTACCGGTAACAGTTTGTTTTCAGTCTGTTGTATGATATTTTTGTCGCAGGTAATGACCATCATCTAATATCCTACTCTCTTTTTATTACAGCGTATGCCAGTTTGTGTTGTATGCAAGATGACAGTGAAGTAGAACAGGGAGAGACATTCAGTGACATAGGTATCTGTTTTGTTTCATTGGTACCCAACCTACATAACCATGTATTTATTATTTTATACAGACTGATGATGGTACTTTTTAATGAATAACTGTGGAATTAATTTTCTTAAAACTCTTCACCCATAGTTTTACACACATGTGCTCTTCCTACCATAGGTACATAACATAAAATATTCTGGTATGCTTTTGCTAGCACAACAGTGGATTTTCTTTTGAGAAGATTATGCCAATGCTTTGGAACTTGATGATGAAGATGCAGATTTAGTTAACACCTTGATTTGGATTAGAACCAGAAAATATAATATGATTTTGCTATTATAACAGTGCTTTTTCTCTGATTTAGCAGATTGGTACTGTGACCTGCAATGCAGCTATGGAGGTATCAGTTTTGTTTCTTTGCCTTTATAAACTTGACATGTATTGATTCTTTCTATCATGCTTTCTGGGTCCCAGGACATCATGTGACCTGCAAGTTTGACTGTGGCCACTTAATTGTTATCCAGAAATAGTTTACTGGAAAAGTATTTTATTGACTTCACCACCTATATTAAGCCACTTTTAACCGTCTTAATTTTAATTGCTGTACAGCGTCTTTAGACCTGGGAAAGTTTATCAGGGGATTCTTCTGGTTTGAAAAGTGGCAAAGATAGCTTTTTTCACTTGACTGGAGCCATATCACTGTTTTTATACTACTTGTACAACTCATTTATGTTATTTATTATTATTTTCTCAGTGATTTATTTGATTTTTTATATACATATATATATATAAGATTTTCTTCCAGTCAAGCCAGCATGACATTTTTTTTAAATTGCATAACTTGGAAAAGAAGAAGCCGTATACAAAAATGCCAGTAAAGACATGATTTAAAAAAAATAAAGTAGGATGAATTCTTTTAAATTTAACATTCTAAATTTTAAATGAGCTTTTAATCACCTTTCACTTGGGACTAAATTTATACTGGATGCAGTTTGCTGTTTTGCTGCTTATAGATATGAACTTCAGTGTTTTTGTGCAACTCAGTTATCCATTTTTTTTCAATAATGTATTCATTCCAGTCAAGCCAGCATGACCTTTTTAATTGAATAAAATGGAAAGGTAAAAGTTATATAAAAAAGTATGCAGGCAAATACATAATTTAGAAGTAGTACTCATGGATATGATCCTGAAGTAACACTGGCTGTTAGCTGCTGAAATGGTCTCATCTGCATTATACTATATTACACCTTAAGTATCAAATAGACATAAATGAAAAATCTACTGGGGTCATTTTATCTTGCACTTTCTTTGATTTTTTCCTCAGAGTTGTCTGCTGGAAATGCACAAGTTGCTGTTCCTAAACAGCCTTGCAGAGACCCTCTGCTGCAGCTGGTCTCTCTCCAGGAAGCGTCTGGCTGCTGGGTCTTGGATCCAGCTCTGGCTGCTGCACTGGGAAAGACCTTTGAGGAGTTGGAGAACACAAAACCTTCAGCAGTGAGTGACTGTCAAAAATAATAACACATATTAATAATGGGACTTATTTTAAAACAGATTTCATGGCATGGCTTATATTGATGGCTAATGACGGCTATACATTATGTATAATAATAAAATGGCAAGTTGAGATACAATCTATGGAAATGAGTCTGCAGTAGACTTTGGTGAGTAGATTGAAATTTACAGCAGGGGGAACATTGGGGGAAAACATTAATAACACCAGTAGAAATCCTAGCTGCTGTGTTCATGATGAGCTGAAGATAGGAGAATGACAATGATGTCAGGAGTGTCCAGTAATGTCAGGATGTGAGGATGCCCTTCTGTGGTATTTTTATGAAAGGCTTTGACCATAGCTCTCAATAGCACATGTGAATGTATTTGTGTGTGCTGTCTTATTTTATTTAGTATATAATATTGTTCCTGATATTTAATGACAGTTTAAAACTATGCAACTATTTACCCATTAAATTCTGTGTCTTCTTCTTTGATTTCTCTCAAAAAAATCTGATTTTCTTTGATTTGGTGAATTAGGTGAACCAGGAAGTGTGGGCCCACGCCATCTATCTGGCTCTGATCAAGCTTCATGGGTTTCAAGTGTGGATGCCTCAGCCATGAGTGGCGACTCTCTGGCTATGAAGGCCTGTGGTCTATCGGCTCCGTCTTCAGAATGGTAACAACCACAATAATAAGTGCTGATCTGTTGTTCTCTTAACAGTCGGCTGTGGCTGTTTGCTCCCACATTCAGACTGTGCTCTGATGATTGACCTTGGTTTGTGTTTTATTGGTTTTTAGCTATTTCATGTGTGTTTTTGTTACGGTAGTGTTTTTGTGGTTAAGGCTGGAAATAGTCTGCTCCTGTTCTGGTGGGTTCACACTGTGCAGAAAGACTCCTGGGACTCTGAGTTTCATCTAACAGTGGCAACTCCCTCAGGAGTGAGACACAGAAGCAGATTTATTTCATCCTACAACTGTTAGATTTCCTGTAACTCTTTTCACCTTTAACTTCATAATAGTGTGTGCCTTAGCATATTCACAGTGTTTCATCTATCCAGGATCAGCCATGTAACAAGACAAATAACT
>NW_023340257.1:7518525-7522670 GCF_004916995.1 Morone saxatilis | reverse complement strand
TCATAAGAAAACCATTACACATACAGTTCTTCAATACCATTTCTTTGTCAATGTCATTACATAATGAAGCTTTTCAGCTATGAATCAACTATTCATTCAGTCATTGTGGGCCAGACTCAGTTTTTAGAGCCACGGTAATCTGAACTCATGTTACCTTACATAAAAGCAATTCCAGTGAGTTAATTGCATTACATGTGTTAATCTGATGCTTTTGTCCAAAGGGATTTACAATAAGTACATCCAACCATGTGGAGACAACCCCAAAATTGCAACAATCTTGCAATTAGCCTGCATCAGCTCCCTCAAATATGCTGAACTGTGCTAAGTACTGAAGTGCTACATGTAGAAGATAATAAGTCAATAAGAGTTATTTATTTATTCATTTATGTTTCTTCCTCTTCGCCATGATTTGTTCCTGTTGCAAATTGAATCGTCATTGTTTTGCAATGTGTAACTGTCAGAATTTAAACATGCTGGAATTGATATAAGGAATTGATCAGCTTAATGTAATACGATTCTGATGGATTGGACAATGTGGAACTAGTTCTCACTGCAACCAGTTATTGAATCCAATATCATGGATGGGAGATTCCCTCCCTAACTGGTGGTGTACAGACATCCACTGAGCAGCTGAGATTAATTAATAAGAAGATAAATGCTGCCAGCTCAGTGTCAGACTGGGAAACACAGAATTAGTTGAATGTCATCTACACTGAACAAAATTATAAACGCAACACTTTTGTTTTTGTCCCCATTCATCATGAGCTGAACTCAAAGATCTAAGACTTTCTCTATGTACACAAAAGGCCTATTTCTCTCAAATATTGTTCACAAATCTGTCAAAATCTGTGTTAGTGAGCACTTCTCCTTTCACGGTGTGGCAATCAAGATACTGATCAGACGCATGGGTATGACACAGGTTGCGTTTGCGTTTGCCGTTTATAATTTATTTTTATTTTTGTTCTGTATATTTCCTTATATTTTTGTTCCTATCAGGTATGTGATTTACATTATCAAACATGGTATTCTATTTCTGTAATTCTGTTCTCAGAGTTCAAAAAGCAGCAGAGGGCTGTGTTACGGTGAAAAATACAGCCTGGCAGTCATCCCTTAAGAACCAGCTCCATTCAGTCTCAAACCTGCAGAGGACACTGGGTAAAAACACGTTGTGGTCAAACTGCAACGTATAGTCTGTCCTTACAAATGTGTTTATTAAATTAGAATATAATAAATCAAACCAGTAGCAAGGAGAGACATGTGGCACTAAATCCCCTGATACTGGCATCTAATTCTGCTTAATCCATCTTGTGGTTTAACTGATTTTATCAATCTTGCTTCCAGCTGAGGATTTTATCAACAAGAGAAACTAATAGAAATAATGCCCAAAATAAATTAAGCTAATTTAATGAAAACACAAATATGTAATGGGATAAATCAGAATGCAGTAAGTGTGGAATCAATATAATCTGGTTCTCAACTTATATTTTAATGTGTTATTTATTTATTGTAAATTAAACGTTGAAGAAACAACATGCTTGCACCAACATGGTCAATAATAGTGTCCTGGGTCAAGGCTCCAGCTCCCCATGATCCTGAACAGGATACACTTGGTCCAGAAAATGAATGAATGAAAAGCAATAGATAGTTACATAAAGTGGAAACATGTGTAACAATTGTTATGTGTCTCTCCTGTTCTGCAAGCAGTCCACAGGCTGGCTGCTCGGACCTCTGATTCGCTCCCTGGAGATGGAGAGAGAGGCAAAAGAGGAGAGCAAGATGAAAGGGTAGAAGAAGAGGTGGTGGAGGTAAACGACCAATCAGAGGAACAAGCATCCAATCAGGAGTGAGCAGCGTCTTCACTGCCTTCATTGCTGTCAACAAAGGGGACGGCGAGGCGGTTCAAGGACCTCTGGTGCGCAGAAATGTTCCAACACCCAGTGAGTGTTTTTTTTTGTGTGTGTGTCACCCTCCACTTTGATAGTATTGGAGTGAATGACTACTACATGGGTAAAGGTTGTTGTCCTCAACATACCTCAAAAAAGCCATTCTTCAAGCAAAATGAGCTTAATGGTTTTTTGCCATATTTAGAAGCTGAACCCACCTAGAAGACTTTCTCATGAACACAGGAAACCTTCTCTTGCCTATGGGATAGTTTCCCATGCACACAGGTTTTTCATGTGCACCAAAAACTTTTATTTTATGTTTTTGCCCATGTCCCCTTAGGGTTGTCATGCTTGAGTTTGCCTAAACCGAGAATGCGCAGGATGAAGATGCTATGTAAGTAACATGTGAAAGCCACCCTTCAACATATATTTGTATCATTTAATTTATGTTTCTCAGTATTAACAGTGAAGAATACATGTCTCATGTTAGAAAACATTTAACATTCTTACTAGCTTTATGTGAACCTCCCTGTGGTCTATGTAGTTGCTTGTGGACATAATTGTTTGCTTTCATGCAATATCGATTAATTGCTATGAGAATAATTCTAGTTGTAGTTGCTTTCTAGAAATTGACGTTATTTTTTACTTCATTTTAAGCCTAAAGCAGTGGTCTTAAAATATACTCCATTCTTGTTTCTTTCTATATATGGATCTGCCCCAGCTGCCCCTGCACCAGCTGACGCTATAGATGCAGAGGACTTACTTGGATTGGAATTAGGTAAGTAACAAGTCAAAGGCACTGTTAAACACACATTCATCATGGAACTACTTGTACATCATGTAATAGCCGGAATTGTGAAAGGTTATTGCCTGGATACGAGAGAAGCGCCATCAGACAGCACCTAACCTGCCCTGAGTTAGTTGAGCGGTAAACCTGTTGTGGATGGGTGACTGTTGCTGAGCTCCTGTTTTCCTTTTGCCTCTCAACTGAACCGTAACGTTTGGACTACGTGTGGCCTCTGTTTTTTTCATGTCTGATAAAATAGTAGCCGTACAACTGGGCTTGATAAGATTGATGTGTTAGAAATAAACAACGAGTATTGTGGAAACCCCAGTAGCGTGGCTGTGAGTTTATGCCTGTCACCTTTTTCCACTCTCTCCAACATTAGCTCAACCAAGAAACAAGGACTCAAACTGTTACCATCAGAATACCAACAATGCATTACTCAGATAAGAATGTCATGTAATATTTTATTAGCGAGTGTGTGAAGTTGCAGACAGAATGTGAAGTGAAATTTAGAGGCTTCAACAAAGGTGTGCCAGCTCATGTCCTTACAACTGCCAGATGGACTGCCATGACATGTTTCCCTCAGGACGAATTCAGCATGGTGATCTCTTGATTTGTCTAGAAGTTTGAGTGATGATCAAATACCTGCAAAGTTTCTTCAGCATAAGCAAAGATAATTTAACAGTCCTTAATTGTGAATAATTTCATTATTACCTTGACTCATTATATGATTAAATCAAATCATACTGAGACTGTTTCTTTATTAGACCGCTGATCAGATGAAAACTCTTCACAGTGAGTTCTGTGGATTAGCCTAAGTGACCAGGACTATTTAACTATTAAAAAACATAAATTATATATATTTCAGACTTTTTGTGTTTTCTCTTATTTAGGTGTCTCTTCAGGCATGCACGGTAGAGCAATAGTAAAACATATCCCCAAGCAACCACCCAGAGACCCTCTGCTGCAGTTGGTCTCCCTCCAGAAGGCGTCTGGCTGCTGGGTGCTAGATCCAGCTCTGGCTGCTGCACTGGGAAAGAACAAGATAAGGGTAGCGAAAACAAAACCTTCATCGGTGGGTTACCATTTGCTCAATTATGATTTACTTTATTTGAGAGTAAAATGTACAAGATTATTATTAAATTGCAGCAACAAAGAGCGCACTAAAATCTTGAGCACTCACGCTAGATAGGAAATATAAAATAACATCATAAAATATTACTAAAGCAATTAAGGATATGTAAAGATAGTGCTGTGATATGGTGTCTGTACTGAACAGCTAAAATCTTTACTCCTTGTTGAGTAATATTATAGGAGACAATAATATACTGAGATTGTGGACTGATGCCCCCTGTTGTAATGTTAATTTTTATACATAATGAACATGCAAGATTGTTCAAAACCATCCAGCAATTATCTCGGTTCTGTTTGATTATTTTTCTCTCTCTCTGTTGATTTGGTGAATTAGGTGAACC
>NW_023340257.1:7505712-7518451 GCF_004916995.1 Morone saxatilis | reverse complement strand
TCCACATTCAGACTGCTCTGATGATGACCGTTTTATGTTTGTTTTTTTAGCATCATGTGTGACGGAGTGTGTGGAAGCTGGAAACGCTCTGTTGGGTTGCAACGTGCAGAAAGACGTCCTGGGGCTCTGAGGTTTTCATTAAAGTGGCTTCTCCTTCAGGATTGAGACACAGAAGTAGATTTATTCCAACCTACAACCTTTTTTTCCTACTTTATTTTATCAACATTATACTTTTGCACTATTCACATTTAATGATTCAGATGTTTGTTTGGGTCCTTGGAAATAAATTGATTTACTAAACGTAACTTTTTTTTGCAACGCTTGCTAATTTATTTCAAAAAAGGTCATTTTTAATTTGCAAGATACTACATTCATCCAGGGTCACACATGTGACAAATATTCTTGCCTAAACCTTAATGTCAGGTTGTACATTAATTCGTTTACTAATAAAAAATAAAACCTAGAAGAATAAGAAGAGAAGTGTGAAGTATGCATAGACAGTTTATCATTTTACATAATTTAGTTTACAGTATTACGATAAAATTACGATAAGGATTTACAAAGTAAAATAAGGTAGTTTGTGAGTTCACAGTCACCTTAACATACTGAACATAATATGAGTGTATCAGCATCACAGTATCATAGCACTTTGTTATAAATATTTCATCTTCACCTTGAACTAGTTCAACCAGTGACTGCCACATGAAAGATGCGTTATCTTCCCCGTTATTTGGAGAGCTTCAGGATGGGGTGCACAAACTAAGCATGCAAAATACATAAAAACAAGGATACCTACAAATTGTGGTAGTCTGTGAATCATTGTCATTGTGTCTTGTGTGACGTATCTGTGAAAAATGTCAATGTACTATATAATATAAAGATGTACTATTATTCCTCATACTGTACCTCATATGCAGATGACAGCAGTCCACTGTACTTCATGTCAGTAAGACCAATATCAGACCTTCACTAGGTCTTTCACTGCCACCTAGTGGTCAGTATTTGTATGACTTCTTACACAGCATCATTTTTCCCTGTTGTTCTTCTGTGTCAAAGATTGAAAGGTTCTGTCATATTGTCTGTAATAAACCAAAATTACCAGCAATCTGTACAAAGTATTGAACCCTAAGATGAACCTGGAGCTCAGCTTTAGTCTGCCAGTACTTAGACACTTGAGAGAATTGACTTTCTATGTAACGGCCACTGTGTCATGGCACCCCTGACCACATTTGTTTTTATTATTATTCTTAATTCCTTAATTCTTTACTTACTTGTAAGTCTTCTGATGCATGCAGCACCTGCAGCTGGCACTGGTTGTGGGGAAAGTTGGCCTGCGGATGGGCTGTGCTTGACCTCACTGGCAGACAGAACCACCAATCAAGATCATTTAATCCACTGGTCCACACAAATACACAGTCATATATATACATTTACACTACTTTTAGTGCTTTTAATGTAATTATTTAAATAGATAAATGTTTATTTAATAGGCAATGAATAGAGGCCTTTTTTGTTTCACATCAGTTACTGTATTTTCTCCTTATTCAGCTCACTATGGTAGGTATATCATGTGGGGTGTACCAAAGAGGCTGTCTATGTCCACCTCACTGGAGAGTATGTAAAAGGTGAAAAATATGCCATGAAGTGGAATATTGATTTATCCTTAAAGCAAAATCTTACTGTTTGTTGTTTCATTCAGAGAAGAGTGTGTGTCTGATTCTTGCAATAAATGATTATATTTTAAACACAAACCACAAATATATATTTTAGAAACAATTTAGTGTTAGTGAGTTAAATAGATATGCTTTAGCCCAAAATACTTAATTTAAATATACCAGAATACTAATAAATATAAATACTAATAAAATTAAGTACTCATGACCCCCCATCCTTAAAGGACCAGTGTGTAGGATTTAGTGGCATCTAGTGGTAAAGTTGCAGACTGCACCTAACTGAATGGCAATGAAAACAAGTTGTGGGAAAAACTACAGGGTTCTGGATTGCCCATTCTGGGCTTCTGTAGAAACTTATTTTAAGGTAACAAAAACATGATTCCTATATTCAGGTGATTATGCACTAATGAAAAACTAACCTATGAATATTCTATTTCCTCAAATAGATCCTCCTGTTACACACTAGATGTTTAAAGTTCAAACTGGGGTAAAAATGTTCCAGAAAAACTGTGAACCTATCCTGATCAATATTCAGAGCCCATAGAGGCATCCAATCATCCTTATCACCACTTTGTTTCAGTGACAAGATATGATATTATATTATTTATGCAACATAATTCACACTGAGCTGTCTGAGAAAACCTGAGATAAATGTTTTTAATCTACCTCAAAGTATTAGTGCGGTGGTGGAGGAATATTTGTCTGAGTAAAATAAGAATACAGGGAGAATATGACTCTGGGAAAGCCTTGTTTCATAAAATCCATGGAATATTAAACAATAAGTCTTGATATGTTCATCCTTTAGTCCATCCATTGTTGATTGTCTTCGAAACATCTGAGTACGAACAATATTATAGTATTTTGTTTTTATCTTATTTATTCCCAGGCCTAAAAATAGTTAAAGTAATGTGTGAACATACTACAGGTATTTAATAAATGGATTTGAGTAAATGTTTCAATTGTAGAGCATAGAAAAAAAACTTTGTTAAAGTTATTCTGACTCACCAATAACCACTATGTATAAAGGAGAGTCAACCTATAGAATCAAAAGCATGTTCTAAATTTTGTTTATTGTAGTAAAGTTTATAAAGATGTTGTTATTGGTAATAATAATACTTCATATGGAATATTTCCTTTAATACGACATATGACAATTAGTGCTGTATCTTGTTTCTCTCCATACAGTGCATGTCATTGGATAAGCAGGCAGTAATCTCTCTCTGGTATCACAGCGTGTCCAGCTTGGACGTGGCAGTGCTCAGTCTGCCGGAGTCTGTTCTTGCCAACACAAGGTCAACACCACAGAATCTAGAGCAGCAACTAGCTCAGTCACTGCTGGCTAACTTATAACTAGCATTTTGTAAAATTATCTTTTAATTGTTTTTGGCTCCTGTTGAATATATACCCCCTACAAATAATCACTGCTAGCGGTCCTATTAGGTTACTGCTTTAAACTAATATTCTTACATATGGCACCTTTAAAGGGATTAGATTTTGCATTTAGTATGGATGCTATCTAGAGCCAGTGTTTGGTTTGTGAATTCAGGGCTACTGTAGAAACATGGCGACTCCATGAAAGGCAACACACAGCATTGGTACTGTAAAAACAGGTTCAATCTAAGGCAACAAAAATATAACAATTGCTTTAAGGTGATTATACACTAATGAAAACATAACTGTGAAAATTATATTCCATTTCTACCAAAAGATTATCCTAAATGTTACACATTGGACCTTTAAAAAAGAAAGTTGTCTTTAAAAACTGGAGGAGTGGAGTAGAGCCCTACGTGGGAATGTTTTTTTATTCCTGCTCCCGGTGGATTTCTGACCATTACCGCCCGCTCCCACTAAGTGTGTCCACTCCTACTCGCTCCCACAACCATTCTGACCATTCACTCCCACACAACAAATATTTTATGTCTTCTCCTGTCCGGCAGGAGAAAAGATTTAACAGTCAGACAGCTGAAAAGTTTCTCTAAACACAAAAGCTATATCCTGGGACTGCAATATTATCTGACCATCCATCCCGCCCACAGCAAAGTCAAAACCATTTGGTCCCACAAGATTTTTGTTGGGTCCCAATTCAAATGCAGAACTCTGGTGTGGAGTTTCAAAGATGTGTGCAGTTAAAGTGTGAAACTACTGTGACGTCACCCATTGGTTTGTGCAGTACCGTTTTGAAGCATCAAGTTTGGCATTATGGCCATCGCAATGTTGTTTTTTTGCTAGTAGGAGTAGCCCAGAAAAGAGCAAGAGGCCTTAAAGGCAATTTCACATAGTGGCTGTCACATGATGCATACTGGCCTGAAAATACTTTTTCCCATAACGATACATTGTGAAAGACATTTTGAAAAATTAGCCGCTCTGCGAGTGGAAGTCTCTGTTATGGACCTATTGTGACGTCATCTATTGGTTTGTGGAGTACCGTTTTTTAAGCCTGCCGCCATGACTTGATCTGCTCTCATTGGCTGAGCAATTTTGACCTGTTCGTAAACCTGTTAGGAAATTGTTTACTGAGCTCATAAATGAAGTGACAAGTCAGCTCATTCTACATTCGAGTGAATGGAATTGCCATGTTATTGCAGCCAATGGAGCTCCCCCTGCTGGCCTTGACATAGAATGCAGGTTTTAAGATACTTCCGTGTTGGCTTCACTTTTCAGACCTGGAGGCTCTTCCATTATATATATACTGCCAATGGTATGGACCAGTGTGGCCATAGAGCATGGGCAGTATGCATTCATCTGGGTAAGCAGAAAATTTATCATGTGCCACTGAGCAGCTTTCATAGTAATGAACGGGGTGCCACTTCCAACGCTGTATCCAGTTCTCTTTATACATCCATGGTGGTGATGTACACAAGTTGGGCTATGCTTATTTTCAAACCATCTGTAGCAGGAGCAGGACACAATGGCGGCTTGCCTGGATACACACACTTTTATTACACAAAAATAAATTAAATTAAAACATTTTAGGCAAGAAATAGGCAATGCAGTAACATAATCTTGATTCATATTTGATCAGCACTGCCAAGTTTGACAGTTTGGTGTCATATTAGTGCTGGATGGATTCACTGAGAACGACAGGGTAACCACATGCTAAAACATACCCTGCTTTGCTGTTTATTTTCCTCTGAGTGGAACCATAATTTACAAAATGAACATGCTGAATGGAAGAACACTTGAAACTAGCATTTGAGACCATAAACTCATTAGGAAACTGTTTACTGAGCTAATAAATCAACTGAGAAGTAGGGATCTTTTTTTTTCTACCAATGTAGCTGACCCCTGCTTGCCAATTGAAGAATGCAGTTTAAGCTACTTAAAGCATCACTTCTCAGACCCGAAAGTTATGGCCAGTAATTATTTAATGTCAGTGGTGGCTACCAGGCACTGAGAGTAAAAAAAAACTGATCATTCTTTTTTAGATCTGTCTCTCACAGGTCTCTCAAGTGTATTGAAGTACACAACAAATCACTTTAACACACAATCCCCTCATGGTTAAATGCACCTCAAGTAGCTGAAGTATTATATCCTACAAATATAATAGTCCACACAAGCTTATAAGACAGACTCAGACATGCCACTTGTTACCAAAGCTCACAGAGACAGATTTAGGCCTGTGGGGGACTTGTTACTATGGCAGATAGCATGCAACAGTGATACCCGCTGTCACAAACCAACACCAACACAGGCTCCTCCAATTTAAATAATACAAATCCTTCTAAATTTACAAGTAATGGATCATTTTGAATGCCGGTCATCCTCAAAGTCTGTATTCAAAAAGATATGACCTAATGCAGCATGTTGCGTGTTCAGTTTATTCGAGCTGTCATTGAAGTTTACTTAAGATGGAATTTCTCTGACTCAGAAATATAACAGAAGACTATCCACTTCACTATTTTTAGCGTTAGCTCACGTCTATTTGCATCAATGGTACAGTGTCGGTTACAGTAGGCCATTACAGCCAATCTTATCCGAACCTTTGGCAGACCTCCAACCAACACTTTCTAAACTGGTTTCCAAGGCAACCCCAACCAGCAGGACCAATTAGAACAGACCAAGGATCCCTCCGCACTAAACTGCCTGGAGATTAGAGGAAAAGAAGACACATCCTCAAAACAAACACAACAAATGAAAGACGGGCCCTCTGATCTGTGGGTGTGTCTATGTGTGTGTGTGTGTGTGTGTGTGTGTGTGGGTGGGCACAAGGACAGCAGCTTTGCATGAGCATGCACCTGTGGGCTCAGTTGTGTCTGCTTGGGTCAATCCATTAGGATGGGGGAAGATTTAATTAAAACTGCTATCTTTCCTTCCCTCCCTCTGTTTCTCTCTCACTGGGACTGTTGTGTGTCCATGTGTGTTGTTAGAGCCACAGGCAGGAAACCAGATCAATAACAAATAGTTTAGAGTGGCCGATGTTTCTTTTTTCTTTTGAGGACGTCGGTGGAGCACTGTGGCCTCTCAGCTGCATCAATCACATGCGGTGTGTGTGTGTGTGTGTGTGTGTGTGGGTGTGATTGATCTGATAGCCTTTGTACTTCAATGGGGGATCTACTTTATTGAATAACTGACACCTATGATCCCATGCTGTTTGTATGTTATTGTGTGAATGTGTGTGTGTCAGTGCCAGTTCCTCTGTTAGTTGTAAATGTGTGTCAAATATCAAAATCAGTGACCTTTACTGTAAACCCTGTTAACGCACCCTTGCAAGTGAGAGCAGGGTTTTTTATTCAGTCTCTACTGCTCTACAAAGACAAAACACACTATATTTGGTCATAGTGAATAAGACCAGAATCTGACCTTTTGATTTCTGTTGTAAAAATTATTATGCAATAGGAATGTATAATGTATAAAGTTTGCAGTAACTACAAAATGGAGCTGAAAACCTGCAGTAACAGCTTTCTGGCTTTGTGTTTCTGTCCAGCCTGCAAAGCTCAGGTTTGGTCATCTCAGGACTCTAAGCTATCATCACATGCAACATTTGTGTGTCATGTCAATTAGGCCATAATGAATATAAATAAAAAATGTTTACATCAACCTACAAAGATTGTAATATCCAGATCAGAGATATCACACAAACCGACGGCAACAATATCAGTGTCAACAAAATGCTTGCAAAAGGTCAGACTACACACAATTAAATCCAATAATCCTGTCAATTCAGCTAGATTAAAATGAGCTATATACAGTTTGTATCTGGTTTCACCGTCAATGAACCAAATATATAAAACAATAAGTCTTTAAAGGACTAGTGTGTGTGATTTAGTGGCACCTAGTGCACATTACAACCCCTCAATAATAATGTAGTATTATTATCACAGAGAAACAGCTAACTAGACAGTTAAGGCAAAAGAGTGCTATCAAGTGAAAGCTACCTGGTAATACAGCCACAGTTAGCCATAGCTCAGTCTACTTATTTTCCTTAGCAGGTATCTAATGGAAACATAACCACTTTGACTGACATGTAAGTTCAGTTATTTATTCCACATAATTAGACAATATCAACTAAATCCAATTATGATATAGAAAACAAAACCCAGCTAAGCTCATGCTAAAGGTAACTAGCTAGCTAAGCTGATCTGCCATCTCAGCTTACTCTAGTGTACTGGTTCTCAAACTATGGTTCGACTGGTGGTGTGTACAGTCCCTCTATTGGTACATGGAGGAATCTCCAAAATATATATTTTTAAAGAAATAAATTAGGCACATATTTGTAAATGAATATCCTTAAACTGGGAAATTGTCATTTAAAATAAGTTTAGCCTTTCCTGTAATATTTTTGTTTCATCAGCCTGCTACGTATTCACACAACATATATATCCATTAGATTAGTTACACCTTGTGGTGTATAAGAGTTGTCTAGAAATGTTTTTAGTTTTTTTGGTTTTTAGTAATTTTAGTTATATCTCTTTTGTAGTTCAAATGGACAAGAAAGTCAAAAGGATACATTTTGTTTGTGGATTTTCCCCAGTGTAGTATCTGCTTTGTTTCAGGGTATCGTGTCGGTTTTGTTGTAACGATTTCTTTGGATAAAATATTTGGTTAAAAGGGAAGCATTAAAACATAAATTCAATTCAACTGTATTGTATAGTGCCAAATCATAACAGAAGTTATCTCAGAACACTTTTCAAATAGAACAGTTTTAGATCCTACTCTTATTCTATCCTTATACCACCAGCATGCACTTGGTGACAGTGGCAAGGAAAAA
Organism: Morone saxatilis; assembly: GCF_004916995.1. Classification (NCBI taxonomy): domain Eukaryota; kingdom Metazoa; phylum Chordata; class Actinopteri; family Moronidae; genus Morone; species Morone saxatilis. Next base: position 7,510,570 of record NW_023340257.1, on the reverse strand, counting down.
CCTTCTTTTAAAGCAACGTAATGTAAGATTTGGCATTTGTTGCGATTTGGGAGCCCCAGTTTCAGAGTGTCATAAAAATGGACTGCTGTACACATACATTTATGACCTAGCGAGTCACACAGCCAAACATCAAGCAAGCAGAGTGGAACAACATAAGACATAGCAAGCCAGCTAAAATCACTGATTAGTCAACAGCAAAAAGGCCATGTCGCTGTCTGTCTGCTCTTGCCAACGACTAAAGCCAGTCCCAGATTTACTCATGTCTGGCAGCTTCTCCATTCTTTTCTCTTCCTAGCTTTCTCCATCGTCCTCTCACTTTGTCTATGTAAGCTCCTGAGCCTGGTTACCCACTTGTCCGACTTCATTTCTGGCATGATGTCGGCTCCGCTCTCCTTCAGCAACCTCACCCCCACCCACAACACCATACCGCCCGAGGCCTGAAAGTTTCCTCTTTGTTGATCCCCAGGGGAAATTTGTTCAGAAGGAATCAGAAGGAAAAACCAGTAAACATTTTCTCCCTAAAATATGATCCAATTACTCAGATTACTCTGACCTCCAATTAGATTTTAAAAATGAGTTTTTGTATTTGTTTAGCGTCAGATAAAGTTTGACTATGTAATTGTGTTTGACCTGTGTCAAGGCCAGTGTGATGGTGCTGTCGAGAGCTCAGCTTGCCCCAGGATCATGGTCTTTTAACTTTTCAGTGCCCTCACCCCTCCATCCCTCTTCTTCCTTATTAATTTCCCTTTCCACTGGCTATCTCCTTTGATCCTTTAGTCTTTTATGCCTTTGCCAAATATTCTTCTCTTTCAGCTTGTGTCTCTCCTTTACTCCTTTGGTCCTAAAAGGCTTTAAAGGAGTTTAGGCGTAGCCCTCTCCATGGTAACACCATCTCCCATGCTTACACACACACACACATTTTCTTGCTGTCTCTCATCTCATAATTCTGCCCTACCCTGTGCTTTATCGCTGTACCCTCCCCCTATATGCACTCCCTCTCCCCCTTCTCTCTCTCTCCCTTCCTGTCTCTCTCTCTCTCTCTCACACACACACACACACACACACTCAACCTCTCCTGCTCTGGCAGCTGGTCTACTGCTAATGCTGCACCATCCACTGACTGCGAGATGTTCACCCCAGCTTGTAAGGGATCTGCAGGCGAAGCGAGGTAAGGCTTTCGCACTTGTTCCCCCTGGCGCAGAAGCACAGCAGAGATGTTGCTGTTGTTGGCTGCTGACAACAGCTAACTGAAAGCCAAATGACTGATAGAAAGAGCGTGTGTGTGTGTGTGTGTGTGCTGATTTGTGTGAGAACTCTCCAGCTGGAGTAGGGAGCCTGTGTGAGTTGCAGTTTAGGTATGACACTTGTGATCTGCGTACACACAATCAAGTGAAGTGTGAATCTATTTTTAGGTTCTTTGTCCTTTCTGTATTTTCTTAAACTTGGTGAACAATATTGCTCTGTGTGTGCATTTATTTAATTAATTGCATGTGTGTGTGTGTCTGTACATGCTGTGGGAGAGCCAGTGAAAGCCTGGTGGCACGCAAACTCCCTTTCGAGTAATGCTGCAACGGTGCTGCAATGTCTGGTTATGGTGCTATATTCTCTGACGGTTTATGACACCATGTTGTGTTTATATGCGTGTGTGTGTTTGATTGCGGGGGGATGGTGAGTGGGGGCACGAAGTTAGGTTTCTGCATATGTGAGTGGGTAGATAAGAACAGTGTTTCTTAATATTTTTATAAATCCAATTCAGAACACTGAAGGAGGAAATTCAAGGCAAGCAACAGATAGATATCATTAGACATAAAAACAAGAATATTATTGTTAAGTATTATTTTTACTGGTGTTATTATTATTTTGAGAAAAAAAGAATACATGCATGTAATATGTGTGTTCTGAGCCGTGTGTGAGCCAACGGGTAAATGTCCTCATGCATGCATGAATTTTCTAGCATGTGTGTGCGCCAGTGGGCATTCATTCATGTTCATGTGCATATACAGTACATGGTGAGTGTGTGTATGTGTAAGCAAAAGTGCCCCTGAGGAAACATGGCCCCTACTGTATGCAGTGCTGAGGGAGAAGCAGTGTGAGGCAGAGAGATGTTATTTGATTTATGAGTCTGTTTCCCCAGAGGAAGCACTCAGTGCGTGATAATAGCAGACATTAAACATCTTTCAAGACATTTAGCGGGAGATGAAGGTAAAGATCTGCTAGCATCATCTGAAAAAATGTGACGTACTTCAATTATTTAAAAAAAAAAAAAAATCTGTTTTTGTTCTTTTCTGTTCTAGACAAACTTTAAAGTCAGACTATATAATTTTAAAGAAAAAATAATACATTTGTCCTCCTATATGAATCATAAGCAAAGAAAAAGCACCCAGGCTCACTTCCTTACACTCAACAGCCTTATTTGTTCTGGTGTGATCAGTAGCTCATGGTGGCAAATATAGCTAGACATTACTGAGTCAGTTCCCTGACTTCCTGACTATTTCAGCATGTTTAAGCCTTTTGCATAGTGTAGGCCATTGTACACTTCAGCAAACGTTACATAGGCACGCTCTAATAAAACACTAAAACTCTAGGCACTTTTTTAGAACTGTGTAACAAATTGATTTGTGTGAAAATGTTGCCTATTTTTTCTCATCTCATAGAGCAGTGCACAATCAGTGTTTTGCTTTACTTATAAGAAAAGTCTCAATATGTTTGTGTCATTTTTGTCAATCATCAGAGTAAAGGGAGATGAGCTCAGTATGGAGTTATGCCTTCAACTGGAACCCTGGAATGAAGTGTGAATGGTCTGTGATTGCTGACTTTGAAGCATTTATTTAGGCTTTATTTAGAAGGTTTAATTGTACAGCAACTTTAAAAAACAAGACAATTCAAAGTGCTTTATATAATACATTGAGGCAAGATATAAAACAAGGCAATATAAAAAGACACACATGTATAGGATTTTTAAAAAATAAAGTAAAATTGAAGCTAAAATAGACAAATTAAACAGTAGAATAAAAAGTACAGTGCAGCTACAGTGCAGTGAGATTAATACATTGTCCCAATATCAACCAAAGGGCTAAAAGAGACTCTTGACACAGCAGCCCCAGACTAAGAGGCTTGACAAATCACAGTTCTGCAGTGTTGAGTGGACGGCTGGTCCTGTGGGCTCTGTGCATCTGCTGCTGATTCCAGCTCAAAATAGATGGTGGCTAATCTGCACCTCTCAGGTGGAGTGAATTCAGGATTTGTCCCAGTTACCTAAATGTGTATGGGCATGCACACAGATATGCACCTGCACACACTGTCCATGCACGCATTCTTATGGTGATTTATATTACCAGTGTCAACACTTCTGCGAAGATGGCAGAAAAAACGTGCCAGCAGAGACAGGAATGTCTTTTTTTATGTTATTACATTTATCTTTACCTCTGTTTACCCCAGAGCTCTTTTAGCTGCATCTGAGGGAATTTTTCCATTGGGCCCAAGCTCTTTGTCTCATTTCTTCTGTCCCTATTATGACTTGAGTAGTCCACTTGAGAGTTGATAAAAGTCAAATACGACTCAGAGAAGACTACACACACCCTCCTGTCTTATGTCCTCACACCTCTCCTCTCTGCTCCTTCCTCTGCTCATCATAAACCATCTTTCATTAATCCACCCTCAATCTGCCAACACTTCTCACTTCCCGTCATCCCTCCCTCCCCCTCTCCCTCTTACACCTCCATGCCTTCCTCTGTCACATGTGCTCCTGCGGTCATTAAGTCTCATTTCCAGTCACAGCACTGATTGTGCCACATCCTCTTGTAGATCATTATACCTTACTAAACCTTTGTTGCTCTTCAATTCTGCAATTGCCTTTCTTTTTTCTTTGCCTTTAATTGATTCCAAACAAAATCAGACTCTTCCTCCCATTAATCTGTTTCAGTATTCCCTCACCTACTTTGGTGATGAGATCAAAATGCTAATTTTGATACAATGACACATGAGTCACTGCAGCTGCAGAGGGGATTTGCTTTAAACTTCTGCAGCTTGTGTTTGTATTTGTGTGCTCCCATTAAGTGGAAAATGAAACGGTGTGAGGAAATTGCCATGTTCTCAGAGCGCACCTGATTAAATTGTTTTTGTGTGTGCTGAGCATTTGCAGTTGCCCCTGTGGGTGTTTGTCATTGTGTTTGAGGGATCTTGGGTCTGTGTGTTGCTCTTTATAGCCTGCCAGAGCTGCAGTGAAAGGGAAGTGTGTGAATTATATGGATGTTTTTCTCTGATCAATGTCGTCTGGAAGAGTGAACAACAGGGGAGAGTAGGGCTGAAGGCACTGTGGAGGCCGTGGGTGGAGGAAATGCAGTGCATGTGCGATTAAAAGAATTATCTACATATTGTTGTGCACAATATATGACGAATAACTGCCCTTATAGCAGCAAAGGGGGATCCTAACAATGAAATAAAAATACAAATTGACTAGAGGATGATTGCTTTATTATCAGTTGAATACAATAATTATTTTGTATAAATGATAAATGATAACACTACAAACCTACGGTGGCCACAAAAAACATGAAAGCCCCTATCTAGTCGCCGGGCTACTGTAGAAACCGCTGAAGGAAGCTGCAGTGTGTGCAGATATAAACAGTTGACTCTAAGGTAACAAAAACAAATCAATTCCTATATTCAGGTGATTATTATAAATTATCAATTATCTGATTGATTAAGACTTTTCATACAAAACATATGATCATCTTATAATATACACCGATCAACCATAACAATATGACCACCTGATAGGTACTGACCACTGCAGACCGGGAACACCCCACAAGAGGTCAATTTTGGAGATGCTCTGTCGTCTAGCCATTACAATTTG
>NW_023340257.1:7502850-7505703 GCF_004916995.1 Morone saxatilis | reverse complement strand
TTTCCTGCTTCTAACACATTAACCTTGAGGACAAAATGTTCACTTGCTGCCTAATATATTTCACTCACTGACAGTCAGTGGTCATAATGTTATGGCTGATTGGTGTATAATGCATTGCTACAGATTAAACTACTCAACAGGTTACAGGTATTTAAAGTTATCTCCACCTCCAACAGCTACAATGTTTCTTACAGCATCAGTAATAATAACCCAGTAATAATAATATTATAGCCTATAAATAAAATAATAATAATAAATAAAAATGTAACTGACAGAGGCCATTCTGCTGCATAGTGAGTACTTTTACTATTGATACTTAAGTGCTTTTTCCTGATAATATACTTATCCCGCGTTTAATTAGGTGCCCTGTGGAGTCTGCATATTTGCATTGTGTAAAAAATGTGCTGAGCGGTAAGAGGTAAAAGGTAAAATGATGCATGAGCCTTTAATATGCCTATAATAAGAATGACGAATAAAGAGGTGTTTTTATGTACAATGCATTTATATGTCTGTGCATTTTCATTTATGTGTATGCTGATGAGTTTAACTTGTGTAGGTGATTCATTTTTGTTTTATCGTCTTAAGAAAAGCAGATGGATAATATGACCATGTGGTGTTTTCATACAAGTATATAAGTGTGGTCATGAATGTTTAATAACTCTTCTATCCCAACATGAACTTAATTATGTTATTAACTCAAGATACCATGTGTTTTCATATTCATAATTATCTCATATCACCATATGCATTTTTACATTTATTTTGGTTAAATTATGATTGATAGTGGTTGCAATGCTTGCGTCGTTACTTCTAATATGATAAATTAATTTGTTGTGACCTCCGCTGTCATCCATTACTAAGTCAGTGGGTGAAACGTGTCTGGGGAACACACAGCAACCATTAACTGGTTATTTAATGATATTAAGATAATGATCTTAATTTAATTGTAATAAAATGCATCTGGTGTGCTCATGGTTAACTCATGTATTAGCTGAAATTAAACTTCATGCAAGAGACTGACTTTGAGGTCGACAGTTTGTAGCTTAAAAGATTCCCCTAATCAAGTGGTGATCTCCAGAAAACAGCTGTGCTGTACCAATCAGTGTGCAGGTAAGCATATTACAAAGGTAGACCTAGAAGCATTTGGAAATATTGTTTGAATGCCGTTCAGTAAGTAGGTTTGGTGCCTCTGTGCTGTGAGTATCTGTGTGTAATAGATGGTGATGGATGTGGTTGAGTCCGAAGCCGTTAAAGCAGAGCATCAGCTCAGTCTCTAAATCAGAAACCCTCCTGGAAAACCTCATATGACTAAGTAACCTATTAGAGACAGAGGAGGGTGGGGGAGAGAGAGAGATAGATAAATGAAGGAAAAGAGAAAGGTCTCTTACGTCTGTCTGGGCACATATCACCCCCCGGGAATCCATCTAATGACTAAATACCTTATTACATGGTGGGGAGAGAGATGGAGAAAGGGAGAGGCGGCAAGGAAGGAACAAAAGCAATAAAGATGGAAACATCACGTCTCTCATGGAGTCTCAAATGGATAACAGGGAGAAAGTTATTGAGAATGAGATGAGGGACTGAAGACTGAGGGAGGAAAAAGTTGAGATGGAAAAGGGTGAATTAATAAAGTTTGAAACATTTTCTGTGAGATTTAAATATAAGTGAGACAATAGTGTATTCATTTCACACATACTTCACTATTACGTATGCTTATTGTCTACTAGAATACACATAATAAAACATGAATAAACTGCAAAAATGTGAAATACTTTTTCACTCCCCCTAAATACAAACACATTTTCTCACGTACTGTAGTTGTATCAGGTGGGATACTTTTGGTTTTATGTCAAGGTTTTACAGGGCGAATCTGGACATTTTAGTGTACCGTTTTCTGTACTCACAGCATTAAAAATTACAGTCAAATATCTTTACAAAGACAATGTCCTTGTTACTCTGAATTGTGTCCATCCCGCCGCTGTACTGGCTTGGTTCACTATCACTGCTGTTTTAGCAACAAAGCACTAACAACCCTCTGTACACTACCTGCTCAACTCTAAACAGCAGACAGACGCAGTTAGCAACTAGCTGGTGAACATAGTGAAGCATTTAGCATTAACAAGCCAAACATTTCCTTTAGGAGGCTGGTAGAGACTAAAAACAGAGCTAAAAAAAGAGTTAATGTTTGACTTACATCTGCCCGGTGGACGGCAACACGACTGGATGTGTAAATAAGCAACTGTCTGCTATTTGCAGTACCAACATAAAAGGTAAATGATATGTCAGTTTTGTGTTCACAACCAGTTTCTGCTGCCCCCAGTTGGTCAATAAAATCTGTTATTGGTGGTTTAAAGCGCTGTTCATGATGCAAAAAACAAGGCCTGGTATTAGGTGACTGTTAACGCAAATAGAAAGCCAGTATCTTAGACTTATAATAGCCACAAGTTTAAAGGACCAGTGCAAAGGATCTAATGGCATCTAGCAGTGAAGTTGCAGATTGCAAATAACTGAACACCTCTCACATCTGTATTTGATGACTTGGGAATGAGAACGGACTGTGAAGCTACAGTGGGCGTGAACCAAAAGGCAAGGCCTTATCTACAGCCAGTGTTTGGTTTGTCCATTCTGGGCTACTGTAGAAAAATCCTCCTAAATGTTACACAATGGACCTTTAATTTTGCTTTGGCATAATTTGGCTTTTTCTCTTGTTGTGACATCTGACACTGAGTAAGGACATTTTTGAATTTACAAATGACACAGTGGCCTATTATATAAATTGCATTCTGGTCTACATAGATAGGAACACTAGCATGAGTTTTATTATAATAAAGCTACAAACAGAATTCATCATTT
>NW_023340257.1:7496686-7502827 GCF_004916995.1 Morone saxatilis | reverse complement strand
ATCAGTGTGTATTAGTTCACATCACAGCAGGGAAAATCAAAACTTCATTGTTGACAGTTATACTCCTGACAGAGAGCCAGATGTCAAACAGGCATCAAGCTTTACCCTGGAGTTAAACTGCTAAGAACCACATCACAATGCAGTCATTCTAACAAATGCATGCTGTTTGATAATTAAAATGCTCTTGTTAGAGTCAGTGGTAGAGTCAGTGGTGACCTGGTGACATCATCCAACTGGTTGCTAAAGGGTGATGTCATCCAACCTATTTATCACCATATCAGCAGTAACAGAAAATGTGCTGGTGATGGTGTGAATGTAAGTTTAGAAACATACATGAAAAAAGCAACAAATATCATCTTGCATATATCTCAATTGATAATGTTCTTAAAAGTTGACTGAGAAACTGAAACTGCTGCAGTGTGCCGCATGGCCGCATCAGTAGGAAAAGCATGTATACAGTACATACAGGCATAGCAGCCGGGTTAAATAAATAAATAAATATGTGTTGTACATACATCATGAGGTCATATCACATTAAACAAGGAGAACATGATCCTCTGTTTACTCCAAAATCATTAAACCCAGAATAAAGAACTGCTGTCTATCTCACTGTGCATGTGCAGTACACATTTACTGTGTCTCTACACTGTAGCAGCCATGTTTATTCTGAGAAAAATATGCATTCAGTCTGTAATTCTGTGTGTAGAGTATGTGCTTGACACACTTGATAACTAAATTGTGCTATCGCCACAGGGATGGCCTTTCAGGGTCATGGTTAATGTTACGGTGTCCACCAGAGAGGAAAATGGTTTCACACAAACAAGGCTGAGATAATGATAATCAATAAAGTAATCATGAGTATTATTTTCTAATCTCGGAGTGTCCTAGGGGTTTTCTGTTTAAATGGAGCAAAAAAGGTTCACTATAGCAACCATGAATACTTGAAAAAAACACAAAAGAAAAGATAAAATATGATTTCATTTAAACCAATATTAATTTGGCCACTTGGGGGCAGCACAACAAGCTGTAAACAGCTGATGGCTAAGGTGTTATCATTTATGTCAGCTGCTAAGTGCTTGACTATGTTGTAGCCTTTATATTCTGTTAGACGGCTTGGCAGGAAGCATACAGTCACTTTAAGGCCCTTTTTGCTGAAAACACATGCTTGCTGTTGCCAAACAAAACCTGCCAAAAGGTGAAAAGCTTCTTGAGCTATTTCCACTACGGATACAATTATTCTCCTAAAACACTGGTTCATTTGGTTTTAATTGTCTGAGTATCTTTATTACTAACTGAGCAAAACGTCTACACCAAACATGCCTCTTAAGTTCTGTCTTTCTTTATTTTTTCATCTACTAGTGTGACTTTCATGAAAACTGTTATTGAAACTAAACCACAAGAGAGAGAACTGTTATCAGGTTCTGGTAAGTTGTATTGAAGTAAAACTAAATGTATACCCCATTCTTTCTTTTTCATCTCTAGTTATGATCATTACTAATGTAATGTCAGGCTGACGTGTGTGTGTGTGTGTGTGAGAGAGAGAGAGAGAGACCCTGCACAGACACATACTTCATATTATGCCAGTGAAGCATTTTATTGCTTTTATTCAGTGCAACCATTATAGAGATATGGACTGAGAGTACATCTGGTCTTCATACACAAAGAAAGACATACAGAGTATATTGATAATACTTAATTGTGAGAGTTTTTGAGTTTTTCACCAGTTTTTTTTGTTTTGTTTTTTGTTTTACCAAATGAGTCCTTTCTGATGTGATTGTAAATTCAAATCAAGGTTGTATTCCAAGAAGAAAGGACATGAGAGTTCAGGTTTAATATGAAAATGAAAACCTAAAACCTCATTTGGATGTTACTCTTTAATTCTGTGGTACCTGGCCTGTTGTCTGCCTTTGAACTCCAGTTTACACAGCAACAATAATGCAATCCAATACAAAAGCCTGGAAAATAGTATGTAAGAGAGTAAATACTACCTTTGTCAGAGAGGTGCTGAGCTCTGATAATGAGACCATAATGGCTGTATTACCAGGGAAACTGCTCCGGGGGGGAACCAGAAAATGAGGAACTTAGAAAATTGTAGGGAATTTGCACCACTAATATATATTTTCTGTTAAATTAGATTATTTTGTACCCCCTTTCTTGTACTGTTGGAGGACCATGTTTCAAAAATGTTTAGTTTAGAGATCTTTATTATTACTAATACTAACTGAAATTGCCAGAAAAAAAACATCTTTGTTAAGGTATGTTCATGGATTGTTACATATACACTGTTAAACATCTACAGACAAAACTGTATAGGCTTCATTAAGTAGTCTGCTGTTTGCACTGTACTTGACTTATAAGTAGAGCACTACTTTGGAGGTGACAGGACACACACACAATGCACAGATGGCTGTAGTTATTGGCTGGGTGGTCAAATAGGGGCTAACAGCACATTTTAGTCCTCATCAGCATAATGCAGCACTGGAATGAATGGTATGTTATATATGATATTAAATAATCTATTGTCTGTAGATATTGAAACAAAGTCTCAATGGACAATCAGATTTAGTGAAGCATAAAATATCCCATCAGCTTTCTTGAAACCTCTAGTTCTTTCAGTACATTAGCTGTGTGAACGTTAACTCTGAGAGTGAGAACTGTCAAATCTGGAGTGAGGAGGAAGGGTGTCAGGAAGGACACTCCCTTTGGTCACAACATGGGTTTCTATGTATATATTGCAGTCTGGCTGCCCGGCTGTTCAACTGCTCCCTTTTTCTTTTAATAGCCTAATTTCAAATCCAGTTTCAAACTCTGCTGTTGAGCAACCATTCAACAAAGTCTCCTTTAATGTAGTTTTAATTTGTTTCATGAATCAGGACCTTAAAGCTGCACAATCCATATCAAAAATAAAGGTCTGGATATAAGCCATTTGGCTGATCTCATGATCTCAGTGTTATTTTCAGACTGCAGTATCATGTTATGGTGAGTGTGTCATTCCAGTATATGGTGCTTTATCTTTGCCCATTCAGCGTGTTTTTTCATGTTCCTGTGAGAGTGTGAACTGTGTGACCACTTCTGATGCCCGTAGAAACAAGCACACTCAACGGGGGGGTAAACATTGCAGGAAGTGGCCATATTTCCTGTTAGTGGGCATGTTGGCAGACCGGAGATGTTGAGGCTGGTTGTGATGCGAAAGATGTAGTGAATCCAGTACAAGAGTCCAAATGCTGCTACATCTGCAGAACAGCTCTCAATGTGTGTGTCTGTCTGTGTGTGTGTGTGTGTGTGTGTTGGAAACAAACACAGGTCAGATTGGAGATCGTGGCCCCTCCTCACTTTGCTCCTCCCCCTGCTAAAATATGTGTATACCTCAGTGTACCTGCATGTGTCAGTGTGTCAGATGGTGTGTGTGTGTTTAACAGCCTGTGAAAGCCAAAGAGCAAGTAGTGTTTCAGGAAAGTAGTTGACTGGTGAAGTGGCCAAGTGGAAAACAGCAGAACTGGGGTGGCGGGTGGCAGACAAGAAGAGATCGGGACAAAGAAAGAGAAAAAAAGAGGGCAAATAGAGCGATATAGAGCGAGAGGAAAGAGAGAGAGAGAGAGAGGGAGGTAGGGAGATTGGGTCAGAGATAGACACAAAGTGCAAGTGGTATAGAGAGAGAGAGAGACTGACAGCAGAGCATACATTTCCCAGAGGAGAGAGCCTGAGAGCAAGAGAGACTGGGAGACTGCTGAGAAGTTCAGTCTGACAAAATGCTGAGAAGGAGGAGAAGCGTGTCGTTTGGTGGATTTGGATGGTATGTTGCTTTTTCATTGGATGCTAATGTCTATGTGTGTCTGCATTGTGTATGCACATGCTCACGATCATGTTATCACATTATGGTTGTATAGTTAGTTTAAATTCTGGACTTTATGCTGCTGAAATGTGAATATTATGCTGGTGTTATGAGTGTGTGTGCGGTGCCGAAACTTTTTTCTAAAAAGGAAGGATGGGTGGAGGGCTGAGGGTGCTCCTCTAGGTCACACCTCTAACACTTTGCCCTGTTTTTGACAGCATAGAGATTGTGTGTATGTGTGTATGTGTGTGTGTGTGTGTATGTGTATGTGTGTGTGTATGTGTATGTGTATGTGTGTGTGTTGGGGCTGCACAGTTAATCGAAATATTATCACAATATGGCCAAGTGCAGTATGCAAATCGCAGAGGCTGCTATTTTTTGATAGAGGTAAAATGTGTGACAATGACGTACTGTAGTGGTGCAGAGATGCCCTGGCCTACACATCTTGTTCTCTAAATTTTAGGAAAACATGTTTGATACAGACTGATTTTAATAGTCTTTTCAGTGAAAATTTAATTTGTGATGCAACAATGATTATTGCCACTAATCACAAATCATATCGCAGTTGCAATACCTATCAAAACAATCGCGATATGGTTGGTATGGTATGTTTTAACCATATCATGCAGCCTTGGTGTGTGTGAGAATGTACAGTTTCACTCTGTGCTGTCTCCATTCAGGGAGGGCTTACAATCAACAGGCTGCTTTGTCTTTGTCTGTTGTTGTTGCTGTCCTGTGGTGGGACTGTGTGGACACAGCTCTTACCCGTGACGTTGTCCTGCTCTATTGGACAAGAAGAGTTCCCATGATGCAGCACTGAAAAAGATGCCAGGGAGCCCATTTAGCACTGAATGCGCTGACACACTCGGGTGGAGTGTTTTTGTGCTGGCTCCCCTGCTGGTTGTCTTTCTGACACTGAAACGCTGCTTCAGAGCACTTAGCCTTCCCAGCTGGGCTGAGGCAGCACGTCCTGCCAGACTGGCTGAAATGACCTGAAACAGACAGAGCTGAGGAGCACCACATTACATGTCACATGGTCAATCAGTGGCTATTGTGTGTAACAGTGATAAAAACAAGACAAGGCAATCAGATTTATTATTACACAGATTTTACACATGAATTTCAGTTAACTTGTCATGAGGAGTACTCGCCTTGTGAAAACAGTTGTACAATGTCTTCGGTGGCTCTGAAAAAGATTTCAACGTTAGAAAAAATGACTCAGAGTTGCATTATAGGAACTGTAGAATCAAGCATTTTTAGGGCTTTATCCACACAAGGGACTAAAATTGATATCTCAGCCACACAAGTCCCTCAACTGAATGGACGTGCAATATGAAATTGCTGGACAGATCAGTATCAACTCAGCTGAGCAACACATTTAATTTTGTGTGATCAGACAAAAACATTCAGCCTAAGTGCAAAAATTAAAGAGGTGACTATAATGATTCTACTACAAATTAAAGTACATCTTTTGGAATAAACTGTTCCACTGCAGGAAACTCTATGTGATTTTCTTAATTGGACAATTACATCTTCTTCTCCTAATAAGAAATTTGTACGATTGTCTCCAAAACAAGAATCCACATGAATCTGCACTTAAACTGTGGAATTATCTCACCTTATTGGCTGAATTTTAGCTTGTAATAAGATCTTAAAGACTTATTAAGCAGGATTCTACCCACTGTGTATCAGTTCTACAGGGAAACTAATCCAAATTTTACTGGAAGTAAACGCAGGGCAAGTTTAGTGGATTAAGAATGTACAGGTTTTAACAGATTACTTTTCAGCCTCTGGGGGGCGAAGTGTGGCTTTTAGGTGTTTAGTCTTGTTGGATAACATTATACTACTTACATTACTTTTCATCTGAAGCTTTAAGTGATCAGCCTATCCAGTCTGTTTGTGAAGATCTACAGTCAGCTCGCGTACAGCTTAATTGGAATGTAATTAGATTAGAGTTCGAAGAATGTTTCTCACTTTCTGGGAGGCATCGGGATACGATATGAATGCTGTCGGGGGTGGCTCTGGTTCCAAGATGGAGAGCTGCGTTGCGCAAAAACAGCTGCCGTGTAAAGACTACGGATAGACAGGTGAAATGCATGTACGGCGAAACTTAGAGCTGGCCTTGAGCACGGTGGACCACACGATTTACTGAACACAAGTATATATCAAATCTTAGTCATCATTCAGTCATCTGAGGCATTTTGTATAGAAATAGAAAGGCTATACATCTGCAGCGAAGGCACTGTTGAAATCTGGTGTTAAATCCTGTCCCATCTGGAGAAACGATTTTGTCCCCATAATGTGATTAA
>NW_023340257.1:7478068-7496586 GCF_004916995.1 Morone saxatilis | reverse complement strand
GATTTTGTCCCCATAATGTGATTAACATACACACACACACACACACACACACACACACACAGTCAATTGTAGTATTGCCTTCATATCTAAGATGTGGGATGAACAAATCTTACGCATGATAGTGTGATCTGTTTGATGATTCAGACATAAGGTGGGTGGTGTATCTTTTCAGCTGCTTAGAGATAAATCCTGTGAGCTCAGACTGCAGCTCCATCACGACACGAAAGAACATAAACATTTGCTGTCGTGCAAGATCAGATACCATTGGGACCGTAGGGTGTCACTGCGGCAGAGCAGCAAACAAAATGTGAGACGTGCACTGGGAGTTTCAATGTTTATTGTTTTATTTGACTGTATTTTTGTTGATTGGGGTTCATTTTTAATAATACATTATACAAACTTGTGCGTAAACTACAGCAGTTGCCCGAGCTGCATTAACTACTTCACTAGCCAAAGCTCAATATGAAACTATCTTCGCATTTGAGTATCTAGTTAGTATCAAATAACAGAACCTCAGTTCTCTCTCTGCCTGGTGCTTTTTGCCTCTGATGACGCTACTGCAATACATTCTGTAGTTGATACCATTCAGAAACCGTGGAGAAAATTCAAATGATATTTAAAACATCCAGTGTGGGTGACGATGCAGTAAAAGGAGTGCACATTATGTGTTTGTACACTGTGTGTGTGTGTCTGTTATGGGTATGTGCATGTGCATGAAATAGATTTAGCACTGTTCTGCACGGTTCAGTCTCCAAATGAATGGGATTAAAGAATTAAAGTCATAAAATCTTCCTTAGAGAGGGATGTGAAAACGCTGTAAAACAAGCACTGAACATGCACAAACACACACACATACACACACAGACAAACACAAACACAAACACACTATGAGGTAAACCCCCTCTGTATTTGCCTACACAGTTTCCCTCAAACAAAATGTGCCTCGCACTTCCTCCTCCTTACATTATTAGCAGTAAGCATGCAGCAACTGAACTGAAAAGTTGTTAATATTACATCCTTTGTCTTGACTCCATGTTTTTAGTATGAACAGCATGTAGTGAAGCATGAATAAATTCCTTATGAACACAGAGACCTGTCATAACTGGTTTGAGCAGCTTGTAGAGATGTAACCTTGTGAAATCAAGTCAGCTGTCATAAAGTGTGCTCTGCTCTCTGCAAGTGGCTTTACACTGACACTGGGCTGCACTGTGCACACTAACTGTCCTCCGGCTCTACCTACTCTACTATCTCTGAATTAAAGATAGTTTATGGAAATTTGTGCATTTATTTTTGGCCTTCATTAACGGGTTAGCTTGGATGCATCAAGCACAAAATATGCAGGGAAACCTTTCTTATTCATGCAAGTTTGTGGTTCATGCACTGAACACCCGTACTGTATAACATAGCCTACATATTGTACAGTGTGTTACAGTTCGTAGTGTGTTACAGTTCGTAGTGTGTAAAGGCTTCACATCAAAGGAGATTTTCCCTTTTCTACATTAAATGCCAGTATGACAGGAGAAGCAATCACATATTAATGGCCATTATTTTAAATGCCAGAGCACCCAGGGGCCCATTGTACCATGCAGAGATGAAGTCATACATCTCACTCCTCACTATCTTGATTTGCATGTCCTCTGGTATTCATGTCCTTATCGCTGGAAAATAAGAGCACTTACAGCAAAGAATTTAACTACTTGCTTTTGAGCAATTTGTATCAGAGACGTGTTCAATAATATTTCCCTCTCTCTCTCTCTCTGTCTCTTCTCCTGTGCGTGTGTGTGTCTGCCTTTCTCTCCTGCTTCTTCTCCAGGATTGACAAGTCCACTTTGTCTGCACTGAAAGCTCGGTAAGTTCATCTTTAAAGCCTGGTTTTAGGCATCTTCTTGTTTCTAAAATGATACAATGTATGTCAATATCTCAATATCTAGTTAATATTCCAATCCCAGTTAGTCAGTTAATTCGTGTTAATGTGCTTGTGGAGAAATTCCTGGGAAGCTCTGATGTGTAACAGCTCACAAATGAAAGAGTGAGATGGCGGCTTTGGCCACATCGTTAATAACTCTTAAAAGCCATTTTCAACCTGGACCCTATTTCCTCTTATTTTCCATCACACTGATTGATTCGGACTAAAACCGCAGCAATTGATTTGCTGTAGAACTATGGGCATTATACTTGAGCAGCACACAATACAACAAGTCTGCGCACTCCAGTTTACACTGCACTCAGAGAAAGTCTCTTTCAACTCACGGTACAAGTAAAAATGACCTAAATTCATCCCTTTCTTCTGCAGTTTTGGTGCTATCTTGGTTACTGCTTCATCACTTCCTTGTTTACTCTTTAACCGGCCATCTCTCTCATACGTTCCATACTATCCTTAAAGCATGTTCTGCCATGCACTTGGGCAAGGCACTCAACTCCTAACTGCTCCATTTAGATGGTCACTTGTAGTTTAAGACAATGTGGCTTGCATTTTTCAGCAACAGTGCAATTTCCACATCACTGCCTCATTGCTTCAAAATCCTATCACTCTCAGCAACATGTAGTTAGCCTATTTTTTATTAATTAAACTAAATTAAATGCTCAGTGTTTGTGCATTGATAATATAGACATTTAGTCCACATTTCTATTTCTTTACTTATAATTAGAATTGTAGAAGGCACAAAGACCAATTCTATTATAACGTGCTGCCTTCTAGGTTCATATAAATATGAAGAAATCTTATCTTATTCTTCTTTTTTGTTGTTGTCTGGTTGAACATCTTTACATTTCAAGGTTTCACTTCCACCTATGAAACCCCCAAAAAAACCTGTGTTCTTCGGAAAACTCATTCCTGGACAGTTAATTTTCCACTTTGACAAGTTGTTCAAAGCTACAATTGAAGGAAGAGACAATGAACAACAATGTGTCCTTTCAGACTGTCTGCCACCCTGTCAGATCTCAGATCTTACTGAATCATTGTAAGACGGCATGGTGAATAATTGGTTGCCACCGTCATAGCAACAAGCTTCTGGGTTCAGATTCAACCAGGGCTGACTTTCTCTGTTAGTGTGGGCTTCCTCTGGTTTTTCTGGTTTTTTCCCATAGTATATGTTGGGCATTAGTAGTACTTCTGCTTTTGCTGTTACTCAGTGGCCTCAGAGATGGAGATGGTCTGTGGGCATTGTAATGTGGCTGCCCACTTCTCCAAAATAGTAAGGATAGGTCAAATGCAGAGGACTAATTGTCCCGTAGGGAATAATAATAGTGTAACTCAGCTTAATTAAATTATATAACAATCTTATATAAACTGGTTTATGCAGAGTATCTGCAGGATAGTTTTTTTCCTTAAACACATGACCTGTCATAGCCACAGTTTACTGTTTAATAGTGGCCCTGTGTTGTTCCACCACTTGTTCTGTTGATGTTTGAGTCACTGAACAGATTGTTCGCTCTCACTTTGGCTGTCTGTGTTTTGGAAACAAGAACTGACGATGTTCAACAGATAATTGTGAGTTTCCTTTATAGGTCAGAGCTGTAAAAGCAGAAGTAACAGTGATAATTCTGACAGATATGGATTTTGATCTGTGATATGAAAACCGTTAAGTTGAAGTGACAATAATCTTGTGTAATGATCACAGCTATTTGTTCAAATGCATTCTGGGTCGGAGCAGGGAGCAAATTTGAATATCATTGGCATCATCAGTTTGTGTACCTGCCTCCTTGTTCTTTGAGGATATTATGTGTGAGGACCTTCTCTTTGTTGAAACAAACCACCGGCAAGCCCTGCTAATGGAGGTTGCCGTAGTGATGGGACGTAAAGGGCTTCTGTGTGTGTTTGTCTCCATCTACACCCCAGGCCCCACTCTCCAGAGCACACTCCTCTATGTGTCTCACTCACCTTTGAGTCATTTACACTGACATTTACTCTGTGAACAGGTTTACCTTTTGTGCTGCCCCATGTTCCGCTACCTTAGCCATTGCTCAGGATGTCCATATTTGCCATTATGGTGCCACCTGTTGAAACACTGCACTTCACTGTTGACTTTGTTTAGGGATTCCTTTAAGAATTTGCAACATTTGGAGACACGTAGCATTGACTTACAAAAATGTGTCCGTCAGTCTGGGTGTTGATCATGTGGTCACTGCAAAAAAAATCTTCATCTTTCCAACTCTTTTATGTCTGTTGAGTCTGAAGAAGAAATAAAAAAGCAGTCCAGTCCAGTGGGATAATTTGAACCTGAATTTTCCAGAAATTAGTGTCTGTATCTTTAAGGATGAATAAAGCAGGTCAGGATTTTACTAGAATCGAGGAAAATGACATTCGATTTTTTTAAATACCAAGGTGGTTTACATTGGACAATAGAGATATTGCACTGGCAGATTTCTTCACTTGTTTTGAGACTTTAAGGACTTATATTACAGACGATTACACAATATGTTCGATATTTCCTAATAATGATAAGAAAACACACTGCACTTGGTCTTACTTTAAGTAAGCACCAAGCTGGAAGCAGTTTATCATAAGTGAAAGTTTTTACTTTTTTACTCTTTTGAAATTAAGTGACTGTCTTGGGTTTCTTGAGTATAAGAGGACTAACACTATATGAAGACTACTGTTCAGATGTACATGAATATGAGGATTAGAATGCTGGCTCGGGTCTCTAGAGTGCGACAGAACACTAAACAAGCTTTGTTTCAAAATCAGGTTAACCTGAGTCATGTAACGTAAGACTTGTTTGTTATCTATGGTATTGTCATGAACACAAACTCATGCACACACACATCCAGTGTCTCCCTCACTCCCTGACCAGGTGTCATTAGACCGTCTGCTCTGGAGTGGCTCTGAATATGAATGAGTGAGTCGTGACTCTGACTAGACGCTGAATAGCACCGACTTGTGTGTGTGTGTGTGTTTGTCTGATCCAGGAGTTGGATATAAGCTCACAGAGAAGCACCATAGTGTTAAGAAAGAGAGGAACTGAGATGATACTCAGCAGGATGAAAAGGATTTGAACTATGTGTCCCAAACATATAATTGCTACCAATTAGAATTCAATGCGAAGGGGAGGATGGACAGATGGAGAAGTGAGTTTATCAATTTTGAGTCACAGCAATGCAGAGACTGTGCTAAAAGAGGATGAGAAAGCTTAGCAGACATGGTAACATGGGAGGAAAAAGAAAATTGGACGCGAAGGGGGGCAGAATAGAGTGAAAAAATACTAATATTTCACCTCGCCACTCTATTTCATTCCTCATTTATTCTTTATTTGTGTAACTCTGGCCCCATACTTGTTGCATTGTTGGTAGACAGTCTGGTCTGCTAAACTGCAATGGAATTGTACAAGTAGGAACAGATGAAAATAAAGCCACAAAGGAAGAGGAGAGCCAAAAAGGGAAAGGTGAAAAAGGGGAAGTGGAAGGCCAAGGTAACAAAAACATGAGATGGATGTCTAACTTCAAAGTTTGTGGCTGCAGGGCAGCAGGTGTGAGGATTTTATTTTGTTGTCCTCTCCCTTTTCTGCCCTGCCTGCCCTCTGTTCACAGTGTGCTTTTTATTCCTCCCTCGCTCCAACTTTCTCTCCCCCCTCCTCTCTCCTCGGTCATTAATCCCCGTTCCTGTTCCTCTGCCTCTCCTCTGCTCATGGTTACTACAAAGAGATCTCTCCGCCTTTGCCAACACCTCATTAATAACTGCATAATCAAATCTGTGTGTCCGTGTGTGTGTGTGAGCAAACACATGCATCTGTTTGTGGGCTTTATCTTGAAGTGGTGGTGAGGGTGAATGAATATTATAAGTGGACAAACAGGGATAATAAAGGAGAGGAGAGAGAGAGAGAGCGCGGGGGGAGAGGTTGAACCTGATCAGCTTCTTAATAGAGTGTGACGATGCCTCGCAAACTGTGGTGAGTGTACTGCTGTCTGTCTTATGTGTATTTTTAAACTGTCTGTGTATTAGTAATTTCATGATTCCACAATCGATCTTCTTTTATCAGTTCCTAAGTTGCCATCAAACCTGCAGTTTGTAAATGAATTGCTTCGCAAGCTGAGATTTACAATGTGTCAGTACTGCTGGCATCACGCATTACTATTTATTTATTTGATTATGGATCATTATAGGACACATGCTCACAAGATTTTGCATCTGCACAATATTTACCGATAAACTCTAAAAACCATTGACCCAAACGAATTCATGGTATATCTGATAATTACTGTAAAGTTATTAAAGTCTGAAAAAGTAAAACAAGTAAGTGATTTCATCTGTATTAAGAAATGAACATACAAAGACTGCAGCCTTTTGCAAGAAAACATGTTACTTTGTTACATGTATCTTTACTGACATTTGCCTTTTTGAGATCTTCATTTGATGTTTTGATGCCGCAGTGCACACATAAAATGTGAAGAGAAACTTGTTTTGGTCCTATAAGATGTGATTCTAATGGGCAGTGATCCCCTCTATCCCACTTTATTTGCGGTCAGGGGATTTTAGTTGCTTTAATGGTTATGCCAGACGTCTAAGAGGTGGTAGTTTCATGTAGTTATTTTGTTGTTTTGTCTTTGTTTGTTTGTCGTGTGTTGTCTCTCATTTTATAGACATTTATATGTACCCCAGGAAGAGCAGCTAGACCCTGTTGGTGTTGCAGTAGAGAGAGGAGAGGAGGTTACTGAAGTTAGTAAAGTACAGTAAACATTACATTAAATAGAATACAATAAAGCATTATAGGATAGTGTGTGGATAAGAGCAGATTGTAATAATGCAGTGTTGATGTGTGTTCCCTCAGGATATTTGATGGCTCCAACCATAAAGCTTCAGTGCCGTTCATAACAGCCTCAGATACAGATTAGCTTTGTTCTGTGTGAGGAGAATATGTTAAATGATTTGATTGGCAACAAGAAGAAAGGAAGAATCAATGTGTTTCTGTAAGGAAGTCTGTGTGTCACAGTCTACTTTCAGTACTGCTATCGTCCAATGTGTCGCATGTCCTTGTGTCTGGTATCATTTACGTGCTGTAGGAGGGCTTTTGGGTAGACTTCCACAGTGTAGCTACCAAAACTAATTGAGTATTTTGTTTCTCAGCCTCAACCACAGATGGTTTACCCT
Organism: Morone saxatilis; assembly: GCF_004916995.1. Taxonomy (NCBI): domain Eukaryota; kingdom Metazoa; phylum Chordata; class Actinopteri; family Moronidae; genus Morone; species Morone saxatilis. The sequence continues at coordinate 7,489,502 of NW_023340257.1, read as the reverse complement.
CTGGATTTTCAATTGGTCTGCCTGCCTCCTCTACCATACTGTTGTTAACATGCATGTGTGTACGAGAGAGAGGCTGCAGCCAGCTGCTGCTAATTAGACGTTGATACTTGTCATACATTATTTACATCCTCCTCAGCCCCTCCCCTGTTGTCTTCTCATCTCCTCACCTCTGCCATTCTCTGCTCAGTTCAAACAAAGCAGCTGCTTATATCTGAGAGCGTCGTCTGCTCAGACACACTGCACCTGTGGCATTCTCCTCTCTGCTTATCAAGCATAAGGCTGCAGCCGGGCCACACCTTGATAGATGGTCCTGATTTGCAGTCTAATGTAGCATTTTATTTCTAGATATTCAGTCTTAAGATGCTTTTTTAGGATTTCAATGTGACTTTATTGCCTTTGCACATACAAGAGAAGGGATAAATAGCACCCACCTGAGTTGGGTTTTTGTGTGGATTGACAGACAGGATGAATGACAGGAATGAGGCTGAGATTGAAGAAGGACTCCGGAGAAAATAGGCTAGGATGAAAATATATGAAAGAGGCCTTTTGTAAAAGTAGAAGAGCACGATAAGAGGAGGTGCCTTCTTCTTAATAAAGTCCCCTCCCCTTATCATTGTCCAGCCTAGTTTTTTGGGGCCAGGTGTAAATGTTATCTGTCTGCCAGCATCATGGAAAAGAGCAAATGGGCTGCTGCTATTTCTGGAGCCTGGCATTTACTCTATCTCCTGGTGCACCTTCTATATTGCAGGGGAACGATGGTGAGTTGTGGCCACCGAACAAACACCAGACGAAATGTCTGCTGGTATCATATTTACTTTAGGTGATGGGCTTATTAAAGATCAAGGCTTTGCTCTATAGCACGGGGAGAAGAAGCAATGATTAGTCACAGGGAGGCTGTATGCAGTTTTAATGAGCTGTATTGCTTTATTGTGTTTTGCTCATTGGCCGCAGTTGCTGATGTAGTGTACACAGTTACAGTCTGTTACCTCACATAATGTAGTCCTGGAGGCACTATCAGAGAGATAGGAGAGGAGGAGTAATGGAGGACATTCAGTCTGTTTTTATCTAATAGACAAATGCCCAAGGTGAATATGATGCTCTGATGGGGTGAATTTGGGAACAAGGGTTCAGTGTTAACCACAGAAACTCCCATACATGTACAAAGCTACAGTGGTGGGATTGAGTCACTCCTCGTAGCACAGTTTCAGTTCCCTTTTTTTAACAATAAAACCTCGGGCCTTGTGTGAGCTTGTTTCCCTCTGCCTATGGGCGGCTGTGTGATTATGTGTGAGAAAAGGGTAGAGAAACTAAGACCACAAGGTTGCGAAGACACTTGTAACACTGCGATGTGGGAAGTGGTGGAACTCCACCCATCCTCAAGAGCTCAGGAGAGGATGTTGCACTTCCTCTCCTCTCACATCTCCAATTCCAACAAAGTTAAACTGCATAAAATAATTTCAATTATTTTATTCTTTTTTAATACATGACCTTTAATGTTTTTGGGCACCTTTATATATTTTAAATATTTTTTTAAAATGGAAAATAGAAATTATGGTAAACTTTTAGATTACATATGATTATAGCAATTTAACTATAGCTACATTAATTTTTAAAAAGCTTTCAAATTAACTTGGTTTAATCTCTGGTTTAATTTAAGTTAAAATCTTGCAGTTTTTTTTTCAAATACGAATCAGTCCATTGGTGGATTAGTAAACCCACATATTTCAGCTGTGACCACAAGAGGGAGCCAATGGCATGTGTTTGTGTCAAAGAGGCTGTCAGTGCACTGTAATAAGGGCAGCTGAAGTGGAGGAAAACGATCACTAGAGTGAGCAGTTTCTCCATTTTCATGCATGCTGAATCAGTGTCAAGCTCTGACCCACCTGTTAACATGTCTACCTGTTGAAGCTGCCATTGGGAACAGCTCTACATGCCTGGTATTCATTGTGGAATCAATTTACACTTTATGATATGCTTCTAGATTATCATATTATTCAGGCTGATAGTAGAAATGCTACAAGGATAGTTTGAGAGATTCTTTTTTATTGCAGTCATATTTTAATTCTGCCACTGTCTTGACCACTCAAATTAATTTTATTACAAATAAACAAGGTTGAAAAAAACACACAGTTCTTCACATACTGCAGTCATCCCTCTATATTTCACTGTTACACACGGTACCTTAAACCCAGTAGGTTTATGTCTATAGGTTACCACTGGAATACAAGTGCACCTTGTTTTTTCAGCCATACTGTATGTAGCAGCCTATAGGGAGCCACGGCTGTTGCCATGGCAGTGAGTACTGATAATCATAGGGATGGTCCAGTAAGGTTCCTTACCATGGTGATAGGTCCTGGTTGTCTCACCTTGCTGCCAGACTTCATTGCCAGTGCATCAAATATGACCAGTGAAGAGATAATCTGACATGCAATTCTAGTGGTTGCCCCTATCAACCACAGTGCGTTTAGAGATACAGAGATTTTGTGTGTGTGTGTGGATAAGACGCATAAGGGACAGTATAACATAACTGGTAACATGACACCTACATTGCTTTGTGCCCCGTGTAATGACCCAGAACTGTGCACTGTCTGTCTGTGGGGATTTTTTTTAGGTATGGCGAGGAGAGACAGCTTTATTAAAGAATGATCAGGTGGCTGTTGTTGGCCAACGACCAGGTAGAAGCTTCTGAACAGAACAAGGTTATATCTGCTGTAATTGTTGAGGGGAGGAGGCTGCACTAAGGTACTGCATTAAGGAGAAAAGATAAAGGATAAAAGATTGTTTAATTCTGATGAGAGGAGATCAATTAAAAAGAATTTCATCAGGGTTCTATAATGAAAAACTCCATAAGCTGCAGTGGATAAAATAAGCTGTAAGTGATTTTTGACAGAAAGTGCTATTTGCTTTTTAACTAATGTCCTCACCCCTCATTTTCCTTGCATTTTACATCTCATTTGCTTAAATTAGAAATCCATCATGTTTGTCTGTCTTTCTCAAAGTTACATAAGAGGGTATCAGTGTCATCTCTTTGTTCACAGTGAAGAGATGGAAGCAGGATATTTTAGCTTATTTTAGCACAAAGACTGAAAGCAAGTTATAGTTTTATATCTTCTAATATTGTGTAATATTGTAATAGTGATATTCTTTGTTCTCTGTTTTTGCACTACTTTTCCCTATTGCTGCTGTGTCGACCTGAATTTCTCCTAAGGAGGATAAATAAAGGAATATCTTATCTTATCTTATCTTAAGGGGAAACCGTGAGCTCCTTTAAACTCTGGGCGAAACATACGGGTATGTCTTGCTATATCTTAGCTACTCACCAAATGATTCTCAAACATGGCAACAATGACAGGACCTCCGAGACACTGTGTTCCACTGCTAACTGCTCTTAAAACAAAGTTAAGTAAGTAAAGTTTTCTTTCTTTCACATGTTAAACCTGCATTAACTGCTTTTTTGATCACTTGGCAGTAGTGGAAACAAGGAACACAGCACTGCAAGTCATCACTTTTACGTTGATATTGCAAACTTGTTACCAAACAGATGCTTACACGTTGAGCAGATGCGAGGCAAGAACATAATTCATTTTAGTCCACCTGATGATTTGAGCACTGTTTAAGTCACCTAAAGGAAACATTTGGCTCTTAAGTGTCCAGCAGATAGTTGCTAGCTGTGTCTTTCTGCTGTTTTGTGCTGAGCAGGTAGTGTATAGTGTTTTTTTCAGACTTTTTTGCTGTAAATAGCTGTCAGCTGGTTCTTTAAAGTGCATTGAACAACAAAGTTGTGGGTCGTAAAAACCAGAACAATAGGCTGAAAGAAGCTATAAAGCTCTGTAGAGCCGAGGGAAACTGCAGAGTCAGGTGTTATTATTAGTGGCTTACTTACTATATTTGATCCACTGTTAATATAAATCTGTTGAGTTTAGCAGCTTTAATTACTTTAATAGATCTGATCAAACACATAAATGCAACACATTTAAAAGTTGTTCTTTTCTTATATCTCTACATAAGAAAGCAAACATGCCAGTTTCCCAAATTGTGCCATTTGTTGCTATATGTTGTTTTACATTATTTTGTAGCTTTACTTTTTATTTTCCACTCTTTCAAAATCTGACAACAAATGAAAATTACCCTGAAGGGCTTTAAAACATAAAAACAAAACTACAGAAATCATCATCTCTGCTTTTCTCTCTCCTCTCTTGATCCCCAAAATATGTATTGCCACTAGTGTCCCTGTGTGTGTGCTCTGCTCGTCTTGTTACTCTAAAGTCCCCCAGACAACCAGCTGCCTCTTTGCTTTTGACAAATATTTACTTCTTGCCTTCTGTCTGATGCTACACACACACTCAGACACTCAGACACACAGAGTAGCTGATAAGCGCACCATCTGGCCTGAGTGCTGGCTGTTAAGGGCTCATAAAACAGACCCTCACCTATTTGGAGGCACAGGGCTCCCTGAGCGGCAAACTGTTGAGAACGGGTAAACAGCACGCACACGTTCACTTCTGCATACACACACGCAAAGTGGCACGCACGCCCACTCACATGCACATCCATATCCACAGGGGACATAGGAGGCGAGAGGATCAGAGGATGTACCTGTTCTTGTTCTGTGAATGTCTTCATCTCTGACGCCCTCACTCACTTTCTTTGAGGATAAAGATATACAGAGATAGATTCTGCAAACCTTTTAAACTGATCCTACAGTTACGTATGCGTCAATACTCCAAAATGCAGTCAGTGCATGGTCTGTTATTCAAAGGTTAATTATTCATCACAGTAAAGGGGTTAAAAGTTACATTGTTACACTCCTCACATAAAGCCTACAATGCTTAATATATTATTTTATATATCAAAAATACATACAAAATATAAGAAACTGCTTCCTTAAAGTCTGATAATATTCGTTGTCAATAAATCCTATGAATATACCAAAACTAACAATGAATCACTAAGAAGTACATGTATCCAAAGCCTGACACAGTTTTTCCTCTTTCCTTTGACATTTAACTCCACTGTTGTCCAAAACACACAAAAAAACACTGTTTAGCTACACCGTTGCACTGGGTAACATGTTCCTTAATTACTATGAACCCACACGCTGTAGTTCACTGTGACTCAATCCCACACACAACATCCTGCTGCCTTAAATATTCACTTGCACACTAAATGTGTATGTTGAAAGTAGTCTCAAACCACTATATACTGTTTATTTCATAGTAACATTTTGCTATGAACTTCAGTGCTCAACCATTTTTGGAAATTATTCTGTTAAAAAAAAAAATTAACTACATATTTTTGAGCTGCTTTTAAAAATGTATATCTTAGATAATAACAAACTGGGTTGAAAACCACAGGCAGAGAAGGGAAATAAGCAATGAGAGACAGACAAACACATTGTTAAAAAATATAAAATATCACCAAGCTTACCTTGTAAATAATCAGAGAACAAAATAACATTGAAGTGTTTAATCTTAGTATTCAGATTTCTGAGGACCCTTCCAGCAAGAGAAAGTTAACTTTTATATTTCTCATCTCAGCTAGCTGAAAGAGTGATGACTAATTTTATGAGGAAATCCATTTGGGAAATGATTTATTTTTGATAATTAAAACCCAGTCTGACATTTACAAGGTGTTTCGTAACAGAAGTTAAATGTCTTCTTTATTGGCAACTGTAATATAAAAAAGCAGGATATTAATACTTATCAATATTGAGGAAAGTAATAACTTCCAACAAAGAGTGAGTCTTCATCACTTTGCAATTTACTTTTTCCTATTGCTACTTAATGCTTTATGTAATGCGTGCATCTCTTCTCTGTCTCGTCAATCTCTGTTGTGTGTCTGGGAGTCTGCCAAAACTAACTAGGCCTGGCAGTGTTGCCGTTGGAAACCAACTTAAGGGGATGCTGTAAGTTATGCTCTGTGATTGCTGCTGTTACTGTTTTGTACACAAACACTTGACATAAGCTAGCGGCAAATTACAGCCTGTCTCCTTAGCATCTGAAAGAAAGGAGGGCGATGCTGTAGAGAGTGCAGAAAATGAGAGAGAGAAAGAGTGAAGGGATGGAGAGAGATGTTGCATGGTTCAGAGGAGAGACAGAAGGTTCAAGGGTGATAGAAGAGAGCAAGGAGACAATAATAGACCAGGGGAGACTGATTGGACAAAGAGAAAGGAGAGGATAGAAGGGAATAGAAAAGAGATGGATTCTCTCTTGTGTAAAATGAGCTGGGAAGAGGGCAGAGGAAGAAGGACAAAAAGGCAGAGGGGAGGGACTGAGGGTTATGTCTCTTGTAAAGTTTGACCTCCGTGACCCTGCGAGGTCTTTCTCAAACATCCACATGAAAGCTGTTGAAAGATGGAAGAGCACCTCACTGATGCTTTTGTCCGTCCTCTGATTCAGAAGCCATTTTTATAGCGTTCTATCCAACTAGCAATTGTTTTTCTCTCACCATCCGACTGTCTCTTTATCTGTTGGAGTCTAAGGGCTGAAATCACTTTTCTTATGGGCTCACATTTTCCTAGTCATAAGTGGACTTATGGGAAAAATCTTTATTAAAGCTGCATTTGGCTCCCATTCAGCTCTGTGTTTTATATGCATACACACACATAGACGCACACACTTTCCCCCTCTCTGTGCGTCCATTTTGTAAATACATCAGAGGCAGGGAACAAGGTCCTGTCTCGCTCCAGCAGAGCTGAGCTCAAACCCAATTTTCTTTCAAAGGAATAATTCATCTCCATATTGAGCAACCTGCAGATACGGCCTCAGCTTGTCCTTGTGTGCTTGGCCCTTACATTGTTGCTAATAGTTAAAATGGTAATGGCTTGTGTTGATAGATCATGGCAATTTGCACCCGGTCACTATGAAATCAAATTACATGCGACAGAAGATGAAAATTGAGATATGCACCATTTTGCAAAAGTGACAGCTGCTTCTGTGAAATGGTTAATAGGAAAAAATGAAGACAAACGGATGGTGCTATTAAAACCATTAACCCCCCTAGTTACTGTTGCTACACCTGTCAAACTTTCTGTTCTCACACTTTTAAACAATTGGTAGACAGACAACGGTAGACAAAAGTAGTTATCATGTGTAGTTGGCGACTGTTTTGACAGCTACAATAGCAGCTGTCACTAACAGATTTTATCTGCTTCAAAGCTATAATATGTGACAATTCCAATTTAAAATGACAAAAAACACTATACCTATGTTATATATTTTGTTAAGTCGTGTACTTAAATCATCCCAAATGTTTCTAACAATCAAACCCAAAGAAATCAGTAATTTTATTCAGGTAATGGTATGTTTTACCGGTTGCACATGTCAGTATTGTGGTTGTCTGCCAGAAGCTCTCATCAATTGACTTCTTATCCAGTTTTCAGCCACATTTGTTAGGATACAATTAGATCTTGGTTGTTTTGAGTCATCGGATGTCTGGATCTTAAATTATCAGCGAAACAAGCTGAGCTAATGTTAGCAGCAGTTCAGCTGGCAGGCCCTCCGGGACACCCTTTGTCCTCCCAAATAACGTCGGAGAAACACTGATGTGAAACTGCTTTATTCTGTGGTTTTCACTGGTTTTAATCACTGGGTCCATCTGTTTTTGAGAGAAGGAGACCTTCAGCTCCTGGTAAAAACCTCCCGAGCTATGAACGCTGAAGGAATCCTAACCGGCAGAATCTTACTTCACTGACGGCAGTCATGGTGAATACAACAACTCCCATGATCCCACGTCACTTCAACATCATCAAACTTTGTCTTTTGTTATTGTTTTAATGTGACAGACGCCCTTGCAGCTGAAATGACATATTTAGCATTTAAGCTAATTGAGCTAAGCTCTGTGAGTTGGTTGACAACACTGTCTCAGGCTCAGATTTGAATGTTTCTAACTGGCTGTATAAGGGTCTTAAATATACACTTGATGGCTGCATGTGTGATATTAATGCTAAAAGACAGCATGTCCCAGGCAAAACGTCAGCATCCTCACCAGGTTATTGCATTGCAGTGTAGAGCTAGCTCCAGTATGATATGAGGAAAAACATCACTCTGGATGTCTATCATACTTGTCTAAGGAATGGCTAAGGAATTCAGCTGTTCTTGCTGGAGAGCAAACTTCCCCAAAACCAAGTGTTGCAAACATTATTATTTTATTTTATTTTTGTATCTTTTTATAACCTGTAACCCCACAAAACAATGTAGGTAGCTGATATCCTGCTTGGCATTAGAAGGAATGCCCAGTTAGTACTGTAGCTAGTAAGCGAGTTAATTTAAATTAGAGCAGGCAAACACACTGTGTAATCCCTAATCCATGTTTTGGAAAGTCTTTGAAAAAGACACCACCCTCAGGGCAAGGGTTAAGTGAACGGTCAATTTGGTGTTAACACATGCAGTGGTGCAGAACACACAGTAGCACTACATACTGCATGTTATACGTATCTGCCATCATGGTACTGTAACCATCTCCTCACTTTTCCATCTACAGTAATATAATGGCTTCTTCCTCATGCCCCATCTATTTCTAATTTCTAATTCCCAAGGTGTGTATTTAAATGTGCTTGTGTGTATGTCTTTAGGTCTGAGGGTCATCCAGCTGTCAACTGACATCTTAGTCAACCAAGCAAACTAAGGAAGCAGGAAATTGATTTACCTCTCTGCTGTTACGCTTGACATCAGAGAGGTAAAGAGGAAGGCGAAAGAACACAGAGGGATAAAAGCGCTGGAGAAACACTGGCTCATATGAAGTTCAAAAGACCTAAACGAAAAAGTAATTAACAAAAGGGGTGTGGCGGCACACATAAAGTCTAGTTTTTCTGTTGTGACATGTGGCGCTGTATCTAAGAAAGGTTCTCAGCAGCAGGAGAGTAAAGCTTCATTTGTCCACTTATGTTTTTATACGTCATTCCAAATCCATTTGCAGTAATTTCAGCGATCAGTGGCAAAACTGGCGAAAAAACAGGGTACACACATCTGCAGAACTGTTTATTTGTGTACGTGTGAGAGAGAAAGAGAGACAGAATATTGGCCAAAGCCAATTTACCAACGCATCACAGAGATAAACAATAATGCAGCAAATAGCCCTGACTGTGTGAAAATAATTATCCAATGACATTTCCGTCCTGTTGGAAAGCAGTGAGCGGAGAGCTAGTCAAGGCCAGTGTGCTTGGTGATTAACAAAGGACTGTGTGTGATTTGACACTGTAATCAGCACTCACAAAATGAACGGATATATCTCCTATTCGTCATCACATTGCACCACTCACAGCCCTCTCTTTCTCTGCTCAACTGTTGCCTGTCATCTCCATCCTCTGCTCATTCTCTTTCTCCTTTGTCGTGCGTTTCTTGTTTCCTCACTCAATCTCACTTCCTGACTTGTTTTCATACTTTCTCTCCTCATATTTGTTTCAGGGTTGTTTGTTTTTTTTGAGTCATCTTCATATTTCGCCTGTCATTATGCAGTTTGTATTCCTTCGACTCTTTTTCCAGATTTGTTGTATCTCTGTTCTATTTTTTGCTGCTTTGGGAATTTTTGGGGAAACGTTTTTGTTTTCTTTTGGAGAGTTAGAGAAGTAGATGAATCCAGCTCACGTCTGTACAGTAAATATCTAACTGGAGCCAGCAGCAGATTAGCTTAGCATAGCATAATGGCTGGAAACGGAGAAACCGCTAAACTGGCTCTATAAAAATTCCAATTTGCAGTTTTTAGGGGTGATGTGTCAAACTATTTCTTGCTGTGATTCCAGTTACTTGTTCCAACCAAGATATAATGTAGCACAAAACCTCCCGTAAAACTGTGATTTGATATTTTTACACTTTTTTGTATGAACTAATTAAACAAACAAGATTTAATACTTGAGCTTTGCAGATGCTTAGCAGGTGCTGGTCCGTTGATTTTGTTAGCTTTGGACAGAGCCAAGGTAGCTGTTCCCTATTTCCAGTTTTTGTGCTAATCTAAGCTACTGGCTGCTCGCTCCAGCTTCATATTCACTGTACAGACATGAGAGTGATATCGATCTTCTCGTCTAACTCTCAGCAATAGACAGAAAAAAATGTCAAGCTATTGCTGATGCGAGATGAGTCAACACTTTTTTGCTGTAGGACTCGATAAGCTGGAAGCACCTGTGGTCATGTACTTGGTCCAGGCAGACCAAGTTGTAATCCATAAGTGGCATCGGGTGCTGACAGTTTCTAATAATCTGTAAAGACATCCTCTCAGCCCTGTGTTAGACTGGCGACCTATGCAGGATGTACTCTGCCTCTCCCCTGATGCATGCTGGGATAAGCTCCAGCCCCCACAACCCTGAACAGGATAAGTGGTTTAGAAAATGGATGGATGGAAGGATGGATGGAAACACCTCCTCCCTAACTTCCCTCAATTTCCATTTATAAGACTGGACGGACGCAGGCTGGTGTTTCGCTAGGCAGCTGTTACTGATTCAGTTATGTCAAATCACTGATTCTACAAGAAGAGATGGGCGACTGCATGATGAGGTTTAGGGTTCACAGTCAATTGGGCATTGATTTCTTTTCTGTGTGTTTTTCTCTGACAAAAATAAAGCCCTTGAAAAGTTGGTACCTGTATAACATTAAATATTCATCACTAAAAAGGAAACAAGTAAAGTTTTATCCGTGGTTATTTATTTTTTATAAAACAAATCTGCTTCATCAGGACTGTTTGGGTGTGACTTGATTAGATTTGACTGACAATGCAAACAACAACATTTTGATGATGACTCATCACATTGCGATTAAAATGTTGCTCAGCTCTGATTGGTCCGTGGGAATTTCCAACAGGGCCCTGCCAGCTTAAACCAACAAGAAAAACAAAGAAATTTCACATTAAATAACAAAAACAAAGAATTATGTGTTCATTCATCGCTCATTGCAAGAATCTGATTGAGAACATATGTTTTCAGGGCCTTTAGAGGACACTGAAGTTATATTATAAGGGAGTGAAGATTTGAGGTTTGCTAACATGTATGGCAACCATATCCTCTACATTACTGGACCACACTTTGATTTTGTCCCATTTCTAGAATGCAGTCACATCTTTCTTGCCACTGTATCATCACCTTCATCACTTGATAATTACAGTAATTAAGAATGAGTCATGATTTGCAGCTTTATCGTGTATACATTTTGTAGTTTCTCCGGTACGAGCCATAGTGTTTCGCACTGGCTGACTGGGTTGTCTGTGTCACAGCCTATCTGGAGACCAGACACCAATATTCTTGATGATGGATCATCCATCAGACACCACTTTGGACGCTCTGGGGGCAAGAGAACAGTTCTTAATAGCTGTCTGGGCTGTCGTGCTGTGTGTGTGTGGCCCTTGAAAATGCCCTGTTCTCCTCTGCACCTCTGTTCTGCTCTGAATCTCACAGGACTGCTCACTGGTCCTGCTGGTACTTCTTCACACATGACACACACACACACAC
>NW_023340257.1:7470721-7478043 GCF_004916995.1 Morone saxatilis | reverse complement strand
ACCACACACACACACACACACAGACACGAAGACAGTTTTTATCACTATTCCCTCTTTAGTTTAACACACACACACACACACACACACACACAGCACACCGACAAGACACGTTTTTATCACTATTCCCTCTTTAGTTTAGTGTATGTGTGTGTGTATGCATGTGTTACAACTCACCCCTATAGTAGAGCTCAGCTTGTCCCTCAGCATTGTGTATGTGCTTCTGTGTTTACTGTCATTATCACTCAAGGCCATCGGAGCTCCAGTTGAACTTTTGAACTTAGTGTCATCAAAAAAACTTCTGAGACAGTTCAGGTGCATTGTCTCTATCCTTTCAGCAATGACCATGACAAGCACTGTCCATATACTGCTGCACTCATTCCATATGTCCTCTATACATCTCTCAGGTCTAAACGTTTTCTGCAAACAGAAATGTTCAGTTGAAGAAGAGATTAAAGGAAAGTTACTGCTGTAATACGACGGAGAGCAATCCAATTCAAGTTCTGCAATATTAATGAGTCACAGCACTTGAGGCATTCAAGCTCAGATTAAAGTAATAACACAACAATTTCATAGAAATTACCTTTGCTACAGCCTATTTCCCATTGAAATAGGACAGCTGTAATCAATCTCACAGTCTGTTGATGAAAGCTTTTACAGTTATTGCTTTAAACACCCAGTGACTGACACATGTTACTTTTTTCAGCAGAAGCTGTGATAAAAAAACACTCGAAGTGTAGATAGGCAGCAATGCTAGCTAACATGCTTGTTGCTGTCGTGGCCAAGATTGTTGGATTGTCTGCTTTGGAAAGTTACAAAAAGTTGTTGGATGCATTTCCTCTCTAGACCATTTAAGACATCAGACTTGATGATCGTGACTATAAATGTCAAGTGTTTCACAATATGAATGCAGGAGGGACCACCACTTTAATGCAGCTCACTTCAGTTTATGATTGATTTGGGGGTTTTGGTTTAAAGTTTGACTTGGCCTCATGCACTCAGCGCGGAGTCTGTTTGTTCCAGACTCAGGCATATGAGGCACAGATTTGCCTTTGGGTCCAGTGCAGTGTGAATAACAGCTGAGTATTAATGAGCTCATATTCTATCTGTCACCTGACCTCACCCTTTAAGGTTCGGGCCTGTGTGTGCGAATATATGCATGTGTGTGTGTGTGTGTGTATTGACCGTCACACACCACACGTTGTCCCTCTTCTCGTCTCTTGCTCTCCTCTCCTCCTTCTCCATCTGTCGCCTCTTGACAAACACATGGTATCTTGTTTGGCCGACTCAGCAAGGCCCCAGGCTCTGTGGGCTACATATATTCACACACACACACAAACACACACTCCTCCATCTTTCATGCATTGTTGTGTGTAGGATAATGGGACTGTAGATGTGAAGTAGAGGGCATGAAGAGGTTCACAATAGTTCAGAGAATGACACAGAAGGATGCATAATGGGACACAGAATTAATAAGCAAGAGGCAAATAGGCAAAGAGTATCCTCAGTAACGGTATATGAGAGAGCACACCGTCGTCCATTCACTTGAGGCAGGTTCTTCCTGTGTGTCCTGAAATTCTGCCAGAGCGTTAGCCTCGTATGGAGAAGGATAAGACAGAGAGAGTATAGGAGAAAAGCAAACAGGCAAAAATACTGTTAATTACGGGCAGAGAGAAACAGAGAAACACAGGCTCGGAGAGGGATTGACAGGCAGATGACTGAATAGTTTTATGTTGTTAACTATTGGGGTCCAACAGGCATGCACCGTGAGAAGGCAAGACTTGGCACCAGCTCATGATGAATGCCATATTTCAGTGCCAGAGTGCCGCCAGTCACAATGACAATGCAGATCTTCAGGATTTCAATTGTTTATTAAAGGGCTACACAGGCTGTAGAAAGTACCACTCTAAGTACCTGCTGCAGTGCAGTGTCACTCACTGCTGGGGTGTAAGAAAATATAGATACACTTGAGTATAGCAATATTTTGTTTTGTGATATTGTTTTTTAATTCACAAAAACAACGTGTACAGCTGTGTTGTAAGAACTTGGGGCTATAATGTTGGATGTTACATGGATAAATACAAATGCAGATCTCGCTGTTCTGGTTGCATATTTTATGACTATAGTGGTTTGCTTTATATTATGACAGTTTTCACACAAATTTGATTTTTTTAAATCACAATATATTCCCTTTCTTACAGTATTGCAATATATCACAACATTGAATCGTAAAACCCTGTATCGTAGCGCCAGATTCTTGCCAATAGACAGGAAAAGTCAAATCAAATCTGTACCTGTTTTTGATGAATTATTGCTACATTTGTAATCCTGCTGACATTAAGCCTGGAGCAGAGCCTAATCTGTATCATATGTAGCTAAAGTGATATTCCACCCAAAATCTATCCTTTGAGTATCAAACACTCATGGAACTTAAAAGTTAAACGTTTACTCCCTCACAAAGAACAGAGTCTGTGATCAGCTTGAATTCATGTCGGTTACAATTGATTCCAAATAAAAAGAGGCAGTTAGCAGTTAGCAGTTAAAACCAAAACAATGAGCCGAAAAGATACTAAAATTCTTAATCGACTGATACATTTCTGTTGGTTTGTCACAGTGGGTGACGCCTTCACATTAAAATTAATCACTTGTTGATTGAAACATATTGATTACTGCAGCTTCAGTTTATCTATGCTTATGACCTATGTAATGAACTTCAGACTGTACAAAACATGATATGGCCAGCTAAGGTAACAGTAGTGATAACATGATCTGCTGCATGCACTTTAAAAACACACACACAAACTACACAGGTGTGTGCTCATACATGCACTTGCCACGGTCAATTTGTGACACATTGTGATAATGTGGGGTCGTATGACATGTGGATCGTTTTGTAGTATAGTCATCATATGCTGCATAGTTGGTAAAAAAAATACATATGATAACTTTGCATCCAAAAAACATGAAACATGCATGCATTATGCACACTTGATTGAACCCTCGTCTAGAACTGAACTGTGTATACATACCATGGGTCTGGTTTTGTGCTAACAATATTAAGGTTTTAAGAGAAATAGCACTTTATTACTGAAAACCCTTGAGAGAGACAAGGAAGCAGAGAACAAAAGGGGACCTGTGTTAGGTAGTGAGTCGGTCTAGGGTTACCTGATTGAAGCACAACTACAGTAGCATTGAGTATGTAAACGGATATAGAGTACAGTGCTGGATAGTCATATTGCACATTACATATGTCACTGTTTTTGTCTTGTGTTTTCATGTACATTTAGATATGTGAGATATAAGTTTTTTTCCCAAGCATCCACAACTCCAGTTTATTTGCATAGTTCAATATAACAAAGTAACAGGATCCAGGCTGTCTAAGAACATGAGGAAAAATACCCAGAAAACCAGTAGAAGGAAAAACTGAATACGGGAGGAAATTGGAAGGGAGATCCCCCTCCCCCCTTGGATGTCTGGGACAGCTATAGGAGCTGTAGGTGGGGAAAAAAGACAAAGTCAGGCATCTGGGCCCCTTATAATAAAACAGCCACACGCGAAATATAACCCTTGATGAAATTTAAGACCTTGCAGGCTCTCAGGCTTTCTTTCCAAAGCCAATAAACAAAATCCTCTGTGACTATGTTGTTTTTTATTAAGGACCTTGATATTTGAAGATAAATCCACTGATCCTCGGCATTAAGTGTCACTTGCAAAAGAATAAAGGAAGATATAACATAAGTTAGTCACTCTTCCACTTTTGCTGCATACATATATTTGCATTTACTAGAAATAATCCAAAAATATTTTTTTTACATACATACACATACGTTAATTTTATACTATTCATGTGAATAAAAAAGGTAGGATTTGAGGAGGACTTCATAGAGCAATACATTGTGTAAAATATATATAAATAACTAACTAATATTCACTTATTATTCTCTAATTGTTTAAATGGGTTTGTCATCCATTGCTGCTAGTTGTGTACACTGCTCACCACTAAGCTGAAGTCATTTCTTCCCATGTCAATTAATGTAATATACAGTCTTGTATGTGGACCATGTTTGTCTGTGTCTACTGCATGCGTGGGTGTGACTATGTCATTATATGTGTACATTACTTACATAAGAGCAATTTTCCTTGTTGGAGTAATAACTCACTTCTGTTACCTTGCCTGAGAGGAACAGACAGCATCAACAGTAAACTTATTTTAAAGTAATAATCCACCACCTTCTGTGGCTTGTTTGGTGCTCTATTGCTGATATGGTGCAACAGTGATTCATGAAGCTTTTACGTTTAAAAACAGCTGTCAAGTAGGTCTGGGAAAATCCTCTATCACACAGTTCATGATTAATTTTATGTTGCCTGCAGAGGAAATGGGTATTTAGCATGAGAAAGTACCGCTTCCATGGCTGGACAGACAAATACGAGCACCATCCAGAGATGCTCAAATCTTATTAACAGGAAACCAAGACAAAAGAAACAGCTTAATTGGACAGAGGCAAGTGTGCTGAAAAGACAAATGACATGTCTGACTGAAGACTGAACATCAACTTTGCTCTCTCCTTTTCTTTTGTGCTATCAGGTGAAGACTGCCTTTATTCTCGCCTTTTTTTTATACATTGTGCATAGATTATTATTATTATTATATTGGTTTTTACCCAGGATATTGCAAACATAAAGAAAGAACAAGAATGTTGCATGGGGAAATGGACTTGATCATGTGACACCAGAAGAACAGAAGTGATCTTGGGAATTGGCATGTATGTATATAAAAACCATCAATCCAAAGTAAAGATTTCATTAAAAAAAACAGTGTAAAGGGATAACATTTGTAACATTCCATATTTATTCTATATTTGTATAGCCCCAAGCTTGTTTCAGAAATCAGAAATCAGAAATACTTTAAATACTATGGGGAATTTCTTTGTTCTTATTAAAGGTGTAAATCTTTAAAATGGGTCAAGTCATTTTCTAGAACAGCTGGGTATTGTAGTCTTTATAAAACGTGTCTCAAACAGGACCAATTTTCAGGACTATTTTCAGTGGCAGATTAATGCACATTTGGTGTGCTAGTGAGTATTTGGGCCAGCAGGACGGTGTATGCAGATTGGAACAAAATAAACTACAGTGTGTGTTCATGACGGAACATGTCACCCAGTGCTGCTCAGTCATTTGTTTTTAATAGTTTTTGGACAACAATGGAGTGTTATGGCACTGAAGAATAAACACTTTGGCTGCACAATTTAAAAAACAGAGGATACCACCAGACTAATCCTTTAATGTCTTTTAATTTACCACACCTCTTCTTTGGTAATACAGTAATTTTCCTGTCTACAGTGTGCATGATGATTTAACATTCCACACTGCTGCTAATTTTAGCTGAATGAGCAAATACAAGAGGCCACTGCTGACCTGACTGCACACACACTCTAGAGTGGGAAATTATACTGAATGAGACCTGAGTGGAACAGAAAGAGGAAGAGTTTATGATTATATAAATCACTGTGTCGAGTGTTTTATAGATTTATGTTTATTGTAAACTCATCCATAGGCTAACTGACTTGAAACCACCTGCACTTTAGGTTTGTGTGTGCACCTTTGTTTATTTGATTGTACCTGCGATTATACTTGTATACAGTATATATCTGCATGCATAAACATGTGTCATTGTATTGGCTGTGAGCTCTATAGGGTGGAATGGTGGAAAGGATCAGTGTGCACTGTAAGAGGGAGGAGTGTACACAGAAAGGAAATATAAAAAGGAAGTGTGAAACTAAATGGCATATAGGCATGGATGGGAGGATTAGACTGTAAACCGATGCAGGTAATCAGTCACAGATTACTGGTTATCTAAATAGAAAATGATCTGTCGGGATAATCAAATTCTGATTACCTTCCTCCAAAATCTACTGACTGTGCAGATTAAAGAGGAGTTTGTTCCATTCTGTGTTTGAGCAGTGTTATCAGTTCTGTTATCATCAAGATGTGAAATATTAGGTTGGTAGGTCAACATTTTGACTCCTGCATACAAGCTCCTAACAATTCCCTCAGAAGTTCTTCTTTATCTGGTTACTGTTTTCCCTACTGAACAGTTTCTGACTTTTGTAATTGCATTTTTTAAATCTGTTATAGTTTACTCTGTACAACTCTTGGTAAGAAGAAGGGAGAGTCAGAGAGAGGGGGGAGTAAATTGAAGGAGAGAACTGTTAGGAGGGAGAAAAAAGCTGAGATTAATGGAACATAAGAGCAACAAATAGAGAGGGGCTGTATGGTGAAAGATACAGATGAGAAGAGAAGTGGTGTTGTTCAGGAGACAGCTCTGAAAAAGCCTCGCCATTACTGGAAAATGTGAGAGCCAAAATAAAGACAGCTTTAGTCCAAGATTCTTTATGACATTTAGAGTTAAAAGTATTTGAAGGACAAACATATCATTGAATCTTCAATTATAGAGAAGATAGACCAGAAGATACATACAGAGCGAATCTCAGACCTCCACCCTCTAACTAAAGTGACAAAATACTTGTTTTTAGTATTTAATTTCACTAAAGTGACACCAGCGCTAACACACCAAGGAAGGAATTCTTTTCACCAGCTGGTACTGACGTGACAAACAGAACCTCAGTACATGAGGACTAACCACATTTTGAGAAACCTGTCACATATTGGATACAAAACACAGAGGAGTACACAAAGACACAAAACACAGAGTAAATTATGTTTAGAAAGCAATCAAAGGAGATGAAAAAGCCCTGTGTACACACTGCACACAGTCACATGGAAACACAACTACATCGAACCGCATTCTGTCTGAAATACCAACGCATGAAAGAGATTTTTTTGAAACACGTGTAAGCTCAATGTGTGAAGTTCTTGTTCACGAAGCACATACGTTCAGTACATCAGGTTATGACACATTGAGAGATAGGGAGAGCTGACATTTCCTTTTATTTATGCTCAGGGCTCATCGTTTGATTTATATGACAACATGACATTTCAGAGTTAATCTCTTATTTATGGCACGTTTGCCATTTCCATTTGTTGTTTCTTCATAAACACTGGACAGTTGTTCCTGCCTGGACCACTAACAGTTACTGCATGGTGGAGCTGAATAGGTGGAGGTTCACATCTGCACACACTCCCACACATACACACACACTTAGACACTCATATGGACAGCTGAAAAGTGATTTCACATACAAGTGTCACGATGAGTTGTCTTTCTATTTTTACTCCAGTATAGTACAAGGTGGATTGGAAAAAGGGGATGGGATTGGAGAGGAAAGTGGGAAGAGGAAGGTTGTGTGACTCTGTGTGTGTGTGTG
>NW_023340257.1:7468636-7470670 GCF_004916995.1 Morone saxatilis | reverse complement strand
TGTGTGTGTGTGTGTGTCCTGTAATAGAATGAGCTGCAAAGAGAGGTGACGTTGGTGGACTGGCATCTGTTTGTTTGGGAGACACTTGAGAAGCTGTGAAGTGACAGGAAAGGCTGCTTGGCACCACTGAGACGCAGAAGTGTGTGTGTGTGTGTGTGTGTGTACGTGCAATAGAGGAAAACCAGAGAGAGAGTTTATATGCATGCAGACATTTACATGTGTCTTCAACCATCATCAGCTTTTCACTTTTAATTTTAAAATCAACACGCCATTTTGTTTTAAGTTGGGCTGAGACTGACCGACTAATTGCAAAAAAAATCAATCAAGTCTGAAATCAATTTTTCAGACACAAACAACTCATTTTAAAAAAATGGATAAACTACATTGTTTTTAGACTCAGTATGTTAAAATGGACTACTTTTAGGCCAACAAAACATATAAACCACTTCTGCTCTAGAATTGTGTTCTGAGCGATGTAAAGAAGCCTTTGCAACAGTATTTAGAGTTTCTTGCTGGGAAGTTAAAATATGACAATTACAAATAATGAAAAATTAGAAGCTGTCTTTTTGTCTTTTTGTCAAGAATGATTTGTAGGTTGTTGTATGGAGGGGACTCTTGACTTCAGAATATCTGAAATCCTGTGACAAAATGGGATTCACGGAATAAGGACCTGCCTTACTCAATTAAGTCTAATACAGGACTTTCTGCTATTAATGCGGCATGTACCTCCACCCATGGGTACCCTATGTTAAACTACATCATATCTGCTCTGAATGTTTATTCAAGCTTAGGGGCGTACTGGTGCACACCTCAGTGTATCACACAGAAACAATGTCACACCTGTGGGTATGTGTGTGTGTGAGTGAGAGAAAGGGGGAGGGGGGGTTGAAAGAGAGTAAGTGGTGTTTGTGTGTCTGAACGTGAATAGATACAGGTGTTTCATTTCCCCCCTTGATGACGCACAAAGGACCCTAGTGAATGGTCTAGTCTCTGCAAGTGTGTGTGCATGTATATGTTTTTTACAGATGATCTCTTCTGGGCATTTGATATAGTCCAACTTGTTTGTTTGCCTCCACGTAGAAGTTGTGAGTATCCCCGGGTGGTTTTGAGTGTGGGAGCCATGATGATGGTCAATCAAAGATACACAAACTGCAGCTTTTAGAAGCAAATTCCACAAAGGGCTGTAACCAAAAACCTACAAGAGTGTTTTCTTGGTTTGGTGTCAAGGGGACACAGCCTTGGGGGTCCTTCGGGCAAATCCTCTGGCAGCAGTCCGGTTGCTATGGTGCTGATCACACACAGGAAGAGAAATGCATGAGGAGAGAAATGGGACCTTCCCTTTAATTGTTGTGCTGCTGTTTTCCCAGCTTAATCTATTCCCTGGCTGCTGTTGGACAATTACCGAGGCATCTCATCTACTCAGATGTCTTTGTCTCTTGTCTTGAATGATGCATTTCTCTAATTATCCTCTGTACAAGGAGTCTGAGACACTCCATTTTAGGTATCGGACAACATTTACCCCTTTATTATTGTCAGTACACTCTCATCCAGATGAGCTGTACCAGATGTTCAGCGTGATTCACTGTATATTTTCCTGCTGTATCAGGCTTTTATGTAGCTTGATACAGCTTTATGTCTGTGTCCTTGACTGTCTACAGAGTTTTATTTTTGCTGCCACATGAGAATCTCATAATTCTCATGGCTATTTTCACCTTTGAATTGAAAGTATATGTTTTATGTTGGGAGTGTTTCATGGCGCAGGGAACTAAAATAATTTTTTTCCACCATGAACTTTCACTCATGAACAACACTCATTAGAGAAATGAGGAAATCAATGCAGAAGAGCCCGACTGTAAAGCTGTTTAATGAGCCGGATGAAAGGTAACAAATCATAGCTTAATTACACTTCCACTAGTGCACAAAGGTGTTACAGTTTCTGATGAGTGAAAATACACATTTTGTATAACAGAACACACAATGGCTATATTTATGTATTTTATGTATGTATTTAAAAGTGTATATATGTTTATAATA
>NW_023340257.1:7468326-7468601 GCF_004916995.1 Morone saxatilis | reverse complement strand
GAAGTATGAAGCCAGAAGATGGTTAGCTTAGCATAAAGACTGAAAAAAGCAGAAAAGGGCAGGCCTGGCTATGTCCAAAGGTTAACAAAATTCACCAGTCACTTAAGCTCAAAAATGTATACATTATATCTTGTTTGTTGAATCTGTTAAGAAATGTAAAAACGAGGTCGTAAAAACCCCCAGCCTTCATGCTAAGCTAAGCTAACTGTTCCATGGATGTGACTTTATATTTAACAGACGTGAGAGTGGTATTAATCTTCTCATCTAACTCTCGG
>NW_023340257.1:7468018-7468226 GCF_004916995.1 Morone saxatilis | reverse complement strand
TAAAAGTTTACCAGAATGTCAAACTCTTCCTTTAATGGAAAACCAACCGGACTAATTACACAATGAGCAAATAAAAAAAAAGGAGTAAACAATCTCAAGGGTAAATGATAAACCATCTTGGTAGCTTGGTTCAAGGAAGAAAATGGGTGAAGATACTATGAAGATAAATTAAATAATGCTACCTAGGAATAATGCAGCTATTCACTCA
>NW_023340257.1:7467668-7468004 GCF_004916995.1 Morone saxatilis | reverse complement strand
TTAGCCAGTCAATCAATCAATCAGTTGGTTTGCTCACTAACAGAGGGGAAGAGGAACAGGTGGCTCCAGATGGGAACACTTTAGATCAATATATTCTGGGAACATGACTACTTTAGCTCTGTTTACCGAACTGTAACTGAAGAGGAAACTGGCTCTGGTTGGAACTGGAGAGAACCACTAGCATAGTAGACAGTATATTAGAAAAACAAGAAGCATGCAGTTTATTAGTGGGAGGAATACAAATGGAGGTAAATTGCGGGAATGATTTAGCAACACAGGATAATAGGAGGCAAAGAACAAGAAATGTAGTGTGGAAAAATGTGTTATGTATTTCCA
>NW_023340257.1:7463471-7467626 GCF_004916995.1 Morone saxatilis | reverse complement strand
GTGTGTACGTGCACAAAAGACAGCACGCAAAATGTGTCAAAATTATGATTTTTTTCACATGTTTTCATTTAATCTCCTTTCATTTTGTGAGCTTACATTTCAATTCCAATGTCCTTGGCAACAGCACAGCAGGCAATAGGCTGATAAGCCTGTTTGAATTGAGATTTCACACAGAGGGACAGGGTGTGTGTGTGTGTGTCAGAGCGAGAGAGAGAGATGGGGTGGGTTAGTGTGGGTGTGCATGCATGTGCCTAGAAATGAAATCAAAATCAAGCATAGATAGAACAAGGTCAGGGAGATTAATATAAAATTATTAACAAGGTAGAAACAAGGGCAGGGAGAGATAGAGGGAGGCATACAGTAGAGGAGGAGGAGAAGGAGGCGGTCCCTGCACAAACTCCAGCCTATCAGACGGAGGAGGGCGGGGCTCAGCAGTCAGGAAGGAGGTAGCAGAGGAGCAGCAGGCACAGAGGGAGAGGAAGCAGAGCATGTACGAGAAGGAGGGAGAGGTGGGAAGGTAGAGGTAGGTAGACAGAGATGCAGTACCACAGTGTGTGTTTCTCCGAGGCTGTCAGCAGCGCAACTCTTCATCCTCTCGTCAGGGGCAGTGATATGTTATGGAGCTCCGATGCACAGATTCTCTGCAGAGGCAGGGGATGCAGATAGAAGTTCACCTTGAGCTGGAGTCTAACAGTGCCACTCTAGACCTCTGGGATTACAAGAAATGCTCATTGATCACAACACCAAGAACAACAGAGATTTAATCGGATCTGACAACCTGCCAAACCAAAAGTGGCTCCAGAATCTTTAACTTTTGGATTATAGTCAGATTTATACCAGAACGTCTGACGGAGAGGCTCTAAACTGCCAATCCAGAGCCAAAAATCAAACAGGTACTTTCTTTGGCAGAAACTTGCCAGCTGTCTCTAGACCTGACAGCAAACAGAACCAATACTGTGACAACCACTCTTCACACTGGAACCCCGCAAAGCCACGACCAAGCAGGTCCTGCAGCCCAGGGACCCTGGAGCTGGCCTGACCTTGGACCGGCTGTCACCGGAGCCCCTGCTGGCACCAGCAGAAACGTCCAGCATGTCTCAGACCGGAGGACGGTTCCACAACAAAAAGGCTGGCATCCGGGCCGCCGTGATCCTCATCGGGCTCCTGCACAAGTCTCGCAAAGCCAAGGAGAAGGAGAGAGAGAAGGAGAGAGAGAAGGAGGAGAGCGAAGGGTGGGTGAAGTTTGTCCCGTCGCATCGTCTGATGAGGCTGGCATGCTGGGTAGTTGATGTATGGCTTAGGGACAAGCAGAGAGTCTGCAGTGCAGTGTTGAGCTGGGATTGTGAGGAAAAGTTTATTAGCTTGTATAGTCTGTTGTTATTCCAGAGGTATGGGCCAGGTTGTATTCTTTATGGTTCAATGAGTTTACATCTGCAGTTTTATAAGGGGGCCTTTTTATTAGTGTGCATGTTTGTGTGTGTGTGTGTGTGTGTGTGTGTGTGTGTCGCTGACCGCAATTGTGTGTGTATCTCGGTCAGATGGGAGAGAGAAATAGAAAGGTATTGAGGATCGGTGGTGAATAGAGGTGTGTTCTGAGTGTTTTTGAAGAGCAAACGAGAGGGACTGAGAGAACGGAGGACAGGAGCAAAGCTATGGTGTGGAGAGAGTGGAACATTGAAAAAATGAAAGAGTGAAGTGAATGTGAAGAGATACAAGAGCGAGATGTGGTGAATAAAAAGGAAAAGGTGCAGAGCAAAGGTCATCCACTTATCTATTTGTGTATTTCCGTGTCCGTTTATTACAAGCACCGATGGACACTTGTTGACACCCGTATTGCTGATAAAACGGTTCCACTCCTTAAGCGCAAGGCAGTGTGAACAGTTCGTAGGTTGGTGAACTGGCTGAGAGTTCAATAGGTGAGCTGAAAACTACAGTAGAGAAAAGAATACAGTACCAAGCTCTACTGCCCACAACCTGTAAACAGCAGCTGTAATATGTAATATCAGCTGTCACTATTAAACCAGGTTTTTAAATTCATTATGGAGTATGAAGGCTGTAACCAAACTGACGTTTTCTATTTACAAGTAAAAACTCCTAAGGACTATATGTGAAGGACCTTCAGGCAGTTTTGTATAATGAAAGCAATACCAGATTGAGTGTTCAAGAAGACTTGTTGTAGCCTTAGATCTTCAGAAATTACCACTCCAGTTGTAAGGGTATTTTCCCTGGGTGCTGTGTTGCGTCCAGATCAACTTACTGCTAATACTACCTTAGATGAATGCAGTCTATAAGACCCCTGGGAATGTCCCACCTGGTAACAAACAATACGAGGCTGGCAGGGTCAAGACTGCCCACACACACACACCCTCCCCCACTCCCAGTGTAGACTTGTTTTGACCACGTACTGTTGAACTGGAATATGAGCAGAAGGCTGCAGTATGAGTTTGCCTTTTTAGTGTCATTGTGGTGAAAATTATATACAGTGTGTCTGTGGTTGTGTGTGTGTGTGTGTGTGTGTGTGAACATCTGATAGGCAGCACTGAATGCACTTTGCTACTCTGTTCTAATAGCTTGTACCAAAATAGGCTACATGAAAATAGACTGTAACTCACTTTGCAAATGCTGATAAGTTTATCTGACCTCTGGGTGTGTGTGTGTGTGCGCGCGTGTGTGTGTCTATCATTTAGTTTCAGACAGTGTAAAATTAACCCTGGGAGGCGAGGCTGACCCAGAACTCCTGGGGCCCCTAAGAGTCACAGGTTCATTGATTTGTGGTGATTTGATCAATTGTAATATAGTTTCAATATATGCATCATTAAAACAGTTGTCAACTGAAATGATAAAAACCTGTATTTACCTAATCCTCCTAAGTCTTGGTTTGTATAAGGATAGTATTCTTACATCGTCTATATGCCAAAATAAAAGGGTCTTTAATAATAGACAAACAGCAAACAGGATGTTCCAACAAACAATAGGTTAGTTTCTGTGGCTCTAGGCAAAATGTGTACTTGACGGAAAAGGGAACATTGACAGTGAGTAAGAGGAGAAAAAGGGAGGTTAGCGGGCCCACAAGTGTTAATTTTTGCCCCAGGGCCCCCTAGTGGATCAATCCATGCATGTGGGCTGTATTTGTCTGTGAATGCAACAACACTGCTTTGTCAAACAGATATACACAAACACACACTTTTTTGCATGTTTTTCACATGCTTGCTAAGAAGTGATTTATGATTTTGATTCCGAATGTTATTGCCCGATGTCAAATGACAACAATACAATCACGTCTGGACAGCAAAAATAGCTCGGAGCACTGCTACTACAATATTCTTCTGCTGTCATTTCTATTGCTGTGGTGGTGTCACGTAATGATGCAGGCACAATTGCCGACGATTTTAAGGGGTCTTTTTCCCCAAGTGTAGTTGTCATGCGCATGATTGCACTCTTTTCAGACTTTTACCGCTATTTCTCTCTGCCATAGTCCACCCATTGTGGCAGGGTATTTCATGCCCTTGAAACAGGTTTAGTCTAACAACCACCACAAAGAAAAGTGATTTACAGACAGATTATTATTAGAGCCCAGAATTTGTAACTACATAATAATAGGAAACACTTTACAGAGTGTTTTTATACCACTTGACTTTGCAGCAGCGAATAAAAAAAAAAGGGATTTTACCTTTTTGTCCACATTTTTATGCCTTTTCACAAATACAGGCAACACACACACACACACACACACACACACACACACACAAGTACAGATGCAAACATATAGGTATCCAGTCTTACTCCTTGAGTGTATCTTCTACATATTCCTCTCGCTCTTTATCTCTGATAGAGCCGTAATGTATATTTGCCCTCCATTAAGTTGAACAGCATGAGTTCTGCTGCTTGTATCTGAATGTTTATATTACTCCTCCATGCGTTAATGTCCTCCACAGCTCATTTATCTCCAGTTGCAGACCTGTTTGGTATGTGTGTGTGTGTGCGTGGTTCTGTAAGAGAAGTTTGGCCCATTGTATGTGTAGCTAAGTATTCTTGATTTGTGTTTAGGCTTATACAACAAGTGCCTATGTGGTTATGGTTACATTTCCCTGTCAGTGTGTATTGGTGTGGTGTAATTGGGTTAGGGAGAGATGCAGATAGAGAGAGAGAGAGAGA
>NW_023340257.1:7454304-7463371 GCF_004916995.1 Morone saxatilis | reverse complement strand
AAACATGCATCTGTTTTGCAAATTGTAATATTTAAAAATCATACATTTTATGACAAAGGCAGCCATACGCACAGTACCAAGCCTCTCTGTAGTTTTTACTTCTCTTGTGTGACTGCACGTTTATTCAATCTAATCTGATAACAAATAGGCAAGGTAAAACTGATTAACACGAAAAACAGATGGCATTTTGGGTTTAATCGATCATTCGCTTCTGTCAAGCTTTCCGTTATCGCACAGTGGCAGATTTACCACTTGATATTCTTACTCATTTTTGATTTCAGAGTCCGGGAAAGCAGGTTTTTCATTTATTATTATATACCTTGCTAACATTTACAGATTCTTTTAACTTGTTGTGTTTTTAAGAGCTAATGTATAATCACAGCACGGGCCCTCCTGTTCACACACTGTGTTGTTCCCCTCAAAGACTACACGTTTTTAATATCACGTACAAACATGCATCTGTTTTGCAAATTGCAATATTTAACGATCATAATTTTTATGACAGTACTGGCCCTGCTGTACAATGCTTCCTGTTGATTGCAGGGAGTTGGACAGTAATGGTACAGGAAAAGGCATGACCTTCACTGTAAATGAGATATGTGAGGCTCACAAACACTGCATAAAATGGTTCACTGTATAATACTGATTCCCTGACAAACAAGGGGAGAAAAATGCCCAGAAGTAGAACAGAACAGATAATCTTGTCTGTAAATTAAGCAACAGGACAGGTGACTGCAGATGTTGAGCAGTCGCCTCACAGCAAAACCTGAGAGTGGTATTGATCCTGTCATCTAACTCTCAGCAAGAAACATATTTCCCAAAATGTCCCACAATTCTTTTTATTGATGAAAAGTGTAATGCATGCACATTGACTCCAAACCACAAATTTATTTAAATGGACAACATTTTCGATCCCAGTCAGATCTTCTTCTGGTCAATAGGCTCTAAGATGACAGGTGTGGTCAGCCATCCAATGCTCTGCACATATCAAAACAAATAGCAATTTGATAACTTCAAAATAAAAGTTCTAGCAAAAATACATCAATCCCAATGGCCTTGCACCTAGGGCTCAAAATGATTTTTTTTTTTGTCCCAAATTCTATTTTCAGCTGTCTTAGACTTAACTACCATTGTCACAAATTTAAGTTATTTTTCTGAGAGAAAGGGTAAAACTGATTTCAACGTACACCAGAGGGCACACCTACTGACTACCTGCACAAGAGGAGAGGTAGAGACCCCGGTGCTGTTGGCAGAAGACTGCGATTACTCTGATTATAATATAATATATTTGAATACATTTCTTACCTTTGCCCTAATGGTCTGAATAAGCTGCTAAATTTTAATATTTTTAATATGAAATAATATTTAATATTAAATTTAAATATAGTCGCTAAGAGGGTCTGAAAAGTTGCTAAATCTAGTGAGAAAGTGGTCAAGTTAGCAACACTGACTTTCTCTCTATGACTGATTTGGTGTGTATAAGCATGCTTGTGGCGTTGCAACAACAATAATAACAATTAAAATTATATATTCCATGACACCTAAATGTAATCGTTTAATTTTTTTATGAAATGACACCCGGGCACAATGGGACAATTAGCAAGTGCTGCTTGCACCCACGTGTTATGTGTATATACCTACAGTCCCTCTAATGTGAACCTCTCCTTCAACCAACAGGTCTCAGTGATTGCAAATGGTCTCTTTTTATTTCAAATCCTTCTTCAGATCCCCACAAGGTCTCCCTCACCTTCTATATATTATTAACAGGAGCAACTGTCAAAGTAATGATGAGAACAGACACATAATAAAATATGCTGATGATTTGGTTATTAGTCAGCCTACATGGATGGGGTGGAATAAGATCACTGACCCGTGGAGGAGGACTTTGTGTTATGGCGCGACAACTCCTTCATCCTGCTAAATGTAGCAAAAACTAATGACACAAGTATTGATTTCAGAAAGTCGTCCTCTGCTGCTACAATGACTGTTATTAAGGGAGAGGAAATCGAGTTGGTGGAGCACGACAAATATTCGGGCACTGTGCTGGACAAGAAACTGTGTTTTAAAATCAACTGAGATTCTAAAAGAGAGAAAAACAAACTCTTCAAATGCTTTTCCTGCTTCTTTCCTGTTTTATGGAAGGTTTTTTAGAAACATCTTTATCTTTATTTACTGTTGCCTGACATGGACATCTTAACACGGCCAGAAAGAACACTTGTTAATGTGACAAGAGACAGTTGTTAGGGTGAGTCAGATCCTACTCAGGGATATTTAAAGCAAGCACTTCTATAGATTGTCCTGCCCAGAGAGCTTGGGCTCTTGCCTTCAGGTCACTGACAGTGCCTCCTGGAAGAGTAAAATCCTAAATGTTGTCCTTCTAAGGATGATTATTGATATTCTGAACCTAAATAACTGTATCCACATTAATAGCTGACCGCTTGGCCTCTTTTTGCACTGTAATATCACATTTTCGACATGTGTTTGCACCACACTCTGATATGATTTTAGTTTCTTTTCTCCTATAGTTTTCTCACACAGTTTTGTGTGATTTACCCGGTTGTCTGATTCTCTTTGTTTTGGTGTTTTAATCCCCATTTGCACATCATATTTCCCTTTGGAGTAGATAGATTGATTTGACATGACAGTTATTCAAGTATCTCAACACTTGCAGTCCCTTAAGAGAAAATCTCATCAAACGCTTGTCAGTGGTCTATTATAAATCTACTTCAGGGTCCTTGATATGGAGATGCTCAGGAGCTTCTGCAGAGCACAGCAACAGCAGAAATGGAAAGGGGAAGACACAAATTGAGTGCTGTCTCTTTGAAGTGATGGAACACTTTAGAACTTCTATACCTTTCAAACAAGCATGCACTGAAATGGTGAAGCTCTTCTTTGTTAAATAGACAGCTGAGGACCAGACCCTCTTGTATGCCATCCAGTCTAGCTCATGGATTCTTTGAACTGTGTGCTGCCGTCGCCACGTGGTTGTTGAAATGTTTGGGACTAAACAACTGAGAGAATAAATGACACTAGCAGCTGGTCACAGCTAAAACCCATCAGGAATAACCTGGCTTCGTCTGACACGCAGAGTCAGCCGTGACATGGAAGCCATCCAGGCAGCGGTCCAGAAGACGGAAATGACACAGACACACACCCATACACACAATGCAAAGCATCTCTATAGGTTTTACTGTATAGGTGTTGAGTGACTGCACAATTATTTAATCTGATTCTGACAAATAAACTGACTTACACAAAAAACAGATTAACAACCAGTGGCATTTTGGGTGTAACTGACCATTTACCTCGGTTGTGACCCGTGTCAAGCTTTCTATTCTCACGCAGTGGTAGATTTACCTCTTGAAATTATTTTAAATACATATATTTACAGCCGAAGATAGATAGGAAAGGGGATAGACAGAGATGGGATGACATGCAGCAAATGCTCTTGAAATTCTTAGTCATTTAGGACAGGTAGAGAAAGCATATTTTTAGTTGCCGACATGCCATGAAGGTAACGATATTGCTACATGTCCAAAGGAAATGGTAAAACTGTAGGAATTCATGTTCTTGGAAATGTTGTGTAACTTTGATTAGTACCCAGATGCTACCAGTTAGAGTGCACTCCTGGCTGCCGTGCCGGAGGATGGCTTACAGCCAAAGGTCACGTTGCTGCTGGCCAGGGGAAGAAAGTGTAATGTGCGCCGGTCCAATTTTCTACCATTCAGTGTTGTAAATTAGAGTGGAGGGTGATTTAAAGAGCCAACATTAGTTCTGTTCTTCGAGCGTGAGTATCTTATGCCATCAACGATAAGCCTGCTGCTGTCCTCGTATGGTAATTCTGGAACTATTAGTCGACTGTGCTCCTCACTCAGAGCCTCTCCATCCTAGACGGCACATGTCAAACAACCTGGCTGAGAAACTGTCTAATGTGGGTAAGAAATGTGGCCTCAATGGCGCCTCTTGTATTTTGTGTTTTTTGAATTACCTATTAGTGGAATTAGCAGTCTATCGAAGCAAAAAGCTAAATTAACTGAAACTGACATCTCTAGATGCTTTTTTATGTGTCTCAAACCTTATTTTCACATTCAAGATTACAAGAGAAAAAGATTTGGGATTAGGTCTAAATGTGCAAGGCAGAGCTGTTAGCCCAAACTCTGATATAAGCGTTCAAAACTGAGTTCTCTGCAGCTGGGAAAAACTACACAGTAGATGTTCTAGTCATGAAGGACCTTTTTTTCCTAACCTGTAACCCCACAATATGTCGTTAGCTAATAAAGTGCAACTTGACCTTGGAAGTAACACTGGGTTAGCCAGGCATGCTATTTTTTTTGCAGATTATGTTAAAGCAGATAAACACACAGTTTAATCCACTCTTTACACTTACACTCTTGTGTTTCTGGTTTTGGAAAGGTAAATAAAAAGACACTGTAAAAGTCTTTAAAGGCAAAGTATGACTCTTACTACAGCCCCAAGCACACAGTTTTAACATGTGGAGAAATCCAAAGCTTGAGAGCCCCGCTGGGTCTAGTTACAGTTGCTAAGCTGTATATTTGACTATTTCTTTTTAGGGTGGGGTTTAAAGAATGGTCAATTGTGTAACTTTGTATGGTAACATACCACCCCGTCAACTGTGTTATTATTCTGTAGAAATTAAACTATCCTCCCTGTCCCAAATGTTTTTTTTTTTTTTGTTGTTGTTTTTTTTTTGTGAAGCTGATGGAAGATTCTGACATTTTTTTCTTAAGAGAGAAAACCTTGTCAGACAGAGCAGATGTTTTAAAGTACAATCTTTTATGTTTCTTTTTTGACCACCTTACACAATTTTTCCTTGTCTTGTAGTCTCTTTTCCCTCCTCTCGCTGTTGAACTCTCCTACTCCCGCTGTTTAACACAACCACTTTTCATTCACTGACTCACTCGTATTTCCATTCCCCGACTCCCCCTGTTTTTCCTCTCTACCCTCAATTACGCCCTCCTTTAAACTCCCTCCTGTTCCTCCTGTGCGTTTCACTTCTTTTGTGATTAGCAGCTGCGTGCGCACAAGAACATGCACACATTTGATTGCGCTTGAACTCACATGTCTCTTTGCTGTCTGTACAAATATGTGTGTTGATTGCATGCGTGTGACAGTCAGCCTTGTCTTGGGATGTAATGGATGAGATGGTATAGTCTCTAACAAGTGTCCAGAGACCCACCCAAGACGGCCCTATTTACCCAGCTATGCACTGGGGATTGTGAGTGCTATTTTTAGTCTGCAAAGATTCATTTATTCTCTCTCCATATTTTGCTCTGCTGCCTTCTCTCTTTCAGCGATCTGTTTGACATCCATTTTTTCTGTCATTCTATCCCTCTCTGTGTTCATATCTCTCCCTGATTATTATGGACCTTTCTGCTCTGTTGTGGTTATCAGCTAGTCTGAAGTGGTGGAGCTGGTTGAGAAGAGAAGTATTCAATGTCATCTGACAGATGCTTAACCCTATTTTTTCCCTTTGACTCAAGTCTGTCACTCAAGATTGGGCAATGATAAAGAGGAAGTGGGTCCCAGAAAGTGAATGGGATTAGATAGGTTTTATGGCATTTCCAGTGATATGACAGAAAGAGGGATGCCAGGCAACTATGTTTTTCACTGCAATGCAGTGTTGTGTCAAAAGACAAAAACCTCTTAGATCTATTGTATACAAATAGAGGAGTGTTCCCTCTTATTAATATTTAATTAAAATATATAATTGTATTATAAAACACTAATATATTTAAATCATACTTTCTTACCACTGTCCGGTGTTAATAATAAAATATCATTTTTGAATTACATCCAGGGGATGTGCATGTGGAGACAGAGAGCAATTAAAAAGAGCATTTACATAAAACCTTTTCATCTTTTGAACCCCAACAGAATGAAATTCCTTTCAGTGAGGTGTTTTAGCTGTTATTCAGGTATTTACTGGATCAAAAGGCTCCTCATTCATGCACCTACTAATACATTAAACTGACTATCAGCACTTATGGGCTTATAAATAAAGATTAATTGCATGAAGCACAACTGTGGACAAATAAACAAACATGATTCTGCCTGTGGCCTTTATCAGTGTCTCCCTGCTGCTGGGAAGTTAGAACACGTAAATATCTATCAGAGGTCTCTTGGCAGCATTTGTGAAGCGAGACAGGAAACAACACTGACATTTCAAAGGTAAGACAAAAGCTACAGTACGTAACCTTTTAGTAGCTTGTAGTGTTCGCCTTTGGTGTTTAGATGATAAATCTAGTGTCAAAGATACAGAGTGTGTCAGAGAAGCTGGTTATTTATTCTGTTTGTGATCTTTAAAGTCTGTGTTTAAGTCAATAAATTGGCTCCACTACTCTGTAACACAGTTAAATGTTACAGGGAACCATCAGAGTATCATCCAGGGTAACACACTTACCGCAGTATAATTAACCTGGTTTCTTTGGGTGGAACAGAATGACACACACACTCATAGTTTCCTTGGGTGGGACTGTGTGTGCCTGGAAAGGGGCGAGACCTGCAGTGGTGTAAGTTTAGTTTAACACTTGGATTAATGACAGAAATTATTGAGAGAGAAGAGGAAAGGAAATGAGAGGGGAGGGGAGGAGGGCCAAGTGAACCAAGAAGACAGGTGGAAAGAGAAAAGTAGGCAGACAGTGGAAGAATGAGGAAGATGAGGGATTAGGGAGTCATTTAGACAATCCTGCCAACCGATTCATACTTTTATTCCCCAGTTAAGCACAAGGAACTGTGTAGGTGACATAAATAGCACACTAAAACTACAAAAATGAAAGATTTATCATCACTTCTGTAAATT
Source organism: Morone saxatilis (assembly GCF_004916995.1). Lineage (NCBI taxonomy): Eukaryota > Metazoa > Chordata > Actinopteri > Moronidae > Morone > Morone saxatilis. The sequence goes on along the minus strand of NW_023340257.1, from coordinate 7,456,551 downwards.
TATTTCACTTACCAAGATTTCACACAGCCAATCTTTTTGATCAAGACATGCTGAAACTGAAAAAAGTTTTTTTATATGTTGTGACTTTATGTTTAAATAACTTACTATCAGTAAGTTAAAGAACAAACAAATAGTCCAATAAAACTTAGGTATAACTAAACATTGGCAAAAAAACTAAACCAACTGAAAATCTTTTGAGATTTAAAACTAAACACTACTTGACCGTGTGTGTATTGGAGTTGCACTGATGGTATAGGAAGTAAATCACACAGTAAAGCACACACAAGCCACTTGAAGGTCTCTTAGCTTGTGTGTTTGCATGTGTGCTTGTGTGTGTGTGTGTGTGCTCGTTAACATTGGTTTTAGTCTGTCATGTAAAGACGTTGTGCAGGTGATAATGAAAAAGTGTTTGTGTCAGTGTGTCGGGCCTAAATGAACATATGGTAAGATTTTTTACCTGAAACACAGCCCACATCCACACACACAAACACACACACACACACACACATACACACAGACACACAAACACAAAATCCATTTCCTGTCTTCTACTTAAATGAAAAGGTTTTTTTTTTGCCTTCTTTTCTTTCTACTTGCCAGCTCTGTATTTGAAGGACCAATTATTTTTTTGTACAAATTCATGTATTCATTTATAAAAGTAGCAGCATCTCTTCCTGAGACCTGCTGCTCCCCTCCTCCTCCTCATGCCCCCCCCGCACTATCCGTCTGTCCTTTTCTCTTCCTCTTATTGATAATGAGAGTGTTTCAGGTTGTCTGGCTGGACAGTCTTATCTCCTGTCTGCTGTCATCTTCGTATCTATTCATATCATAGCACGAGAGAGAGGGCGAGGCCTGGCGTTCCCACAGGAAACAGCCGGTGACTTGAAGTGCAGTTGTCTCATAATTATGGCTCCTCTGACCTTTCTACATATTTGCACATATCTGGGATGCCTGTGCCCTCCTGTTGGACAGCTGACTGACTCATACATTCATTTCTTACCTCTATAAGTGGATTGGACTTTGTGACAAGGACAGACTGAAAGATAGTAGAAGGAAGTAGAGGAAGGACAAGAAGACAAAGTGATAATATATTATATTGCTGCTTAGGACATGCAACTGGCACCGCTGTGATTTACTTTATAATAGATTATCTACATAGTCACAGTTTTGCTAAAATAACCCCTGAACAAAACTAAGGTGCTTAATCTGAAATGAATTCCCTTGTTCACTCATCGACTACCCCCTATACATTGGGATAAGTTCTAGTCAGTAAAATAATAGTGGAATTAAGTCCCCGGGGCGTTCACAGAGCCCAGTTTGAAAAACAAATGCCTTAAAGGGTCGTCAAAATAATTACAATTCATTCTAAAGGGGAACATGATGTCTGTATGTGGCAGGAAATTGTTCGTGCTCGCAATTCTTAATTTAAGTGAAGAGTCAATCTTCAGCACCATTCATTAAATACTACGTATATCTTCTGTAAGATGTGTTCATACTTTCATAACCTAATTAATTTATATTAAGCAACAAGCATCACCTTCCCTACCACTGTAACATCAGCCCCTTAAAGTACTTATCGGAGCTCTAACTGTCATGTCTAATATGTAATATTGCAGAAAATTCTGCTGTGCGACATGATTTTTTTATTGTCAGTCTACTTTAATATAAATCAGGGCTGATGGGTCCTACCCTCCGCAGCAGTCTGTCTTATGTTCCAGCCCTCTACGCTCTCCATCTCTTTACAACCCTCATCTTTCTCCTTTTCTCTGTCTCCAATTACTGTTGTATTAACTCTATTAGAGAAACCATCAGTTGTGTAATTGGCCAGTTGGCATGAGGATCAGGCTCCTTATCAAGTTTCATAACAAATAAGAAGCCCAACTGGAAACAGGAGTAAGCCCCCGGGAGAGGCTTCATACCCGAGACCCGCGGTTCACCCTCTCCTCAATCTTACTCTCTTTGTCCTCCCTTCTTTATTTTTATCCTCTCTGCTTCCTCCATCACCCTGATTTCCTGTTTTCATCTCCTCTTCCTGTGACATCTCCATCATGTGGAGTGAGAAAGAGGTGTTATTCCTATTTTTCTTTCTCACACACTCTCTGGGTTCTAGCCTGTGTTTGATGTCCCGCTGCCCTAATCTTATGTTTAATCAATACATGAAATAACAGAGATATATTACAATCTTTCACTCTCTCTCTCTCTCTCTCTCTCTCTCTCTCTCTTTCTCCACAATCACACACACACACA
>NW_023340257.1:7441935-7454204 GCF_004916995.1 Morone saxatilis | reverse complement strand
CCTAATTAGCGCCAGCCAAATGCAAGCATGATTATAGACATGCTGCCTTACAGGAAAGGTACATCTTGTACTAGTTTGGATGCAGATGTGGAGCATGATCTGCCCTATTTTTTCCCAGTAGGTTTAAAACCACTTAATCTTAGCTCCAGGGGACAGAGACTTCAGTTAAGTTACACTTAATTCATTTTCTACTCGAGGAATTTCATCCAACAACGACTATTTCCTAAAATCCTTTAAAGAGCGTGTTTATTATTGTGGATGAATGAATTTTTGAGGTCACTGTTCTCTGGCAGAGCGCCTGGCCAGAGAAAGTCACACACACCAACACAGCTGCCGTATGTTTCTCGCAGCCAGTATTTACTGTGTATTAAAATAATGTAACTGTGTGGCAGCCACTGCCCTTTGGCTCGCTGGGAAATTTCTGCCACGCATTGTTTGTTTCAGCTCAGAGCCAGAGGTTTGAAAGCAATTTGACCTTTTGATTTCATTTTATAGCTTACCGTTCTGACTTCCTTAAAGCCAACAATGAAAGTTTCAACACAACAGAATACATTTTTTAATGAAAAATCCATTAAGTGAGAGCTCAAATTCATTACAGTCCAGCTTTGTTACAGTCTTTTCTTTCTGCTTTTTGTTGAGAAATGGCTGCATTGTCGATACTAAAATCAAGATACTCTACCTCTCTACGTGTTACTTTTATTTAAATCACTCTGGTAATGGACAATTCTGTGAAATCCCAATGTTTTTAAAATACTTTGCTTTCTATAACAGTGTTAAGTTTGTGGTTGTGGCGAATAAACTATGGTGGAGTTATGATCAGGGTTAGGTACCTAAAACCCTTGAGTAAGGTAAAGGAAAGATCAGGGTTATGTTTAATAAAACGTTGAAGGTAATGCATATTTGCAGTTTGCGTCCCCCATGTTTTTTATTTATTACCAGATACAATTCTCCATATTTTTGTTACTTTCTGTGAATCATTTACCTTCTTTGTTTGGAGTGGGAAATAGAGTTGTAACTTTGGAGATGGGTTCAAAATCATTTTAATCGTGCAGTGTATAAAAAATTGTTTCCCATCAGATGGTTAGAGGAGTCTTTGATGATTCTGGAAATACCTTCAGAAAATAGGTACGTTTTGTTAAATGACCTTCTGTCTTTTTCAAAGATCGCTGGGTATTTTTATTTCATAAAAACGGATGCTTTGTGACTCAAATGTGATAATAAAACATGGGGGATCTGTCCCAGTATATGCTCCCCCTCCCTCTTTCCCTCCCTTCCTGGGTGGGAGTCAGTAGCAGTGACGTAGTTGTTGCTTCATCGCCACAGAGACAGTCCAGTCTGGAAAGATGAGCAGCTCCTTGTCTTTTCCCTCTTTCTCTCACGGACACATGCAATTTCCCTCTCCAAACAGCATCTCTCTGTGTGCAGGTGTGAATGAGTGTGTAAGACAATGAGATTGAGAAGTTTTGGCTTTGTGCCAATATAGGGCAGCTGTAGAGGCATACAGCATCCGCCCCAGGGACAGTGGTCTGAACAAGCTTTTGCTTTTCACAGGTCACTGATGGAACACAACACACACTGTCTTCCTTAATTTAGACTGAAAGGAACAAAGAGAAAGAACAATGAACAATGTCCGGCAAGAAACATGCTTTTCTCCATTTCCCAGTTTTGTAAATTCTCCCAGTCTGTCTTGGCTTATGATGCTCATTCAAACATTGTCCACCCTTGGTTACTGTGAGCTGACATACTGCAGCATTACGTACACAGGGGGACACAGTGCTGCATTGTGTGAAAGCTGAGTCTGTGGAAAGAACTGAGCAGTACAGGCTTTTCCTCTGGACAGTGGAATGAACAGGGTTGAACAGGAATTTGGGTTTGGGCTGCAGTGACTGACTGAACTGTGCTGTGACTTTCTCCTTTGTTTGGGTGTCTTTGAGCCTCAGGTGGAAACGTCAAAGAGCATTGTTGATTAAATTCAATAGAGGAATGGTTCTCCTCTACCAGCAAACAGTTGCTGCCTCAATTTCACTGTTTCACATTTTCTACTGTGAGTGTTTTTGCTGCTCACAATCCACTTGACACCACTACATGAGAGAATGGAGAATGTGTTATTATGGTTCCAGCTAATGAAAGGAAAGAAGGGGCATATTAATTTCATATAAACTCTCAATTAAAACTCTTGTCTTGTCATCCCATCCACTAAATCTGAAGTGATCACTTACAGCTTCCCACACTGGTAGAAAGTTTTTTGTTTAACTGCAGTGTATCATGCTATTGTGCTAGCAAGTAAAGGACCGATATAAAATCTGTCAAAGACTCTATTTGTCAGTATCAAAATAAGAATTTAACCAGATATACAAGCTAAAGGTTTCACACCACATACTGTATGCATGCAGAACAAAGATATAAAGGTCTCACATAATATGGTTATGGGATGAGATATAGGCTGCCCATTGTTCTGATGGCCCAATATTCCAAATTCCCAATAGTCCAAAAAATGTCCCATTTGTCTGACTGAGTTTTTGGACATGCAGGAAAGGATAAAGCCAGGTGACTGTATGGTGACCTAAATGGTGGCACCAAAACTACTTGCTTAAATGGAATGGGATTTCGGGATGTCCAATTGGACATTTTTGGGACTATTGGGGTTTTGGAATAACGGGCCTTTGGAACAATGGCATTGCACCTACTGGAGTCGATGGGTAGATGTACAGGACCAGAGAGAAAATTTGGTTTTATGTGCATTCTGCAGCTCCAAAGTAGGGTTAGAGATGGTTTAGTGTACGTGTGCTATTTTTTTCTCTTTACTTCTTTGAAAACTTTCCTGATCTTGATCATATATTCAACATGAGAGGTGTCCAACACAAAGTATAGAATCTGAAGCTGTTCCAGTGAAAAACCACTGGATTTTCTCTGGGCTGGTTTCTGGGGGTTTAAGCTAATCCTCCGTCTGTCTTCCAGTGACAGCTCAACCTTTAACATCTGGGATCATTAATGTGCACTCATGCTTCTGAGCAGGCTGCACAGAAAAGCATAAAAGAGGATAAGAGGCGTCTAGCCCCAAAGGACTTCTCTTAAAGTCTTCTCGACAGCCCATGGGACTCCAGAGAGCATTTTAAAAGAGCTATCTGATATTTCACTGCATATCTCCAACTCCTTGTCTCACTTTGAAGCTTTTTACTGAAGCTACATTAAAAGTTGAAACAAAATTGTACTGTGGGCCTGGCGCCACGAGGGGGCTAAAGGGGGCTTAGGCCCCTTAGCTGTATTTAAGTCAGTCTGTTTAAGCTTTATGTCTCAAAAGAAAAATAGCAAAAACAACAAAATGATTGACCGATATACTTGTTACTATCGGGCCGCACTGTCCGTAGTACTGAAGTGGAGCGGCAGAGATCAGTATACAGACAGAACACGTCACTGGTTTCTTCTTCTGCTTGCTTTTCATGGTTATACAAACAAAACAAAACTTTTTTCTAATTCTCCCATTGTAGCAATCCACAGACAGAAGGGAAACAATGAGAAAGTGAAGGGACAGTCAGCTTTTACGTGCCTTCTCCTGCTGATTTTGTTCATAGATTAAAAAAATATTTAGCGCTCTGCCAGTGATATATTCAAAAGTCAGTGCGCTGATTAATAATGTGTTCTTTCACAGTAGCCTTATGCTGTTGTCACGTTGTAAGCCGATCGGATATGAACTATACTGATGCCGACAGTGAAAAATAAGATTCAGTAATCAGAATCTGACTAATCTGCTGTTGTGTGAAAGCCGTGTGATGCTAAAATAGGATGTGATCTTGTTACCATAACACTGGTGATATTTTGAGTAAAACCCAATTAGGTGTCATTTTTGAACAGTATTAGATTCCGTCATTCTAATTTTAGCTTTTTATTATGGTTGTTGTTTCAGTTTCTTCAAGGGAATATTTGCTTGAAATAAGTTATATGAGTTATAAGTTATTCAATTTAAAAAAAAGGTTTCTTTTATTTGTGAGTCACTCTCTGTTTGGAAGATATGACAAAAAAGAAATGTAAGAAATATGAACTTCTTGAAAATGACGAGTGCTAATCAATAAGGAGGTGGTCACGCCAACAGAAGCAAACCACTACCCAGGGTTGTGTATGAGGATTAGGACAGATAAGTATAATAATATAATAATGATTGTTTTAGAGGGGAATTAGTAGTACACTTAAATAAGGGAAGGACAGTGCATCAGCGTAATCAAATTGCTGTGGAAGTGCACTGTATACGCAAATGGGGACGGACGACCTTTGATGAAATTTGGAACATTTCATGAACATCAATAAGTCAACCTTGTTTAATCCTCATTTTGTCCTCTTCTTTCCAGGAAACAGGAGCTGCTGAACATTTCCAACGTCCCACTGGGAGAATGTCCCCCCTCACCGCCCCGTACTGCACCGCCCAGCATAAAGGTAGGACACCCACACAGTAATGTCCATGTGCACACATGTGGTGGGACATACATTTGTACACACATTTTAAAATAGATATTGATTTCATTAATTTGCCTATTTTGCCCTCTAGACCTTTAAGCCTATTAGCAAATCTATTGATTCAGATTATCCATATTGAGAAATCTTTTTAGCAAGCAAAGCAGTTCAAAGACTAACAAACTGCAGTGTCACAACAACTTAAAGTTAAGTTGACACATATTACATAACTACATTTAAAGCAAAGTAAGGTTTTGACAGGGTAATATGTTGTTTTATGTCACAACATTTATACTTATTTTATAACTCTGCACTGGCTGTATATTATGGTAGCTTGCTGAAAAATGTAACCCCTCAGTTTGCATCTATATGAATTTCTCTATCAATGTACATTATGTACATAGATTTACCGCATTACATTAGTTAAATACATGCGGTACAGCTCGGACACAATGCATGATTTTTTGTTTTGTGCTATTTTTTATGTCATACAATCTCAAGGTTGTCAAGACAATCAAAATTCAGGTTAGGGCAGCCTGTGTTCAAGAAAGATTCTTCATGATTTATTTCAAATATTGCTCTCAGAGAGAGTAAACATGACATTTAGTAAATCAAACTCTTCCCAGTTTTGCAGTGATTGCTCCTTCAGGCGTGGAGTGATGTAATTGTTTAAATGTCTGCTTGATATAAATGCAGATATTTGTTGAATTGCCTCTAACGGCTCGGGGAATAAGATTCCAATATGCATCGCTCATGCTAAAACTTCGAATTTTAGCTCTATATTTTTCTCTACTCATACTGTTACTCTCCTTTTACTTTTCATTGAGCTTGACTTGTGTTTAGAGAACTGACTTTGTATACATGATCTCGGCTTTTATTTCCCCTCATTGGACTACTGTTGTTTGCAGTTCTGGTATGACTTGTGTCTTCGGGGTGGGTTCCTATTATTCTTAAAAGGTTGTGTTAAGAAAAAGGAGTTGAAATTGAATTATCCTGTGGTGTAGATTGGTTCATGACCAACCACAGTAGGAAAAGGTTTGAAGCTTTATTCTCAGGCTAATCCTATCCTGACCACAAATCGTCAAGTTCAATCAAACTGTGTCATCAAAGGGAACTTTGGTCAAAGCTGTGACTCGGCAAATTGAAAAAATACCAGAGCAAGAACTGAATATGAATACAAATGAAATCTTTCTCAGCCGTTGTCACACCGATCCATGTAGTGACATATTATTGTGCAGCACGTATAGAGAAAGCATTAAACTATTTATATGAGATTGGGAGGTAGGATGTTTTCAGACATTCATTACTCGCACAGCATTGCACTTACAGCTGAAGGATTTTTCATTCTTCCTCCAGCATGATAAGGGAGAGGATACATTTTGCACGGAGGCAGATTAGCAGGGTGATATACAGGAAATAGATGATGGCTCCTATGAGAGGGAGCCACTTTCTGCAGTGTGTCACCTTGAACTAAGCCATCATTATTGAATCTGCTGAAGACAACACAGAGGGAGATAGCACAGAGAGAAGAGGAGAGGAATGGAAGTTTGCTCATGGGGAGAGAGACAGAAAGAGCTGATTGACTGAAAATGTGGTCATTCCAAGACCGGAAAAAGACAATAATGCATGAGAGAAAATGTAATATATCAAATAAATATAACTCAAGCCAGAAGACGTCAATTTTCTTCTTAATGTGTGGCTACTTTTTGGTAATTATCAGTCGCCAGCCCACAATTTAGCTGTGAGAAAGAGTGGTCTATTGGTCTGGTATTCTTCATCAATGTCACACTGGTAAAGAAGTTATGAAATGTATAATTCTCTATAATCACAGTCCACATCAAATCTATTCACAAGACTATACAAGTTTGGCTGCCATGTGTATTAGAGAAAAAATGTGTAGAACAAACCACGGATGATGATGTACAGTGGCCTAAAAATGGAACATTTAAGTAATACTCGTAATACAGACTTGTAGCTAAACCATGTGCAGGTCCATGCAACCAAAAAAGCTGTAAAATTTGACGACAAATAAAAACATATTCAACATTTGTTTTTAAAGTGTCCACTGGCCACTTTTCACGCATGGTAGTTTTGGCACTAATCTCAGGATATCTAATTCTCTGTTATGCATTTTATGTGCTGGATCATGCACTACTCATAAATACGAAAACATTCACATCTAATTGCACAGACTGCATGTCGTTGCTACACAGCGTAGTTATTGGCATTGCCATTCTGCGGCCATAAAGTTGAGTCTCCTGGGAGGCCACACTGGCACGGAAATGGGGATTTTATGCACCTGGCACACGTACTGCAGCACAGTACTGGAGCTACTGTGCACATATGTTTTTTCTTCAGGGGAATATTTGTCATTCTTCAATTAAAGAAAGAAAGTAAATAAAGTGAGGCCACTTTGTTTTTCCTTTCCTGTTTAAAAGGGTTTTTCAGTGGCTAGGACAGGTGTGTGCTCTCTATCCAGGCATTTCATTATGCGATTTTGCACTGTGCGTAATGTTAATAGTCAGACACTGTCACTGACACAGCAAAACCAAACTTAAACAGTTCTTGGCCCACGTGGCTGACCTATTGTGTGTGTATTTTGTGTAGACACATACACACTGGAATTACCTGTTCTGTTTTGACAAACAGTTCCATTTGCTGCCTGACTTGACTTTCCTGTTTAAGCTTTAGGCGTTAAAAGGCAGAATAGAGATTAAAAGAGAGCGAGAGGGAAGTCACTCTCTAAATGGAGAAGGGAGGTAAGAATAAGAGGAAGGCAGAGACACAGAGGGCTCAGAGGTTTTAGCTGCTGTTGTTAAGGTAAGTCTGCATTTTGATTCCAAAAACCACCAGATAGTCTGTTACTGGAAATCATTTTATTCATGTCCTGTTGTTTTCAGATATCAATTAGCCATCTACAGACAATCTACTTGAGGTATCAACTCAAAATTGAACAAATTTGTTTTGAAATGTTGCCTTCCATTCATCACTTCACTGCTCAGCAGCACGTTGATTACCGTGTAAATACAACATCAGGGTTGCTGTCCAGTGAAGTTTGAAAAAGCCGGGGGGAAAAAAACACACTCCAGTGTCAGTCAGTGCCGCTAAGATCAAAAAGGAGCATGGCAGTTTCCATATCAGACTAAGCCACGCAGGGTTAAATTTCATGTTACATAGCGTACTTGTTCTGGAAGATTTTACAACTTCACATCCCTCAGTCAGTGTTGTGATTGAATTGGTATCCTCTTATTTATAGCAAATTTCCTCCCACATGTACAGTATTTCACAACAATATTTCATAACCCACGGACCAAGCCAAAGCAGTATTGACTGATGTTTCAAATACAGATGTGTGTAGACATCAGCCAGTGTTTCAGGTTCCTGACAGAGCTGTGTTATAGGGATGCTATAAGGGTGTTTGTGTCTGACTGTACATCTGCCAGCTGAGAAGCCAGGGCTGTCAGCTCAGGCTCATTGTTTCATCCACACATCACCCATCTGACCCAGAGAAGGAGTTGTGTTGTGGGCAGGAGAGAAGAGTCTGTGGAAATACTGTCCGGTCATGCAAGGACAATGCTAACTCTGGCTGAGGTGTGAGGTGCCGGTATTTTGAACAAGTCTGTCTCATGTTACAAATAGATCTGAACTGCACTTACCTCAGTACAACTAAACAGCAGAGAAAATAAATAAAGCAGCTATTATTGAAAAAAAGACTGACACACAGTAACCACCAGCGAGGAAATTTAGCTTGTTCCCATTTAATTCCTTTCCCCCGAGCTTTCAATTAGTGTTTTTGATAAAGTTAAATTCTGCAATATTGCTATAATCCGTGAGATAACACGATGAAACATTGAGGCCACTTTCCCTGTCTGTGACTTATCAGCACCGCTCTCAATGTGCCGATGATACTGTTCATGACTTTACATGGATATGTGTGAATTCTAGCAGTCAGTGAGTCTGTCAGTCAGTCAGTCAGGCAGGCAGGCAGGCAGGCAGCTGGTCTGATCTGCCTGTGGTCTGTGGTAGTCCCAGTGGGTTGCCATGAGAGATAAAAAATGCAGATGTTGTTGCTGGTCTAGAGAGAAAGAGACTTAGAGGCAAAACACAGAAAGAGAGAGAAAGAAGTAGAAAGAGAGAAAAGGAAAGAGACATAAACTTGACAGAAAGGAAAAGATAACAGCATTAGGAGAGAAGAGAGGACAAATTAGCCTAGTGAGACAAGGACAGAAAAATGAAAAATGACAAATACAGACATCTTGTTTTAGATTGACAGCGAGGCAGAAAGATGGATAGGTGTCTCTTGTCCTTGCTCGTCTGCTCACTGTAGGGGATATAGATGATGATTGAACACACTGTCAGCGGTACACTCAAACACTGCTAGGACAAGCTGCTTCAGTGCGTCTTTTAAACTGTCATGGTCAACAGTCTGCGAGGACGTGTTGCTCACACCTCAACAGGTTCAAAGGGGAAAAAAACTTAAGGCAGATTTTTAGGAATACAGTGTCTTTACTTCCTCTTGTCACCCTCATATGATCCCAGTACCCATTACACCACACACACACACACACACACACACACACGTCTTGGTTATGTGCATGAGAGCGCATGTTGAAAGTTGCTATCTAAACAGCTGTGCTTATTGTTGGTCTTGCTGTCTGGTGTTGACTCTGCATGTCCAGCCACAGCGCCGTATCAGCGTACAACACCTTTAACTGGTTAATATTAACTCCTTGATAAGCTCTTCGTGTGTGTGGTTCTGTTGGCAGTCGGAGTAATGACAGATTTATAGGTTTTTTACATAAGTGCAGGTAACCAGTGTAGGAAATAACATTAGTTTTTATTATAGTGCTGTCAAAATATAGTAATTTACAGTTTTTTACTGCTAGAGTACAGTCGTTCAAAGGGCTGTAAAACACCAGCTAATCACCTTTCCAGTCTTTCCTGGTTCGGGAGCTTACGGTTTATCGGTAAGGCATTTTTCCAGGTTCCTTCTTGCTTAGTATTTTATGTGCGCAGCATCCATAATGGTGCATTTATAAGTGTGATAACACATGTTAGTGTGCGGTATTGGTTGTCACTTAAAGTAGGTTATAGTTGATTTTTTGTCAATAAAAGTGGGTCATTCATTTTTTTTCATTAGTTACAATGTATTTCAACAGCAATACAGTGTCGAAGCCATTTAAAGAGGAAGTATAGCACTTTTGTTGTATGTCTTTGTGAATTTCTTCCTTAAAACGGGACGCTTTCTTAACAGGAAGTTTAATTTAATGGAATGAATTGACTTCTCCTGTGTGTGAGTGAGTGCATACATGCACGCAAACACACATGTATATCATGATTCACCCTGCCTGCACACATTTGCACATTAAAAATGTGCCAAAATCTGAGCACAGAGACACAAAGCATGTAGACCATTATCACCCCCAAAAGTTGTTTATGTGACGAGATGGAAACCCCAAGGGCGAGGACGTGTGAATGCACTCAAGGATGCATGTGTTTGTATGAGCGTGTCTTACTTTCTGAGGAAGTGGTTGCTTATCAGTGTGTGTGCATGTGGGTGTGAGAGGCTGTTTGGAAAGTCTCTCCCCTGCCCTCTTGACACAGCTAGGTTTACACTGTAATATGCAGTGAGCTGGTCAGCAAGATCTGCTGCTGTCTACACCAATGTTACCTGATGTAAGACCATTGAATTAGGATTATTTTGGTTTTGCTTTGAGTGTGGAAACACTTGTATAAGGTGTAAATTAAAGCCAACTAACGGCGACGACTGAGCTGTTGTACTGACTAAACCTGTGTTTAATTTGGTGTTCTGAAAGTCAAAGTTTAGCAGTGTTATACCCTGTTTTACATGTTTTGTAACCTTCTTCTATCTGGTTCAGTCTGCAGAGTTCTTCGATATGCTGGAGAGGATGCAGGTATGAAATTCCCCTTCATTCTTTACTGTTAATCCAATTTGTTTGCCTTTACAATCCTTGCATCTCTTTCTAATTTCACCATTTCTAATTCCTTTCCTTTTCTCTTTCTCTCTCTCTTTGGCTTATATTGTACTACTGAGCAAAAGTTGAACATGTGCAGTGTAGCAGCATGTTTGTGCCATCAGGAGATTCTTACTCTGGGTAAAACTTCAAACAGAACATGAACATACTGTGAGATGTTTAACATACAAAAGGATGAGACAGACATCGATGATTCAATCAGTGTAGGTCATCCCGCTAAGTTCATTCTGTAGCTCAGGTCCGATAATGGACACGCTGTGGACAGAGAATAAAAGCTCTGAACTAACATAACTATTGTGTCCTTCTCTGTATGGAATTCATTCAATTCATTGATTTTTTAAAGTCTGTCTCTCTCTGTGTGCAACCACTTTCTACCATCCACAGGCCCCTAAGGGCTTTGAGTAGTCTGAGGACTGATAGAAAAGAGAGAGGAGGAGAAAGAAAGTGGGAGGTGAAATGAAAGACCCAGAAATAGAAAGAGGGAACAAGTGGCAATAGGAAGATAAAAAGATGTGCTTTTTGCAGGTTTTTTGGGGATAAATAATGGATCACGGTCCACTTTGAGATCTCTTAAATGTGTAAATTTGGTGCACCAGGTCTACTCTCTGGAAATGTTCATAATAGAATGACCTTTACTAATCAGACTGGCTTTGCATAGATACTAACCAGAGTATAGTCAGTGTGAATCAGTCAAAGAAATGAGTTAGACAAAGTTAGTTTAATGCAGCAGCCCATGAAAGCAGCACATTAAATTACCCAAAAAGGAAATAGTGAAGGCTCTTCTACCTCTCTCATACAAAGGCCTATTTTTTGGATTCTGTGAACAATAACAAATGCAAAATACTTGCCTCGAATATGTCAAAACATCAAAACTATTCATACCAGCAGCAATCCGAATTAGCGACTTATTAAAAGAATTAAAACCACATACACTTTTGCAGACCCAGCAGGACAGCAGCAGCAGCTTGCAGAGCTCCCAGGCGTCTTGGGGGTCAGATTTCAGCACCAAACAGCTAGAGGTTGCATTTACCAGGTTCATCTCAGCTGTCCGTCCAGAGGCTCTGGTCCAGTCTGGACCGCTAAGATGTATTATTATGTTAAAACACCAAAGTCACACAAACAAGCTAAAAGTAAAATTACAGTTTTTTGTGGGCTTTGAAGAGCATCTGGATGTTTCAAAGGGAGCAATCATCTTCCCAAGTCTCTTTTGTCACATTGTCTTTATTGCTGTGTCCTTTGTCATATAATACAGGGTGATGAGAAACATAAACAGTCAACAGGTCCGCCATGGGTTGTGACGTGATGTCTCTCCTGCACAATGTGATTGGTTAATGCCTTTATTTGCAGTGCGAAAGCTCAGAAAAAAAAAAAAAATAGCCTCAGTCCAGAAAAAATCTAACATTGCTTTTTTGCTGTGTCATATTCACTTTCTGTGTGAAAGTACTCATGATAAAAAAAAAAAACAGTTTGATAAATAACATATTGACGTGCAAAAAAAAACTGTGTAAAGGCCTTTAGTCTGCTTATATTCTGTATTTTCTTGTTATCAAAAGATCACATAATGAATAGCAAAACTAACAATTAATTGATGCTACTAGCAGGTATGACCTATGTAAGCCTAACATAGCTTAAACCTCTGTCACAGAGCTGCATTGTTTTCCAAAAACAGTTAAAAACACATAAGTGAACCACACTGTTGCACCTTCATTAAGATAAACATGAAGTGTAGCATATTATGAATAAATCGCATAGACAGCGTCCTGCTGCTTTCAATAGTCACTAGAGCACCACATTTGTATTAATCCACTGAAAATAGTTCCCAACAAA
>NW_023340257.1:7441128-7441834 GCF_004916995.1 Morone saxatilis | reverse complement strand
TTTTTTGAATAAATGAATAGGCTTGTGGTTGAGTGTTGCAGACAGGGTAAGGAAGTTGGAAAGTATTGAGAGGAACTAAGAATATTCTTGGTTTTGGTCTTAGGTGGTTTGCTGACAATAAGATAAATTTAGAATAAGTCCAGCCTCATCCTCTAAGTTTGAATCACGACTTCCCCTAAATAACAGAAGGGGAAAGGTAGAAAGGTGCTGTTCAGGGATATGAAGTAGAACAGGCTGACTGAAGACATCAATAGAGTTATTTGGAAAGTGTGACTGGTGGATGACAGTCAGTCAATGCAGCCTGGTGATCAAAGAGTCACACACACACACACAGAAACTGTGCACCTCATCCATCTTATCTGAACCTCAGCTTGCATCGACCTGCTCTCTTGAGCTCTGCCACCTCTAACTAACATTTGGAACTCAACTTTCCAAGTGTGCTTCAACACTGTAAACTAGATGGCGCTGATGAAGGTCACCTTTTTGATCCCAATCTCCTCTCTCTTCCCTCCTTTCTTCTTCCCCTCCTCCCACCTCTCCCTCCCTCCTCTTCCTTTGTCTTCTCTTCATCTTTGTCTCTCTGTCTATGACTGAAACTTAAAGCCTCTTAAGAGCGTCTTTGTGATCAGTCTCGCATTGTTGACAATGACTCCCCTGTGACTGTAACAGCTGCTGCTTCATCAATATGCACTCAGACACACACACT
>NW_023340257.1:7424030-7441101 GCF_004916995.1 Morone saxatilis | reverse complement strand
GTGTGTGTGTGTGTGTTTGGTCCATGAGTCTGTGCTTGTACTGTTCAAATGAATGGTGTCTGATTCTTGGTATGATTGGTAGCATCAGAAGTGATGGTAGTAGTGTGTATGTTCAGCACTCTGAACTGCCACACATGCGTTCATTTCCTCACGTCTTTGCTCAGTCATGTAGATGAGCTGTTCCACTGGGCCTGTACCATAATTGGCCAATTTACTTTGTGTTTACCAGATTTGCTTTTCATATCTGCATATATATACAAAACATTGCAGACTGAAAAGGCCTCGGCCTGCGTCTCAGTGCTGCTGTGCCCCAAAAATAGGCTATAACAAATGAGGAAAGGAACACTGAGCATGTCTGCAAGCTGCATTCAGAGAGAGAGGATGACTAAGTGTCTGTATTACCTGCGTGTGTGTGTAGGAAAGTGCATTTGCATGTATGACTCATTCAGTTGTCATCTGCCAACAGAGAAAATTAGGTCTGACGACAAGAATGCTATGTTCCAGGACAGTTGTTTAAATGCACAAAAATGAACGGAACTTGCTTTTTGACCATTGTACTTTTCCGTTCCATGCTGCATACGGATACTTAAGGTTCCTAAAGCTGAAGAGACCAAAAGATGGAAGGTGTGGCCAGACACCAGACATACACCTGTATAAATCTCATTAGTTTGTGTTATTATGCCCTCCACTTCTCTGCATGTTTTTCTCCATCACTGCTTCATCGTACATCCTGATTTGTTCTGTGCTCGTTCTTGTCTCATCTGTGAACGCTTTCAAATTTTTCTATATGGCTTTTGAAATGCAAAATCAATAACCTCTTGATCTGATTGATTATAAGTTGAATGGACTCCAACTGTCAATTGATCCTCTCTGGACTGCCAGTATCCTGGCTCCTGCTGCTGCAGAATATAAATGACTAGCTGTCCGTAGCGCTGCACTCTTGGTGCTGCAGACGGGCCTCAGCAGTATTTAGAGGTCATACACTGGAGCTGTGCTACGCTAGCAGACTGCCAAACGCCTACAAGCTCATAGCAGCTTTTAACCCCCGGGGCTACTGAATCAAAACAGTTCTGACATCATAAAGGGCTGACACGCCCTCCTTGATGACTGTGCATTTCAGGCTGTTGCATCATTGCCCGAGAGTCCATTTGGCATGAAACTGTGTTACCTTTCTGTACCTGTGGCTTTGCTTGCAACCATATCATTGTGGTGAAAGTCAGTGAAAGTTCACTTTTGTTAAAATGTGCCTTTTTAGTAGTGTATGTCCTCTGTTTTACAGGATGACTATATCCCCTACCCACGGATAGAAGATGTGAGTCATTTCTCACTCATATTAAACACTCTTAACACACTTTTATGTCCTTCTCATGTGGAATCACTAGCTAAGAGTGTTTCCTACAATAGATAATACATTTAAAGTTGAAGTACTTCACATTTTTTATTATTATGTGCTTAACAACTTGGCCTTAGGTTAATGAAACTTTGCATAGTATTACATTACATACATATTTATCTACCTCCCTTCCTCTCTGCTGCCTTTCTGTCCAAGGTCCTTGAGAAAGGTGGTCCCTACCCCCAGGTAATCCTGCCACAGTTCGGGGGTTACTGGATTGAGGATGTGGAGGCACCAGCAGGGACCCCCTCCTCCTCAGAGTCCAGTTTCTGTGAGGAGGAGGAAGGAGGAGAGGGCATGAGCCCTGGTGGGGGGCACAGCTACCGCCTGGAGTGCAACAGCACAGCCCGTGCCTACCGCAAACACTTCCTTGGCAAGGTTAGTGTGTTTGTGTGTGTATATTCATGTCAGATTCACCATGCATTTAGCAAGGGTCCATTATTGTGTTTGAACACAAATCTCTCTCTCTCTCTCGCACACACACATCCTTTTTTCTACACTCATGTGTCCAGGAACACATGAACTACTACTGCACGGGCAGCAGCATAGGCCACCTCATCATGTCTTTGAAACACGAGGAGACTGAGGGACAGGAGTACCTACGCATCATGCTCAGGTACAATGACAGAACTGAATGCACTGCCATTTGATGTGTTTCATGTGTCAAACTGTAAAGTATAACTTACACGATAACATATCTACCCTACATCCTTAATGTAGAGTTTTACTCTTTTTTGGTATAATCCATGTTTCTCTTGGGTCCAGGCTATTAAAGTCTGTCTTAAACGTGTCTATTCTCCTGGTCTGCTGGTTTTCTTCTTGTTCTTGTTAGTGATGGGCCATACCAAAAATCACAGTTTTTAATCCCATACCAAGGTACGGAGGGCTTACAGGACTGAGAGTCTACAGCCAGACAAATTTAACTTTTGACGTGGAAGTGGCGATAGAAAAAAAGTCACACGATCATCAGAATATTAACAAATCATCCTGAGGGGGACGTATAAGTCTTTACCAAATTTTATGGCAATCCATTTAGCAGTGGTGTATCACTGTGAACTTCATGGTGACACTAGAGGAAAACTCAGGTGATCACCAAAGTCAGGAGGAATCATCGTCTGGGGACCATAAATGTCTGCACAAAATTACATGACAATACATTTTGTAGCTGTTTAGAATTTTCAGTCTGGACCAAAGTGATGGACCAACGACAAATTGGTTTGGGTTTCACTCCTCCTTCCTCCTTTCTTTTCTGTTGCAGCTCTTTATGTTCTTTGTCATGATTACATCTGAGCAGATTTGTGGTGATGTATTGGACAGCTTTCTTGCCATTGTCACAGTTGGTGACATTTTCATTAACAGGCGAGAAAAACAATGAATTAATGCTATGTCTTTGATTAGAAATTGTGGGGGCTGCAGAGGGGACTGTAGCCATGTGATGGCTACTCTGGCTTTTGACAGCTGACAGTGATAATGCCCATAATATCGCCGCCATTATTGATACATTTGTTTCTGAGACTAAACTCATCATGACCATAGCTTTTCTCTAATTTCATCTAAGAAGCATGAAAAGCATACAAACCAGGTCTTACCTAAAACATCTAAAGTTAAGAAATCTACCTTATCACCCTTGTTCTGTTGCAGGTCAAGGATCAAAACAGTCCATGACAGGATCTCTTTAGCAGGCATCAACCAGCTGCCCAGTGTACCCCAGATTGCCAAGGTAAGAGACAGTTTACAAGTACTCAAGGTTTAAAAATTTTCCATGAATGTCCTACATTCTCCATGTACACATAGCAATAAGTGCAGGATTTGATGTATGGAGACTGGCTCACTCTTAACAGAAAGGCTTGAGGGGGAAATATATTTTTTTCAACTGATTCCATACTTTATATCCTCTCACAACAGAACCTTAACTTTTCCAAAACATAAAAAAACCATAATGCAACACAAAAGCATTCAACAAAATCAGGCTTTGACTGACTCCTTCAATGGCAGAGATCAGTATGTTGGGTGCCAAAAAGGCCTGCCAAGTCCAAATTCTTCTTTGGATATACTCAGTGGTAGGAGAGACCTGTCACGTAATAAACACAGCTGTGAAGATTCTGGCGATGGTTTAAGCAACCACTCAACCAGCACACTTTTGATTGCTTGCTTTCCCACATTAAATGAAGAAAAGTACCAGCTTGCTTTATCTTTACGCTTCCAACAATAATTATCATCCATGAGTCGCTTTTGCATTTGATGATTTTTTTACTCTGACATGTGATTCAGTGATCCAGTCAGGGATAGAAAGGTATTACATTCTCTAAGCAAATGTGATGATAAACCAAGCATGTACACCAAGCACATTATTAGGATTTTTAGATGGCAAGGAATTTTTAACTTCTGAATACATTTATACAGATTTTGTATTAATTTGCAAATGAGCTTTTGTGCATGAACTCAGTGGCATTAAAATCATTTTTGGATCTTCCAGTGGGCATATTTTCCAGTATATATAATGAGATATCTCTCATACTGTATGGTATCAGTCAAATATACTAAGTCCATTTTTTCTCTTTCAGCTTCTGTGTGATGATGCCACAGGGCTGAAGTTCAACCCGGTCCTATACCCTCGGGTGAGTTTATTCTAAACTCCCACACTGTGACCTCATTAATAACATGTCTGTTCATATATAGCCAGTTATAAATGTATTCATTCAAACTGACATGAGTTACCCTTCCCCGTCTCTGTCTGCGTCTGCTGAGAGACAAAGGGGCACTAGAGTTCAAAGTGCTAATGCTACATTCAGTAATATCTGCCTCAACTTTAATAAATTTCATCTGCAACTTTTCATATTCTGCACCTCCATAAATATTTCATGCCCTTTACTTAAGGCCTGAGACATTTTTTTTAACCATCAACTGATGCAGTGTTTCCTTTAATTATGTTTGCCAGCATCGCCCACCTGTCCCTACACCAACACCTTCATCAACTTTTCACCGTCATCAACCCTGTTTCACCCAACGCTTAACCAGAAACATACATCTAATCACATTTTACCCTCCTAAGCCCCCCACCTCAGTAACACCTGCCATGTTTAACAGGTACATTATTCAAAAATGATTGATGATATTAAGAGCGGGCGACAACTTCCTAAAGTGGATACGATTGATCTGCTTCTCCTCCCATGAGCCCTGTGGAGGAGTGTGATGGAGCATGCTTTCAGCCTGTGCCTCGGGAAAGGAAATAAAACCCATCTGTGTCTCAGTCTGTAAGAAGCAGCGACAAGCTCATTGCCCTCGCTGAGGGGCCGTGACAGTATGTTACATGTCAGCCTTATGTAAGAAGGGTCCAATAAACCTGCCCTGGAGATATGATGGAGAACAGGAAAACATGTTTTGCTCCCTACCACAGCGAGAAGAAAGTGTTTAACAGTCAGATAAGTAACCACAGGGAGTAAGTAAGAAATTGTTGTCTTTGTGTATGTACAGGGATCCCAGTTGATAGTGGCTTATGATGAACATGAGGTGAACAACACTTTCAAATTTGGAGTTGTCTACCAGAAGTTTGGACAGGTGAGTGATCACCTTTATGTTTTTCTTGTTAGTAGTCATGTTTCCATCAATGTATTTTTATGTACATGTTGAAGTATCACATTAGAAAAGGATGATGGAAATGGCAAAACTTAAAAAAGTACTCAATTTCATTGAGAGTGGAGGAGATGAAGACACTTTCTTCAAATAAGTTCTGACGTAGCGAACATTTAACTCACAGGACTGATGAGCTGTTTCTGCTACAACAGTCTACTCATCGCTCCTGTGGCTGTATGATACATCCATGATCGCTCCACACAGATCTGATGTGACCCCCCTCACATTAAAATATAAAACAAACTGAAATGTCTAATTTCCATTGTGTTTTCTCCATTGTATATTAATCACGTCATCTTGTTGTGCCCTCTTCTGGATTTTCCAACTGGAGAATTGGCTCCACCTACTGCTTATCTCACTGAATCAGCTCCTAATAATTGCATAGCACTAGTGGATAGAAACAAGAATTTGTTTCCATTTTCTTTTGCCAATTTACTCAAAATGTGGTTAACATTACATACATTTGGATGGAAACATGGCTGGTGTGTTATCTCACATAGACCATCTGACCTCTTTTTTTAAATCTCTTTTATCTTTCACCCTGTTTCTGTCCTCTACCATTTTTGTGTCTCTTCCTCTCAGACATCAGAGGAAGAGCTGTTTGGGAACAATGAGGAGACACCAGCTTTCAAGGAATTTCTCAGTATCCTGGGCGACAACATTGAACTCCAGGACTTTAAAGGGTAAGAGCAGGAGTAGAGTGCAACTAAATAAGAGAAAAGAAGCAGAGTAAAGTGCAATGAAACTGAACAAAAAAATGAGGGCAATATTCAGAAACATAAAACTAAACAGAGACCAGAGAAAAAGGTCCACGCACAAAAAGGTTGCCATGAAAGTGCTTGGCAATAAAGGAAAATAGCAGCCTTTAATTACTGTAACCTTGGAGCAATTTGTCCTGCTGTTTTGGCCTCAGCGTGCAAGCAGGATAAACTGCTTAGTGAAACAAATCTGAAAAAGAAAGTGCCACATGGACAGGTAATCAGAGCTTTGTACACTGTGTTTATTGTCTTGCAGGCTTTTTCAATTGTGTTACACTTGTTACTTTTACTGTTAGGGTGGCCTTGAACTGTAGCTGACACATTATTACAGCAAACTTTCGGGTGGCACTGGAGCTAGTTAAGCCTAAAACGAAACTGACATTAAAAATAGATGGAATAAAATCTTATCTTCTTACTGAAGGTTGGTCGCCACACGGAGAGCATGACACATGTGCTTTGATAATGTGACAGGTTCCGCGGTGGCCTGGATGTGTCCCATGGACAGACAGGGTCTGAATCTGTCTACACTGTCTTCAGACAGAGAGAGATTATGTTCCATGTGTCAACTAAACTTCCCTTCACTGAGGGAGACGTCCAGCAGGTAAAATACTTTAATACTGACTTTATTATTGTTGTACTGAAGGCACTATGGATTTAGCTGCAAAGCCAGGATCCTTTGGCTCAAATATATCAATATTAAACTGCTCCGGTCTGGCTATTGACAATACATTAACTTGTTCTCCTGGCTAAATTGCTGTTATGTAAGGTGTGGCTAAATCAAACAGTGATTTGATTTGAAGCTGCAAATAACCTCCTTAGAAACCAATAAATCCCTTTTGCAATGCAGTCAACGTGTCCTAGAAGACTTATAAATAGTACTGTTTTTAAAAAAAAAAATTTATTCTGTTGACCAACCAAGTCTTTTCCTCTCCGTTTCTTTAGCTCCAGAGGAAAAGGCACATAGGAAATGACATCGTGGCCACAGTCTTCCAAGAAGAGGCCACACCGTTTGTTCCTGACATGATCGCCTCCAACTTCCTTCATGCTTACGTCCTGGTGCAGGTTGAGAACCCCTGTACAGAGCACACAACATACAAGGTATAAAGCAGACCCCTTAAATGAGTAAATCACACAAGCTGTATATAGTTTTTGAAGGTGCCAGTGGTCCTTCTCAGCTGGGCACAACAAAGTTATTGATGAATCACTCATCACTCGATGGGGATGTGTTTCTTCACACTTTGTCTCGTCCTCCCAGCTTGAAACCAGAACCCTCCTGAAATACACGCTAATAAAGTGTGACTATTATTTGTTTTATGTCAACAGGTGTCTGTTACAGCCAGGGAGGATGTGCCTCCTTTTGGACCCCCTCTCCCGAACCCAGCTGTCTTCAGAAAGGTGAGCGACAGAAATATATCTGATTGAAATGTTCACCTTGACTCGACAAATTCAAAAAATGACACCAAATAACACCAATGGCTTCACATGGACTTTAGCCCTTTAGCTGGATTAAAAAGTGTTCTGACAATGGCAAAACTTTGAATTAATCCAACAACAGCCAATCACACAGAAGGGAAAATGTGCGTTTGGCTAAAGAGGATACTTTTCTGTGTTCAAGAAAAGCTGAACTAACCTAACATACAGTATCAATACACACCTAATCAGTTTGCTTGTAAATGGCAAAATGTTGATAGATAGTTGATAATTACAAATTTTAAAACATATTCAATATTTTTGTATGTACTAGTAGCTGAATGCAGGACTTTTACTTGGAGTATTATTAAGTATTATTGATTAATGAGTATTAAAGAGTATTTTTACATTGTTGCATCACTTCCTCAGTATGGGATCTGAGTATTTCTTGTGAGTTTTCAAAATGTTCTTATTTAAAAAAGGTTAAACAGTTTGAAGTTTGGGCCCACATTAAATATCTGTTACTCTTCTCTTTATCTTGTATTTTGACATTAGCCTAAATTACTTTCTTTATTTTAGATCATTTTCACAATGGGGAAACTGCATTGTGTCATCATCATAGTGTGTTTCAACACTGTATCTGTATGGTGCTGATAAAGGTCACCTTTTCCTTTACTCATTGTTGCCTCCCACCCTTGTGGTTCATTGTCTAAATATATGTCCTCTCTCTCTCTCTCTCTTTCTCTCTCTCCTTCTCTCTGTCACTCTCTCTCTCTCCAGGGTCCTGAATTTCGAGACTTCCTGCTGACAAAGCTGATCAATGCCGAAAACGCTTGCTACAAATCTGACAAATTCGCCAAACTAGAGGTGACACACGTTCACACAACGGCACTCAAAACACCCCAGCATGCCTTCAATCACCGCACAGCTTAATCACCGTCCTGGTGCTTGCCTACATGAGTTTTGTGTGTGTGAATTGATTCCAGGGGAGGACACGAGCCGCACTGCTCGACAACCTCCATGACGAGCTGCACAGACAGAGCCAGGCCGCGCTGGGTCTGGGCCAGGCCGGGGAGGAGGACAAGCTGGAGAACGGGGGACACGGGGGTCTGTTAGAGTCCTTTAAGGTGAACATAAACATGGACAAAAGCATAGGTGACACCATGTAATCTTCTCTCAGCTCTGTGACATTTATTGAATCACCGTCGTTACAGCACAAGAGTGTGAGGTTTTCTTGCTGTAGGTCAACTAAATGTCACAGGTCTGTAAGATGACTTCAGGTGCTAAACCACGGGTTGCATTGTTGCTGCTGCTGCTTTTCTGGATGCTCGAAGATTTTCACCTTATGTGTGTGGGTGTGTGAGCGTGTAGGCATATGCATTTGGTGTGTGTGTGAAAATGACTACAAACACTGTGGTGCTTATGAATTTGTAAAACAAGAAACGGTCTCTATCTTTCTCTTTTTCTCTCATTTGCCATCTGACTCTCATCACTCGCTGACTCTTAACACTCTTTTTCCCACAACTAAAGGCTAAGTGATGTTAATAGGACCATTAAAATGTGTATTTCCGTCTGTGTGTGTGAGATGAATGTGTGACTAATGGGACAATTTGGCTCTCTTACTCTTCACAGGCATTATGGACAGCTACTTTGCACTTTCTGCAGTCAGTACCAGGGGGTGCTGTTCTCATTGCTGTCCTGGCAGTCACTGTGTATTACCTGTCTGCATTACTGTAAATCCAACAGAGGATCACCACATAATTAAAATAAACATTCTTTTATATGATGTTGTTTGTGTTTATACTTTCAAATAAAATAAGCACTTCATGCTGTATCTGCAGTAGATTAAGAATTAAGAACGACACAACATGTTATATTCTTATTTTTTATTTCAATTTTAATGACTGGAATGGATTGTGGACTAGACAAATTGCAGTGAATCATGTTATCAATGGGCTAAATGAATATAAAGCTACAATAATAAGGATAAGTACAACACATGTTCGATTATCTACTCCAACTCCATTGGCTTCTTCTTGGAGAACTGCGTCCTCTGGTGGTTATATAGTGCAATAACATCTATGAGCCTAAATATTAATTCATACATTAAAATTAATTATGCTTTTAAAATGATAAAACCTCACTTTTGTTCAGTACCTCCATTTCACTCTCCACCCCCCTGTCCTCCCATGAACACTTTCCCTGTCACCAACTAACCTTCTGTCCCTTTCCTCTGTGTTCCTCCTCTCTCCTCATCCACTCATTTTCTTGTTTCCTCTCCGTCCTCCAGAGAGCCATGCGTGTCAGGAGCCACTCCATGGAGACCATGGTGGGGTCCCACCGTCACAGGAGCCCCGGGGTAGGAGGTGGGGTCCCGGCGAGCGTGAGTGGAGGAGGACTGCCGCAAAGCACCAGCGAATGCACGAAGAGCACCTTCACTGTGAGTTAAAGGGTATAATGAAGGGAACAGTGAAAGTATACCAACTTAAATCTGTATTACACTGAATATCATCATGCCATGCACTGTATGTCAGTCTAGGACACATGTTTTAACTCAAAGTACAATACTACTAATGAGAAAAAAGTCAAATTACATGTGTTGTCCTTTTATGTCATGTACAGTATGCAGAAAGACAATGCTAACCAGTAAATTATGCAATTTTTAGGTGACAATTATTTAATTAGTTATGAAGGTCTTGTCACATTTTAAAAATAGGAGCCTAATTCTGTAATCTATGATCTTCAGCCTCCTGTGTTGTCAGCCAAGTCTCCTCTGAAGAGCCCAGTGAAACGGCGCTCAGGGCTCTTCCCTCGTCTCCACTCCAGCACAGACACCCCATCGGACAAACACACACGCAGGTAGGTGGTTAAGACTCGCTGTTTCACATGTCGCTGCCTTTCCCGATCACTATCATTGATCATGATTATGTTACAACACCACAGACACCAACATTGTCTGTGCTTTGATACAGGTTGTGGGAGTCCAGGAAGTCGTCATGTTGGTGATGTCATTAATGTGTTTTGGGTTTTTTTTTGTCTGCAGCGACCAAAAGCCTGCAGAGACCTGCTCACTGTCCCAGGAAGTGAGGTCAGAGACATCATCCAATCCGAGCTCACCTGAAATCTGCCCCAACAAAGAGAGGTAAGATGAAGTCTAATTTCTGTAGAGGGAAATGGCTAAGTGCAAACTGACTAAAGTGGGTTGACATGTGATTTTTAACTCTTTATCTCTGTTCCCCTCTGTTTTGCTTAACAGGCCGTTTATCAAGCTGAAAGAGTGCAGCAGCGGCAGACCGAACATCTCCCGTTCTTCATCCAGCACCAGCAGCTTCAGCAGCACCACAGGGGAAACAGAAGCTCTGGAAGAACTGGAGACAGTGAGTGCTCTTACACTCAATGAGAAGAAAATGTGTATAAAATCTGCCCCACTTTATCTGAGAGCAGAACTGGAAACACATTCTTAAAGAAGTGTGAGGTTGTGGGTAGTTTCAAATGTTTTCATGGATGAGAGAGTCTGTAATTGCTAAGCATTGTCTAATAGAGAGTGTTGACTGTCAGCACATTGATTATAATGATTACAGCTTCTCTCACTTGCTTTATGTCAGATGACACTGCCTGTCAGTGTTGTTTTATTCTCACCATTTAACTGGATGAGAATCAATGTGCACAGTGTGGTGTTAAAATTGTCATGTTGATTATTGAAGGCCAGTTAAAATAGTTAAAGTAGTGCTTGGATGCATTATGTAGCAGTAAAGTACACCAGTGATTGTCACAAGAGAAAAGATGGATCATTTCATGCCTTTCTTTGCCTCTCCTCATTCAATTTGGATTGGTTTAAAATGATACATTTCTGAAAAATTACTTTTTAGCCATGATTTAGAGAAGATTGATATCGCTCTCATGTTCGTGTGATATTTAGGAAGCTACCATCTGGAGCAGTTTAGCTGCCTACCTCTGAAACTCACTAATTAATAGGTAATATCTTGTTTGTTCAATATGTACAAAAGTGTAAAACCAACAAGCACATAATCTTCCGTAAAACAGAAACAATATGTTGAAAGAACACAAATGAGCAGATAAACTATATAATGAAGGCTCTTCCCTGCAAAGCATCCTGTCCCCTCAACATCCAGCTGTACTTCATGTGCTGAAAATTCAGTGCCTCTAACTTTGCTGACAGGAATGTTCAACACCACTTCCTTTATTCATTGAGGCTCTTCAGTTTCTTTCATCTTCCTCCATGTTAAATTTCCTTCTGCTCTCACTGTCCCCAGGCCAGCCATCCCTCTATAGCATCCTCCTCTGCCTTCAGTCCTGCCCTTAGTGTCGACAGCCAGGGATCAGGTACCCCTGTCATCATGTGCCGCAGTCCAACAGGTAAACCTACAGATTTAAATACAGACACACTGAGAGTATTCAGATCCTATGGTCAACATTTGAACAGAATTACATTCTAGAGATGACAGATTTTGGTTTACTTTGTTTAGCATTTTCTTCCTTTCATTTCATATTCAGCAGATGGTAAAAGTAAGACGTCACCGAGGTCAAACTTGAAGTTCCGCTTTGACAAAATGAGCCATTCATCGACTGCTGTAAGTCTTGTAATGCCTGTCTGGTTAATCAGTATTCTTGTAAAGCACTTTGTGACAAGAAACATTCTTGTCACAAAGTGCTGATAAAAAAATTGCACATCAAACATATTAAAACATTTCAAGGTTATAAGCAGAACATGACATGTGAGTTAACATCATGATTTCAACAGGCCTTAAGCAATAGTGTGTTTTTGATACTCACTGTCCATCTCCTGGACATGTCATTATCTCTGGATCACTGTAATGTCATTGAAACAGCAGAGCTGGTGCTGGGTAATAGCCCCAGATTGAAAGATGCATGCTTTCAGCAAACGCCCACCTCTAACTGGCCTCTCTGTTCACTTTTCTCTCTTTCAGTCCGAGTAGCTTTGTGGAATGGAAATAACAGAATTGCACAACAAAGGGACTGCACGGGCTGACGGAGCTGCAAAAAAAAAAAAAAACTAAATCCCAACATCAACCACAAACTCATTGTAGAACCGCTTCCTTAAACCACGGATAATCTGACAAGATTACCAACTGCACCAGAGTCCCCACACACTATAAACCAACTGACAATACTGTGAGTGTATAGTGCGGAGAAGCAGCTGACATGTTGGCTTTCTTTGTAACCAACCTTTAGCTACATAAACGAGTCCATACTTTGCCAATGTTACAAGTTGCTGCATCTCAGCTGTTAATTGTTCACATCACATGGAAGTCCTAGCATGGCTGTAATACTGTGAGTGTAGGCCAAGCGCCACTCTGCCTCAGCTTTTCGTCAAACGTCTTGTTTAATAGAGAGCCACGGTGATCTAGAAGTATGGTAACATGAGACTATGGCTGAACTGTTATTTTTATGTAGTCAACTGCAGAGTGCTCAGTGGAAAAAGATGTCTTTAAGAATCGTCATGTTCCCTTTTGCCTTTGCCCTTGAATGGTACGTCTGGGAACAGTTCCTCTTTGGCTTAAAGAGAGTATGCAGACACACACATGCACAGAAACAATGTTAACTTACAGTAGCAATGTTTTGGAGGTGACAACACTGGGAGTCTCAATACTCCACTGTTAGGATCTGAGCTTGTTCTTTGCATATAAAAATGCTATTCTAGGGAACATGTTTCATTTTGGAGAGGCTTTTGTAACTTTGCTAGATACTGCATTGTGTCTGCTGCACTATAAACAACACCCATCACAGCATTTCTGTGTCTGCAAGGGTAACTTCAAATCCCTGAACTCAAGTGCTTGGTTAGTGGAATTCAGCTCATATAGGGCACAGTAGGAGACACTGCCAACACATTTTGCCATAAGCTTATTTTAGCCAAAGCTGCGCCTTACAATCTATCAAACGCCCTGTTCACCACTGATGCTCTCACTCACTTTCTCTCTCTCTCTCTCTCTGTCTGTCTCCTTCTGTCTCTCTCACTATGTGAGAGGACAAGAATCTTCTGGATCTGGTTACAGCACAGTTGTGGGTAGCCAATCAACACCCACATTTGCTGAAAATAGACGTTGCACTTACTGAAAACATTTCACCTTCTGATACGTCCAATTTGCTAGCTTGGTGTATCTGCGTTTATGTTCGGCGGAACTTTCAACCAGGAAAGTCTCCAGGGTTTAAAGTTCCCCAGCATGTGAGCTGATGAAGATGACTTGAAAAAGAGAATTCAGGTTAAATGAACCTTTGAACCACCTTTGGCAAAAACACTTTGAATGTGAACTTGGAGCTTTTTTGTATTTTTTGATTTCACGCTTTGTTAGTTGTTACTACCTTCTAAGTAAATTGCAAAGCCAGTTGCTTACAAGCACAACAGGACAATAGGTCTACTCTAGTACACAACTATACCATAGCATTAGCCTGCACAAACTAGAGTTAGCAGAGCAAAGTTGGAGCGTGCTAATAAAGAAAAAGCTTGAAAGACACACATATGTGTTTTCCTACGGTATGTGACCAAACAACCAAGCTGGTAGGTCTTTGGAAGAATGTCTATGTACTCTTACTGTGTAGAAAACCATTCCTGTTCCTGCTGACAGGACGGCTTAATAGTGTGTGTAGTTGTGTCAAATAGAACTCAAATCCCACAGGGTTTAAAATGGTCAGCTCACCCAGATCATAGGTGAATAGGTGACTTTTTAACTTGCCAGGAATCTGTTGAATTTCTTGAGAAGTACGCCTCTGATATAACTGGACTAGAACCAGATGTGTGTTCAGTTCAGTTAGTGTACACCGGTGATTACCTCGAGTAAGGGAAGCAGGGACAGAAATCATACAGATGCGAGAAGTTCAGATGTCGTTTAGTTTGTAGCAGGTATCGCCTAAACGCCCTGCAGCCTTTTCTCTGTTAATATGCTTAATTTATTAAAATGATAACTTCTTTTGCATTGATGTCATGTAAAAATGTAACTGCAGAGTACGCTAAATAATAAGGTAAAATGATTAAAGGAAATATATTAATTTAAAAGATGTCTAAACATGTATATGTATATTTGGTTATGTAACGTGCCATTGAGAATTTATTCTAAAATAAAATGTTGTATTTTGTGTCATTTATGTGTTATCTCTTTTTTAAAATCTCACATGCAACACTTGGAGCACAATACAAGGGTTCATACTGTTACTGTGGTCATATTTTATTGTTCTATTTACACCGACACATCAGACAGACATTGCAGACAAAGTTTGTTTCACATTTTAGAAACTGCTTTACCTTTAAACTGCATTTAATGTTTCTCTTGTCCACAGTCAAAACAATAGAAGTGTTGATATGAGTGAAATTAGAGCACAGAGTCATGTCTTTTTCTCTGCAGCACCTCAGGGTGCTTCAGCTGATAGATGCATGCTGCAATATTTTCTCATTATCTGCTTCACTTGCTGTCTGTTTTGCTATGTTCGTTTAATGGATTTTTGGCACTTGTCTCTCCTTCATAATTAAAACAGTCACGGTCTCAGGAGAGTCCTTAGACCTGATAGACCAGCATTACTCTGCTGGATCCTGTTGTATCTTATTTTGTCCTTTGCTTTAATGATTTACCACAATACGCAGGTGAAATCTTGAGCTTGAGAATGACGCAGTAGGGAAATATTTCTCTGAATGCCTCAAAGATGCCGTCCTGCAGTTAGTGAGAAACCCCCAGGTCCTGTAAGTCCACGTCTGATGTTTTAAGACGTCATGGATCCTGCAGAACCTTTTTATAAAAAGTAATATAGAATTGATCCAGGTCAGACAACTTTCCACCTCCACCTCAGGAAAATCTGAGTGACGAGTACACAGTGGACTGGGCAGGCTCTCTGGTGGGTTCCTGTTGTCTCGGTGCACCCTGGGAAACTACTGCATACACCACCTGTAACATTGCAAATGGAAAAAAAAAGTTAGTGAAATGCATACAAGGTAAAATTTATGGACTATTCAAGGCCAGTCAGAGGAAACAAACTATGTTGAGGGCACTGCAAAGGGCATTCAGTCGAGAAACAGGACATACACCCACCTCTTTGTTCTGCTGGGGCTTGGGGGGAGCTGTAAAATGCAAAAAATAACATAAAAAACAGTGAATGCACAATGCTAAAGTAACTTTCTATCAGTGTTATAAGGTACACAGTAAGAACACAAGATACCTTTGGCTTTGTGAGAGGAAGAGCTACGTTTCTGGGGTATCGGGCACCGAGGTGGGGGCTGTGGAGCCGGGTGTGGTTGGTCTCCGTACGCAGCTGCATGTGTGGACAGCGTTCTGGGAAGTGGCTGGGGCTTGACTTCTGAACTCAGAAAACGAGCCAATCCCAGAATGATGGGAAGACAAAGAGAAGCGCCGGCACAGACCAAAACCCTGTGCAACACACTCCTCTGAGAGGGGACAGCTAGGGGAGGACAGAACAATGCACACAAGCAATGCAATTAGACTTTTCTATTTGAATTTTTTTGATATTTTGATGTATTTCTTTTATATAGTTCTGCTCTTTTTTCGCTTTTGTCAGAATAACTAATTTAGGACTGCAAATACAGACACATACATGACAAAGAACAATGACACACATTTGGCAATAATACATACCTGCAGTGATGTTCACATGCATGACATGCCCCTGTTCAGTTATACCATTTTCCCAAACAACGCTGTATGCGTAAGAACCTGCGTCTGATTGGGTGACGCTCAGGAGATCCAAAATTTGTTTTGTTTTATTGGGTGAGAGTGTCACATTGTTAAAACGGTGCCTCACACTTTCGTTTACATGCTGGGACATAGCAGTCGGTGAATTTGTCCACTTCCAGTGCCCCATCCAAGAGGCTCCACAGTGCTCGACCACGCGAAACAGAGACAGACTGCTCCCTGCTGGTACATGAAAGGTTTCAGATCGGCCCAGAATAGCCTGGACGCATTGCTCAGCACGGACACCTGAAAAAGGGAAGTCTCTCTTTAACTCATCAGATTGCAGCAAGAAACAGTATGTTGTCATTTCGCACATTAGTGACTGTTACTGTTTTAATTATGCAACATGTTGATGAAATCTTTGTCATCTCTTTAATCTTTTTCAAATTACCATAGCAAGACCGTATGTTACCATTAAGAGGCTGAGTATTTGACTGATAAAGATAACTATACACTTATTCTATGTCATATAACACACACCACACAGGCACGCAAAGATTGCTTAATAATTTGGGTTGTTTTGTTATTTCGTCACATTCATAGGGCAGCTACATTACAAAAGACAATATGTTAGAACTTATTTTAAAAGATCTTTAAAAGGTCTTTATCGTTACCTTCACTAGAGCTGATGAAACAAATGTTTATTCTAAGGCATACGCCTGTCCAGTCTTAGCCAACCAAGTTCCTCAAATACAACATAATGTATGGGGGAGATTTATTATATAGATTTTTAATTTCTGCCTGTAGAATCAGAATTCTGATTCTGATTCTGATTATATAGATTTTAGTGAGATTTCAGATCTACATGAACAAAAACGTGTTACTTACCAGTATGAAGAAGGCAGAGACAGCCGATGGCACTGAGGAGATAGTTACCCATGTCTGACTGTAACAGTGTCTTGGTCATGGCTCATCAGAGGTCAGTTTTACTTCCCCGTACAGATTAATTTTACTTCTTGGGAAGGGCTGGGTAATAAGCATGGCTTTGTTGGAAACCCACACTGCTCGTCCAAGTGAAAGAGCTCGCTCCTTCTCTCACTTTCTTTTCCTTTTCTCAATCATTTGACATGCTTTCCTTCCTTTATCCTGCTGTTACATGCCCAGATAGAGGTAAAGGAAGGAAGTGACATAGTGATCATCCAGCCCCCTCCACACACACACAC
>NW_023340257.1:7423514-7423930 GCF_004916995.1 Morone saxatilis | reverse complement strand
TAGTGATCATCCAGCCCCCTCCACACACACACACACACACACACACACACACACACACGTCCGACAAGGCTCACATAATAAATTGTTTCAACAGGAAAGGGGCCAGTTTCCAGGAACAGCCACAATGAAAAACTAATAAAGAAACTTATTTAGTTTTGTGTATATGAACTTTTTTATCTATTATGTATTTTACATTATTTACAATTGTATACAAGCCAAACACATCTAACAATAACCGCAAAGTCGCAAAGTTTTAATGATTTGAGGAAGTTCATCCCTGTCTGAACAAAGGGGTTTTCTCTATGTGTACATTCCCTATTCTCAGCCACAAACCGCTAACCATAACCTTCAAAATAAAAGCTGCTTGTCACGCTCCTGTTCATACCGGGCATTAAGAGATATCCCTTCCCCGTGTG
>NW_023340257.1:7422942-7423503 GCF_004916995.1 Morone saxatilis | reverse complement strand
CTCCAGTGTAAGTGATAAGGGACTGGAAGTTGGAAAATGTGGCAAAGCCTGGTTTTATTTTGTAAAGAATAACCGGACGTTTCATACGCAATGATTCCGTGCGGTTTGACTCTGGGCAGCGGCGCGCTCGTTCAGTGTCGCTCCACGCAACCCCACTCACATGATGTGCACCAATTTAACGATGTGTGCTATTACAGTAGTTCATTTAGGTTACTTACGTCATTATTTAACTTTGGTGAGAGACCCATTGGCTGAAAACGGTCGAAAAACTGGAGGTTTTCAGGATATTTCACATCAGTTAGTGTAGTTTTATATTTGGCATTAGGTTTTTTTTTTTTTTTTTACCTTTGTTTGCAATTCAGTTTATTTTCCGCTAGTTTATTTATTTATTTTTAATTACAATATGGGAGTATTTGTCAGGGACAAGCTCGAAGAAGTTCAGAATCGGAATTACAGTGATATAGACATCCAGTGTCAGTAAACATATATGTATATGTGCACCAGTGCTTCACAGTGTTTACAAATTTGACCGAATTGACAAAGACTAAAACACTTTTTATT
>NW_023340257.1:7390741-7422850 GCF_004916995.1 Morone saxatilis | reverse complement strand
CAACGTGGGCTATGAATTCGGCCTAATTTTACACCAGATGGCAAAAAATAATTAAAGTTGTGAATATTTTGTGCTTCAAAATTCAAGTTTCTTCCAATAAGCTAAAAAAAAACAATAGTGTGGACCACAAGAACAGAAATAAAGGGTGGACTTCTATTGAACCTGATAGTTTACGGACATGAATAACTGAATGAATCTGTGTGTTCCTTCCAACAATTTATAAACCCAGAAATGACACAGTTGCCACCCCCAACATTTGTTTTACTTTAATGATATCGCTTTCAAATGTTATGTATACTTGCATATTTGTATCTTTATATTGTTCTCTTTTCTAGTGTTTACGTTTTTAAAGGAAATGTGTGGGGGAAAGAGACTTTCTACAGCTCATTCTGTGTTGGAAGTGTACACTGTGATTGAAATAATGAACGAATAAGCCCGATGAATGAATGTCCTTTACGCCTCAGTCTTTCTGGCGTAATTACAATGTTTATGAAATCAATTCGGCCTGTGTTGAGGTGTAGCTCCTTCCCACTTGTCTCCCCGGGGGTCACACCGGCTGCGGGATGGGTAAATCCTCATGTACATGGATCACTAACTCCGCCCGGCCCAGCCGCCACGTCAAAGACCGCCAGCGACAGAACAAACGAGCGCACCCTGTGATCCCACTGACTGTCGGTGAATGAAAACTGATAAACAAAGAACCGGCGACTTGTCAGGAAAACACACAACGCTCCTCAAGCTCCACGGAAACATGGAAACTGGTAGGTTGAGAGCCAGTCCGCCTCGGTTGAGCCGGCCCGGGTGAGCGCAGTGTGTGACAGGGAGAGGATGACAGCTGAGTGCGGGAGATAATAGCTAACGGGCTAGCTTAGCATCCAGTGCGTTAGCATGCCAGCCCGCTAGCATGACTCCGCCGTCGTTCACTGTGCCAGGGTTCACGGTTTCTGGCCGATAGACTGTCAGCGAGGCAACCGAGAGCCGACCCGCAGACACAGACCGGTAACACGCCTCAACGCGCCCGCTACACCCGGTGTCGGGTTCGCGTTAGCTTGTGTAGCTCGCTGGCTCGCTCGGTGGTGAAGAGAGGAGTTGGAAATGCCAGAAGCTGTCAAACTCTTTAAAGTGGTCGCGGTTCGTGTAAGTGGGGGGTGGGGGGGGGGTCGTCAGTAAAGCACCGTTTTGCCGCCGTAGTTTGACCCGTCAGAGCAGCTTTTAGTAGCTTTGAACAACGACCAACGCTGCCTGCCAACCTTTAACCAGCCGAGCCAGTGGAGTAGGGTTGTAACGATTTCACTGTGTGTAACCTCAGCTCTAACTTTACTTGTTGGTAAGCTTGGGCATTTATATAAGACCTGTGTGTAATTGTTCTCTTCTGCAGAGGAAATATCCGTCTACATTGTATGAACCGGTGTATGGACCTTGGCAGTGTGATAGTGTGCTGGTCGTTGGACCTTTGTCAGCCAGTGTGGGTGACGGTGAGGCGCCACTATTAGGCTCCATGCCAATTGTAGTTCAGCCCTTTGCACATGGAGCAGGGACAGACACAGGGAAGTGCTTAGCTAATATAAAGCCAGTTGTGGGAACCTATGATGTGTAAATGTGCAGGTCACCCTGGCAGCCTGTGCTTTGGCCCCTGTCCATAGAAAACCACTGTGATGTCAGTCCTCACCATTCATGCCCCACTTGGTGAATAACAGCCTGATCCACTAACTGACTGAGCCTTGGGTTGGTTTCCAGTGTCTGCTCTTCGGCACACACCCTTCTGATGAAGCCGCCGCCAGCTGATACTATAGATACATCTCTTACTATTTCCCCTTCCTGATCCATCCCTGCTCATAAGTGTCAGAACATTTGACAGTTGCCCCACCAGCACAACTGTGATTGGTTGACGCGGGACCCCATGCAGGCCCCTGCTCTCAAAATATTCTCTGCCTCAGGCCTGGTTCTGCTTCTTTTTTTTTTTTTTTTCCTGTTATATGGGCATGACGGTTAACGAGGTTTGACACTGTACTAATCTGCGGCGGTCAGTGCATCTCAGCTTCGTGTTGATGGAAAATAACAGAATGCAGCCGAGAGAGAGAGAGAGAGAGAGGTCGGACTCTAGGCAGCACGCGTGACTAGGCAATGTCCCTCTCAATGTTTAATTGCTCTGCACCATTATTTGACGGAATTACAAACCATATATCAGCGCCGGTTTGATTCTGTCAGAGTGTGTGTGCGCCTCTCCTTCCAGTGTCCAGTGGGATTAGGCTAAACAAGCTTTTCAGTGTGTTCCTCTTCACAGATGGAGCCAGATGAGTGGTACCAACGAGCTCTGGTCGGCCCCAAGCTCCCAAGGGTCTCTCATAGCACCACTAGAAAGCGGTCTTGATTTATTCCTTGTTTGTCTTCACTTTTATCAGAGCTCTAATCATAATTGTACTCAGTAATATCTTTAATGGACTGTTCTCCACTGCAGTCACTGTATGGATGTTGGAGAAAGAGATGTAGCAGACGGTTTGAGTATTCAATAAAGGATCTGCTGGTAGTTTATGACTTATCGATCTGGTATTTTCCAGGCATTTCTGGGACATCTGAGAGTATGTGAGTGCTCATGAATCCCATCTTAAGAGGGAAGTGTGTATGCCTTAAGTGCACAGATGAGTCATGGGAACTGGGACAGCAGGAAATTCCTCCTCTCGGTTATAGTCCGTCAAGCTGTAAAGTGTTCCTGTTACAAGTCAGCTTTTGTTTGTGCTTGTCTTCCCACCTTCACTGTTTAGCCGTTCATTCCCTTCATCCTTCCTTCTCTACCTCCCCCTTGCTGCGTTTCCAGGTCTGAGTCAGGAGAAGGTCGCCACCTTCCTTAAGCGACTGCGGGCCGAGCCGCGCTACCTGTTGGCCCAGAATGTGTCGACCTGCATTGACCCGTTGGAGGTTTGTCTGCACCGGCAGACTGTCCAGGATACTGTGCACATCTTCCAGCACTCTATCCCCACAGAGGGCAAGCCCGTCACCAACCAGAAAAACTCAGGTAGCACCCAATGTAGTACAGCAACATTCAGTTCCATGCACACTTTACACAGGGAGAAGACATTTCCATACAAGTCCTCACAACATTACAGAGCACAACCAAATGTTATTCAGCACACTTTGGTAAGGGAAGGTATTTCTGAAATAAATGGAATTTATATTTAGACATTTTCACACACCGTCAGCCAGCAAGTCTGCATTTTAATTCAGAAAACACAAGCTGCAAAACTTTGCTCAAACTGTAAATGTGTTGTTTTAAATATTTCTTGACAGCAATTAGGACACACTAAAATCTGGCACTGACAACACATGGCGTGTGTTAAGTCTGCTGTTTTCTGGCAACGAATGGTGTTTTGCTGCGTGGACTCCAGTGCCTCACAACCACCACGCCACCATGAGTGGTGCAGCTGGAACCACTCATTATGTGTTGGTGGATATAGTGTAGGCTACAAAAGTTAGCCTTGCCTCAAAAATACTCTAAATGTCTTGGGGAAAAAAGTCTAGAGACGGATGAGCAACCTGGAGACAGCCCAGTGCCGACCATGTTCCAAAGCAGACCATATAGGTTTTGTAACTGATAAATGGTAGCAGTAGCATGAGAGAGACATAGAACTTGCTTCAAATAGGTCGATCCAACGCCGACATCATCCTTGAAACTTGTGGCAAGCTTCAAAAGACATCCACACAAGTTTGTTAGAGCACAAACAACCCAGCTGTTGCCTGCATAAGCACATGTATTAAGTACTTACCAACCTGCATGTTTCTCTAAATCGTTGTTATTTTTTATCACTAGGGAGATGTTGGATCTTCTCGTGCCTCAACGTCATGCGACTTCCCTTCATGAAGAAGTTTAACATAGAGGAGTTTGAGTTTAGTCAGTCCTATCTCTTTTTCTGGGACAAGGTAAGACACTGAAGCACGCATCTGTTCTCTGTTCCTCATTGTGCTGTTTCACTCTTCATGGGCTGAGAGATGTGCTGTATATGTTTCAGAATCTTGTTTTTTTTTCATGTTGTGTGTGTGTGTGTGTGGAAGGGATCGTTGGTAATAAGTTGTGTGTGTATTTCTGGTTTGATCATTTTATTTTTGCCTTTTAAGTTATTAGGGCTGTAACGTTCTGGTAAATGGATGTTTTTGTTGTTTTGCAGTCGGGACATCGTGTGTGACTGAGTGAGTGTGTGTATGTGTGTGTTATTATGTAGGGCTCTATTACTATACAGTTATTGTCCACCTAAAACCCTCTTTTGTTTGTTGTGTGGTCAGTGCTCTTCCAGGGTCGACGTCACAATGACACCTTCCTGTTATTGTTTTTATCTTTCTCTGTCTCTTTCACTCTCTGGCCTTGTGTCTTTTTCTCCCACATGTTTAGACTGTTGGTCCAGCATAAATACACCTTTCTTTGTGACAAATGCCAGCCGTAGGGATTTACGGCCTGGACACACAGCCTGCGTGAGCAGCGTGTCTCAGGCACAGCTGCAGCCATGCTACACTAGAGAGTGGAGGTCTTGTCTATTTTTCCCACGAGCCACGTGTGGTTCCGACCAAAAAAAGACATTGAAAAGGATGTTCATACTCATATTGACATTATTCCAGCAACATGAACACGATTCACTACAGTTTCAATGTCTATATCTGTAGAATATGTCACAGAATATATATATATATATATATATATATATAAACTGCTCCTGCGGGCAGTGTGGCATGGCTGTAACAATGACTGTAATACTAGTTCTAAAAAAAGGAGATGTCGAGATCTAACAATATCCTGTCGTAAGCCAGTAGCTTATCACATTACACTAGAGGTGTCAAGTCTTAAGTCTGCCAATTCAAGTAATTCAGGCCTCTGTGTCTGAATATTGACCATTTAAATGGCTTTCAAAGCTGTGCTAATAGCTGTTTGACCTCTAAAGACACATGTTTTAATAATTAGTGATGATACAGTGCCTGCTTCACATGCTCTTAGTCAGTTTTATTGTTCTGGGATTTTCCCAGGTAAAGATGTGTGATGCTTGAATGTTCTTAGTTTCGTGTCCCAAGTCAAGTGAGGGTTTCAGAGGTCGAAGCCTAGTCAGTAGTCGTGTCTCATTCAAGTCTACGTGCCTTCATTACATACAGTAGTGTTACATTATTAGATTGTGCAGACCCCTCGCAGTTTCTCTGTTTACTCACGTGTCTCTCTGTTGTGTTTGTTCCTTTTTCTACAGGTTGAACGTTGCTACTACTTCCTCCAGGCCTGTGTGGAGACAGCACAGAGGAAGGAGCCAGTGGACGGACGCCTGGTCCAGTTCCTGCTCTCCAATCCAACCAATGACGGAGGACAGTGGGACATGCTGGTCAACCTCATTGGTTAGTTCTCATTACAGCACATAACATCACATTTACAAGAAATTCATGTTGATTAATTGACTAACCCTTGTAATTTGTGCAATTCCAGGTATTTGGTGATTAGTAAAAATGTACTTTAAATATTTCAGTGTTCTAAAAACACTGGGGGAACATGTTTTCTGCCTGGGTTGAAAATATTATTTTAATGTGTTTTATATGGTCTTGTCTCTAGAAAAGTATGGCGTCATCCCAAAGAAATGCTTTCCAGAGTCACACAGCTCAGAGGCCTCACGCAGAATGAATGACATCCTTAATCATAAGGTGCTTTCCTTTTTCTTCAGTTAACCCCAATCAAGCTCTCGTACCTGTGAAGCAGTGCTCACTGTTGTGTTTATTTCACCGTGTCTCATAGCTGAGAGAATACTGCCTAAGACTGAGGAACATGGTGGCCAGTGACGCTACTAAAGCGGAAATATCTGATGCTGTGGACACCATGATAGAGGAGGTAAGACTGAGAGTTCATACAACTGTGCGTAATTTATAACATAGAGGGAATTTCTACTGCAGGGATTTTCCCAGGGAACCAAGAACTTTTCTGAGGGACTTTAGTTCCTCCAGAGTAAATTCCATGTCCAAAGGCTCAGCAACTATCAGGGCAGAGTTTGCAGGGCTGAATGTCACTGAGTGATCAAACACAGACTTTGCAGCTGCTACAACTATGTACAGCTTCATTCGCCAAATAAGTATGCATTGAATAACTCTGGTATCAATATTAATACAAGGTATGGAAATATCTGGTCATGTAACATTAAAAACAGCTATGTAGTCTGCTTCATGACTAACTTGAAAAGCAAGAAACACAAGTTAAGTTGCTGTTTGTTTCATCACAGTCATGTAGTAAAGCAGAAATAAATGACATCAGATACTCAGCAGATCGTCTCATTTTCTTATAAACGACATAAAGTTATAATTTATGGCAAAACTGTCGTATTGAATTGCAATAAATTGTACCAGTGTACCTAATAAGGTGATCACTGAGTGTACATGCAGAAATCAAGAGTTTGCACCTTGTTTTAACTTTTGTAACATTGTTCCATTTTTACCAGAAGAGGGGGCTGTCAAATAATACTTCACTGAGTGTGGCAACATCCAGTGAAACCTAAAAGCAGTCTGCTTGTAATCAGCGTTTGGGTTAGAGTTAATCTCGGAATAAGGTTTGGGTGATATGATGGTAAATGTCAACATTACACCATCCAAATAGGAGGGCTACATTTTAAGCAGCTGTCATTAAGAAGCTTGAGCACTTATTAAAAAAATAATTCCTTTTGTAATACCTACATCATTAGGATTTGAAATCAGAATGACTTAATACAGGAACATTTATAGCACAATAGCATTGTCACCTATGCTACAAACTTGCATTTGTAGTGGTTTGTGCTGTACCGGAAGACGTCTTGTAGGTAACTTTCATTTCCTGTCTGTCTTCCAAAGCTTAAAAAAAACAGTCTGCTTAATAGAACTTACAAATGATCTGCCTGAGCCTGTAAATACACATTAAAGCTTATTGTAGCATTATGGTTAGTGCTCTTTCCATATTGTCATTTCCTTTTACACAGGGCTCCTGCA
Organism: Morone saxatilis; assembly: GCF_004916995.1. Lineage (NCBI taxonomy): Eukaryota > Metazoa > Chordata > Actinopteri > Moronidae > Morone > Morone saxatilis. Next base: position 7,415,884 of record NW_023340257.1, on the reverse strand, counting down.
TATCATCTTCCCTATTTTTACACAATGCAGAATTGTATGTATTTATTTTAATAAGACATTTTATGATACACTCTGTTGACAATGTGCTGCTGACTGTGTACTGTACATGAAAGCGTACACATGTATAATGTGCACTCATCACTGCTGCAGAGTGTAAAAGCAACAAACAAAAAAAATCACCTGCACACGTGTCACAAAGTTAAAGATAGGGATCTTGTTTATGGAACTTTCTATTACAAAGCATCTGACGCTGGATGGTGACGACAATTACACCTCCAACACACAAAATAAAAGCTGCATGTGGCTATGTAAATCTTTCACAGTGTCACACACGTAACGTGTTATTAGATGCACATACGCGTGCAGTGAAATACAGTCATGTGCCTACACTGTGTTGTTTGGCCTACTGTGTGTGTGTGTGTGTGTGTGAAGGGCCAGTCAGTCAATCAGCCTCCCATTGAGACGATTGCACACAGAACAGGGGTCTGGTTAAACAGCCTTTGTTGTCAGCTGTTTAGTTGTATTGTGCTGCTGGCTGGTTGCTTGTTTAAACAGTCGCCTGTATCTCACAGTGCCTCCATGGATGCCCAGCCATCACCACACACACACACACACACACACACGTTGTGCAACAGTAAAAACTGTTCCCTTGCACTGCACGACAAGTTGGGGGCCGGAGGGTTGTCAGTGTGTTTGTTTGTCCACCTGGAAGTGGTTTGTTTTGCGAAACACCACGCTGTCACGGTCGCTTGTGATGGAGGATTCAGCTAGTCAAAAGAACGACCAGCGTAAAGAGAGCCAAATTGTTCAAGGATATTGTCACAAGTACATTTGAGCAGCATCAGTCTAAGAACCATCATCCATAATGGGACACCCACTATAATGCAAAGAGTTATATCTTTAACATGTTTATTGATGTCATTTGTTATTTGTTTTTTTTCTTAAACCTTTCGTTGCTTCTGATCCTGTTATCACCCCCATAGTAAGAGATATGTCACGTTATCACACACATTTGGGTAGGGCATGTTTTCACTTAATATGTGTCAATTTTGTTCTGCAGAGAGCTTCATAGTTGCACTAAATACACTGTTCTACTGTGATAAATTGATAAATCAGCCCAGTGATGACCAGTAATTATTGTTGATCTCTAAAAAATATAAATATCGTGTTCAGTTGATTAGTTAATCAGATAGAATTATTATTTATTTAGTAAAAATATGCTGGTCAGATTTTCTTAAAATTTAAGATTTGCATGGATGCCATTGTAAACTGAATATCTTTGACAATTTTTCAGACAAAATAATCATTAATAATTAATTGAACAAATAACCAATAAAATGTTCATAATGTAAACATTCCCTTAATTGTAGACACAATCTACAAAATGTCCCATAACCCAATCTACAGTGTTTAGAAAGTGACCCCACTTGTGGTCCTGATCCCAAGGATTACAAATTCTGTGCTATTGTATCATCAAAAGTAATATACTATATGTGTAAATAGTAATTTGGCATCATCACTGCACCAGAACATTTTTTAAATCATAACATTATTAGTCTAACTTTAAAACAATGAATGCCAGAATTAATGTGAAATTAGAATTATTTTATTTAAATGTAAACACTGACTGTAAGCTGTGGTATTAAACCACGACAACAGCAGCACTGATGGTGAACAGCTAGCACATTAGCTCTGTAAATTAGGAAGGATGTGATAAACCTGAGGTGATTGGCATCTTATCAGGCTTAGTAGACCATTCAGTGTGTATGAGTACTGTGACATTACAGCACCTTTAGGAGCTGTTTGTGTTCATGAGGTTTACAAACAAACCATGGTAATTTCACACATGTCTCACAGTGTGTGCACAACCACTTCATTGCTGTGGACATGCATGCTCTGTGTGTGTGTGTGTGTTTGTGTGTAGGCTTATGTAGCTGAAGTGGGAAGCTGGTGTTTCCTCACATGCGTTTGCATCTATGCGTGCACACGTGTTTCTCTGGATCAAGGTGACGTGTCAGTCCTACTTTGCTGTGTGTGGAGGTGATGCTGTCCATCCTCTCTACGTGGCAGCTCTGATTCTGCCCTGGTCTTCATCACTTCGGCCCCACACACACTCCAATGACAGGCAACCGGGGTCAAAGTCTCTGCTTCCACTTACTGTACCCAGGGTGTGCTTGATTTTAAATGGGTCTCTTTGCGTGTCAAGAATCTATCTAGAATCTAGCACTGGTCAGGCACATCAGTTAAAACCAAACCACATCACATTTCTCTAAAAACCTCTGCAATAGGAGCGTAGCCCATTTTAACCTGCACCTGCGTTAAGTACGGGCAAACTAGTCGTGTGCACCATGAAGGTTTCTTTTTATAGAGGCTGTTAGGATGACAGTATCCATATGCTGCATCATTGAGGCAGAGAGGATTAGTTTAAGTTTCAAAGCCAGTCGTTTGCTTTCATGCTGTATCTGGTGTGTCTCCCTGTTCCTCTACTCTCACTTACACAGACAAGTAGGCAACACACACACACACACACACCGACACACAAATAAAGGGACATTCACTGGTAACTGTACATACACATACAGTTCCTTACGCACAGATGGTATCCCTCACACCACAACTGTAGCCTTTCCATGCTCCATTGCGTCATGGAATCAGAAACACCATGTGCTGCTCTGGTCTTGGAGAGTGATTCCTACGACAGGACTAATTTGTGAGACAGCCGTCAAATCACAGAGGAACTTTTTTTGCAGCTGAGCGGCTCAGCGCTGTCGGCTATTGGCTCAGTTGGTTTGTTGTTCGATGTGGGTGGCTTCCTGTAGATGTGTCATTGTTTGGGGCTGCAACGATAGTTTTGCCAGTTCAGAGATGTCCACTCACATTTCTTGAATTTCTTTTCGCCATTGTTAGAATTTAACAATGACCACATGTGTTGCATGTTTACAAAACATGAAAGTTTAATCAAAACCTTGCTCATTTTTATCCAAATTGTTTGCATGGTGTCATTTGCTTACACTCACAAGTCCAGCTTCTAGACAATAGTTATAAATTTACTTCAGAGTAGCAATGAGACGCATGTTTCGCCTCAATTTGGCATGGACTGGTTGAGAGCCGGCTTCAGACGCCAATTATGTCTTGAGTGGCTTTTCTTGGTATTAAACTGTTAAAATGATTTCTACTAAAAGTAATTTGTCTACATTCTTTTCAAAGCAAAAACTAATTTCATTAAACAAAATGCTCTAATTTAATCATGTCTCATCATGAATAAAATCTACAAAATACAAGGGACATTTCATGCAGTTCATTTCAAAGACTGGTTATGTGAAAACAATTATTTGGCATTTATTTCCAGTGTTAAATCTGTATCATTGAAATAACAGTCAGTGACAGGTGCACACTAAAATATGGCAGAAGCAAAGTAATTTATTATTTATGTTTTTTTTTTTCTGTAAAACAAAATAAAATACAAGCTTACAGAAACTAAACCATTCCCTGTCTGTCTAAATTTAGTTGGGCAGCTTAGCTGGTGTATTTCATTTTAAATGCCTTTTAATGCAACATGCTATATCAAATACACACATGCTACAATAACTTTTTATTTTTCAGGAAAAATTAAAAAACAAAAGTCAGTTAGGTGTTTTTGTTTTTTTTTCCACAAAAGCAAAACTCAAACATCCTTCCATACAATGAAAGCAGAGTATGCAATGTTGTTACTGTGTCAGTGGCGTCTGTGGACCACACAGATAGTCCAGGGGAGCAGGGAGGCTGAAGCCCGGTTTCCCAGCCCCACCGTGATCTTGAAAACTGAAAAACCTTACCCAAGGTTACCAATAAATCCAAATACATTGTTGTCTGTTGCCATAGGCTTGGTCTGCTTACTGTGTGTGTTACTCTCACTCCTAAGTCCAGGTGATTTGTTTGTTTGGGTCACGTAAAACAAACATGCAAAGGGATGCCAGCCAGTCAACACTGGAGCACAGATGCTATCAAACATTAGCTGCGGTTAGCCCCAATAGCGTGCAGTCAGTCAGCTTATTGTTTATAGCAAGACACGCAAACTCGCCATGTCACAGAATTGAGACTGACCTGAGGTGGACCTTCTGCTAGAGACTGATGAAGCTGAAGAGGAAAGCTGCCTGTTAACAAACTCCATCAGAATCACTTATAACAGCTGCTTCCTGTAACCTGTTAACAGTTCCGATGTTTAGAATATTAAGATATAAATGAGACGGCCTTTGAAGTTACAATCCAAACATGAGTCAAATCCTTTAGAGTTAATTAGTAACGCGGGTTGGCCTCCCTATTCTTTCCACCTCTCTGTATCCCTCTCACCTCTCTCTCTCCTTCTTTCTCTGTCACTCATGTATATCTGTCATTGAGGCGGCAGGTGTTTCAATATTGATCCTGCTCTGATGTCAATGTGGCTGTTTATTCTCTCACTGAGGTCTCTCTGTCTGTCGAGCCTTTCCCCTCACACCTACTTTATTTCCCCTGCCAGGGGAGGATGAGTAGGCGCGAGGCTGAATTGGCATTAAGAGAGATGCTTTCAGTAGGTCTCAGGGCATCTAAAAGAAGAATTGTAAAGTGAGTGGAAAGGTTTAAAGTTACCAAGGAGAGCAGAGTTATTCTTGGAAGACGGAGACCAAAAAGAGGAATGAGGAGAAAAGGGTGGGGGTCAAGGGGTTACAGAGATGTCTTGTCAAGGTGCCGAGGGCATCTGGTCAAACACAGACCAGACAAGGGAATGGACACCTTGGCATGTCATATTGCCCACAGGGCAGTCTAAACAAAGTAGTTGAATTAGGAGGAAAATGATTCGGGGAGGACGAGTCGTCGAACAGATGCCTTTGTTGACTCGGCGCATGTGTGTATTTTTACGTGTCTGTACTTTTGTGACCGTACGACTTTCTGTGATGAAGAAGGGGATTGCTTGCTTGTGTAAGCCGAGCCTGGATTTATGCATTTTCGTGTGTTTGTTTCTGTGCGAGCGCGTATGTTTTGGGTGAGAATAGTGGGCTGAGAGGGCTCAGTGTCTCCTAACCAGAAAGCAAGAATGTCATCTTTATGTAGGGACATTTAATATGTGTTGACTAAGCATGGGAAACTGCTGCCATGGCTGCGATATTTCTCCAGGCCGAGCCAAAAATAACCCCCCCGTCGGCTTTATACTCAGCTAGACAGAAGTTTGTTTGTCTGGATCAGTAGTAGTACTCTGACTTAAAGTCTATTGGAAATGTGTCCTTTGTGACACCCATATTCGAAGCAGTTAGTGTGATGTATCACCATTCATCCTCACAATCAGAACAATACTCACTGTAGTACATACTGTGCTGCAGACCCACTGTACGTGTGCGCCGGCCTCCTGTGAAACCAATGTATCACTGTCTTGTCGCACTTCTTTTATCTACCACCAACAATGGACTGCATCTTAATGTCAGCCCCTTTTTAATTGTATTTGATAGGAAAAGCATCTGTTGAGTCCTGGGAGAGGAGAGGAGAGCAGAGGATGGGAGAGGTGAAAAGCAAAAGGGGAACATTCCTGAGATAACTATATCAGAGGTTAGAAAGGACAGATTGACAGACGGCCCAGTCCAAACAACCCAATTTAGCCCACAGGAACTCAGTCTGAACTTCAGCACCGCAGGAAGACACACATGGAGGGAGGGGGAAAGGGTGTGGGGTACAAATGGGGAAATGGAGGGATATGAAGTAGATGGAGGAGGGAGAGAAGCACTGTTGGGAGGAAAGTGTAGGGAAAGTTTAGATAGGCCCAGGAACTGATGGATGAGTGTATGTGTGGACTGACATTGGGTTGAAGGGGTTAGATGAGCGGGAAATTCGATTTGCAAACTTCTCCAACAACCTCCCTAAAGGCAAGGAAGCACTTTCTTTTCATAAGGTACTCGCATTCAAGCCTCATTGTGTTGTAACAGTATACTACCCCTGCACACATACAATTAGGTCACCTCTGGCTTTGTTAAAATGGAGATACTGTTTGTTCATTCTGAGTTTTTGATTCATGAATCAACTGTGTGTGAATGGTAAATATTAGTTTAACACAGATTAGGTCGGCCTTCAAGCCAGCAATTTGTTAAAGAAGTTGATGTTTGCATGTGCTGTACAGGTGTTCCGGGTGGCCAGTGTTTGTCTAGGCAGCCCTCCTGAGACCATAAGTTGGGAGTACAGGGACAAGGACAAGAACTTCCATCGCATGGGACCCCTCACCCCTCAGGAGTTCTACACGGAGCACGTGAAACCCCTATACAACATTCAGGACAAAGTATGAGACCCATTAAACACATTAGATAGGTCACGACTCACTGCTGTTCCGGTTCTGAGCTTGTATGATAATTCTCCATCCTCAGGTCTGCCTCGTGAACGACCCTCGACCTCAGAACCCTTACGGGAAGCTGTACAGTGTTGAGTTCCTAGGCAACATGGTTGGGGGCCGCAGCACTCTGTACAACAACCAACCCATCCAGCTGCTTAAAAAGGCTGCCGCTGATTCCATCAAGGAGGGAGAGGTAGGTTGTGCCAAACGGGCGTCACTGTAGAGAAGTACGAACATTTGAGCGTGTCTGCATGTGTGGACTTCATAACTCTGAACATGCGCTACTGTTTTTCTCTTAGGCCGTGTGGTTTGGTTGTGACGTCGGGAAACATTTCCACGGCAAACTGGGCATCAACGACATGAATGTGTGAGTATAATTCAAAGACATCCGGTGTCTGTTGTTAAATAACTGAAATGCTTATATTGTTATGGGTACAGACACCAATCAAGTGTTAACCATGAATGGGAGTGGTTTGACATCATGTGGATTTTTATATTACAAAATATATACACAGGTTTAGTTATTTGCAATGCTGATGAATCTAGTCCGCTGCTCACTTGATCCTGATATTAGAATCAATAAATGTAGTGTTACTAATATGGCTTTAGTTTCTTTATTTGTCGAATGTAGTAGGGTTAGGGATGCAGTAAAACACCCTTAGGGGAGGTGTGATTTCTGGGCAAGTAGTTTTGAAAAATGCAATACTTATAGGAGAATGCAACAATACAATCATACACACCGAATAGTGTTTTCACCACTGTCACTTTACTGAACCTTGCAACTCTAGCCCCCTCCTCAACACTCCTCCAAACTGAAAATATCTTCAAATCAATTTTACAACTGAATAGGCCCACTTCTGATCTGCCTTCAGGAGGTGTCTGGAGGAAAAGTTGCTTATCTTTGCCCTTCAGGTGCAGCAGCAGCAGAGTCTGAGTTGCTGGCGCCAGGCTTAAATTTACCCACTGAACAAAACCAGCGTGGTGCCAAACGTCTGGTGCTATCTCTGTTGATGCTCATCTTTCAGACACATCTTTTTTTGTACCGGTAGATTATAATTGAAATGAGGGTGAGTCTCAATGGACCCTCGTTTCTACAGCCATGCTCAAGAAAGGAATGAAAAGGTGAGCTGGTTAGGCCATGCTGAATCCCAGGTTTATGAAGGGTCTGCTTGTAGCTTTTTATGGTCATCACATCTTTTCTGCCCCTACGAAAAAGCTATATTAGGATTGTTGGCATGTGATATGGAGAAATGTCATCTTATCATCGTCTCTTGAAAAGATCCATATGTAGGTAAAATCGAGGACAGCGTTTAAACTTTCTTTTCACGAGGAGGTAGTGTAATGTGACTTTTCTGCGTATGTGTTCGCGCACAGGTTCAACCATGAGCTCGTGTTTGGAGTTTCGGTGAAGAACCTCTCTAAGGCAGAGCGGCTGATATATGGGGACTCTCTCATGACCCACGCTATGATCCTCACTGCTGTCACAGACAAGGTATGCTCACCCGAACATATTTAGCACAGGTGTGTCAGTAAACTCATGCAAACATACAGTACGTATACAAGCAGACCAACAGGAATACACACATTCGGGGTTTCCCAGGGGTTCATTGCATCAAAGCCTTGCTGCGTGTTTACGCTGCTTTAATTGGCTGCAGTTTTTCATAGTGATGTCAATTTCCCTGTTGTAAGTAACCCCAGCTGTCAGGACTTTCTTTCCTCCAGTCTCGGCTTCTCACTCTTATCTCCCCATCGTGTACTCTCTTTCTCTCTCTCTCTCTCAGGACGGGAAAGAAAGCTATGAGAAGTGGAGGGTGGAAAACTCTTGGGGCGATGACCGTGGGAACAAAGGTAACACATTATTACATTACTCCTACTTTCAGTCCTTTCCTTTAGGGTGTGGTTTTTTGTTTCTTTAGATTCAACTTGACACAACCTAATTGTCGTCAAGTCACAGTAGTGACTGAAAACTACTGACTGGATCTAGTCCTGAAATAATATACATGCTTTTGCAACAAACTCCGCCTGCCTCCCCATCTTTCTTTCATATCTTTCTCACACCATGGTGTCTCGCGATAAACCATCATCTTCCTGTTTGTGTGTATTACATTAGGAGGGATTAGACTGAGATGTTCCCCTGCGTTGCTGCTTTATGAACTTGTAATTGGCTGTGTCCTGTTTCACAAAGACTCACAGACGTCTCCTTTTTCAATTGCATAAACGTAGTTACAGAATGAACAAATGCTGAAGGCCAACAATAAGCACAGCAAAAATCTTCCAAATGTCTAGGCAACATATTTGGTTCTATAGGCTTGGTGGCATAGTGACTACTCACAAGACTAAATGGTGATCTACTGTAGCTGCCGAGCTAACATGAAGAGAAAATGTTTACTTTCCCCTGGCATTTTGTTTTCAGGACTGTACATCATTTCATTCAATAAATGGGGTTGGGGAAGCTCTCCAAGCAAAGGAACTTCAATCACTAACAGGACATAGATCGCACAGTTTATTCAGAAGACGTATTTGTACCATCAACTTCTGTCTCATTACTGTCTGCAAACAATTACTCTGTTGTGGAGCAGTTTATACGCTGGCAGAGAAGGTAAATAACATTGCCATTTTGTCTCTAAAGCTCTCTGTTGCCTCTAACATCAGTGCTGTGAAGACAGCTTGCTGTTGGTCAACGCTGCAAATTCATGGGTCAAAGTTCACCAAAGTTGAAAGTTGCCACCATTGTCCACCATTCAGGACAGTTCTGTTTAATTGATTTTACCATCAAATTTCTCTCATTTCTGATGTGACCCTTATTAGACTTGTGTATAACTCTATGATACAACTCTGACCTTGCAAAAAGCCTTATGTTGACTGGGAACTTTTGAACCTGATTTTTTTTTTTTTTAATTGGTCAGCCTGAACTGAGTTGTTTATTTTCTTTTTAAACCACATATTCAAAAAGAATTTAAAACTGAATCTCTCTTGGGCGTGCTACCAGTAAGTCCCTTTGATGCAACAGGGGGAAATGTCATTAAGTAAGTAAGGTTGGTTGGTCTTTATGTAACAGGCCACAAGGCACAACACAGCAGGTACTCCACACCACTACCCCAGACTTTAGTGTCTACTGATGTTATTCCCTCTATCCTTTCATCTCTGTTTCTCATCTGCCTCTGACCCTCTCCGCCTCTTTTCTCCATCTCTGTGCTCGACATTCCACTGCAAATTATAGGAGAGTATTTCAGGTCAGTCATGCATCGTCTCGTAACACACAGCATATACACACAGAGACACACACATACTCCCAATATTTGTTTGAACCCACAAACCATAGTGACTGTTGGGAAAACATGTGAAAACCCCTCAGTCAAATCAAATGTATTTCACGCATATCTTATTCCATAAACACCAGCAGATAGGAAAGGCCAGGGCCCCCAGCCCGTCCGCAGCCAAATTAATAAAGTGTTTGAGAACAAAAGTTCGAGAAGTGGAGTTCACTTGGGAGTCCGGGGGCTTTGTTTGTTTGACAAAAGCTGAAGGGGAAAAAGAGGCACACGTGGAGAAAAAGAGAGGAGAGCATGCTGGAGAGAGGAGAGGGGTGACGCAGAACTGGAGACGTAGTACAGGTAGAATCAGATAGGAATAAGGGAAAAACAAAGGAAAGTAGATGTAGAGATGATTTTGGAAAGATGAGAAATTGGTAGAAGAGAGTGGAGCAGAGGGAGAGAGTGTGTTTCTAAGGTTTGTAAAGGCTTAACATCTCCCTGCAGGCCTTTTTAATATTCCTCCTAATCCAGAAGGAGTCTCTCGAGAGGTTTAACTTTCTGTTTCCTCCATCTTTAAGCCCTCACACAGCTGCTGTTATGACTCTGCTCACTCCACAGCTCATACTTTTACACCGTTCCAGACAAATGTTTGGCAACACGCTTGAGGTTTTTATTTTCAATTTGATAGGATATTAGTCGGAGATGGACTCCTTCACATTACTCAAAGTTTGGTTTGAGCTCAGAATGAGTTTGACCTGGAGAGAGAAACTATTATTTTCTACGAACATGATTCTGTTATTGGATAAATACAAGAAGATGATGTAAATGTGGATGGAAGGATATCCTTGGTAGCGGACATAACAGATTCTTGAAGAGGGAAGCTTCATTAGCTTTTAAGTATGCTTCTAATCCATTGCCATTATTTTGCACCCAAACCACAGTTGCATATCTGTCCCTTCACCTCATTTAAAGGTCCCCTTTCAGTTGCCATGAAATGAAAATTACTTTTCTGTGGTCTTACTGCAACTCTACGGCAGGCTGTTCCCCATCTTTTCCAAATATAACACAAAATTAATGTACATTCACATATTTCCTGATATTAAAATGCCATACTTTCAGCCTCCACTGTACTTTATGCTCAGTGAAAATGCAACTGACAGGGCAGCTATCTAAGTCTTGTTATTAGGCATTTAGCTGTTCACTTAAGTTATTTAAATTTGGAAAAATTAATATACCTGAATTATTGTTTCACTTTTATTTTGACAGAATAAATTTGAAAATAGTGCTTTGTTTTGGCTGCTGATAGTCCTGTATTGTGGATTGCTCCTTAAGTTGGAAAGCAAGATGGCTGCTCCACACTCTTCTAGCTTACATCCAGTACATCCATCTGTTCTGAGACAGGACAGTCAGCCTATCCCTAAAAACAAATAATGACACCCAACATTCACACACATACACACACACACCACCATGCCACCCAACACGCGGGTTCCAGGAAGCTCACATCAACACACACACGGATACCACAGCGAGAACCAGGCAACATGCCATCTAAGATTTGCGTACTTGGAAGAACACACATACACAACAGACACGCCATCCCAATACGTTGTTTTGAACTGTGGCACGTTCTTGCGGTTAGCCTGACGTCTTCGATAAGTCAACTTGACAGTAGGAGGGATGCTCTCGTTTGCTCAACTCTGAACACATGAGAATGGGGAAAAGAAGAGATGGAGAGAGAGGTGGCACCAGGGGAAAAGAAAAGTTAAATAACTTTTCTGGTTCCCAGTTCTCATCCAACTTCCCATATGTGTCTGGTCAGTACCAGATTTGAGCTCTCGTTTCACATAACGTCACAGTCTTTGGTAATTAAGTAGACACACACACTGACATATTTTCATGTATGAAATGAATCACTCCAGCGTGGGGCTACAACCTCGTTCAAAACAAGATTAGGTTATCCCAACATGTCAAGTTCTAGGAAGTCTTTCATAACCACCCCAGATTTGGCCATGTTGACCTTGTATCACTGCACACACACACACACACACACGCGCGCGCATACGCATACGCATACGCATGGAGACAGAGACAGACATTGTTTAGTTTTATCAGGGTGGGCGTGCAGAGGTGGTAGCAGAAGTGTTGAAGGCATACTGTACTGCTGGGTGGAGGAGTGTGAACCATGAGGGGCGAGGGTCCTTCTCTCCCCCCTCCCTTCTGCCTGTTGAAACAATAGTTTAGTGAAAAAAAGCACTTAAACGCAATTAAAATGTGCGTGCATCGACAAAGTATGTTTGACCAGTCTGTTGGATTGTTCTTAATAGCACTCCTCCCTTTCAATGAAAGAGGGCTAACGACAATCGGTTTAATTAGTGGTATTATGTGTTCTTAAAGTATTTTTCCATAAAATAATGTGTTGTGATTAAGGCTTTTTGTAAACTGACAGATTGACTTAGGCCTTTTTTTTCTCAAATCCTGCTATTTTAGCCAAGACGTATTTAAAGGCTGGGCCACTCTCACTTTCGGAGAAAAAACAGCATCCTGTGGAGTTTGAGTTGTGGAATCTCTCTGCACAGGGCTATGTTGAAATTTCGATGATCCCTGCTCTCTTTTGCAATGTAGAAAACTTCGTAACAAAGAGACGTTGGTGGTCTTGTTTATTTAAACTCACAGCTTTAATTACCGTACTGATAATGATGTACACACGTCTAAAACAGTTACAAACAGGTACAAACTGGCTCAGAAATAGTGTAGAAGTGAATGGAGGATGAGACACTGTGAGCAGGCCTGGCTCATATAACTTGAGGTAACGGGTAACGCATATGAGACTAAAGACCATTGAGGAATTAAGATGGCTGGATATGATGCTGCCAGTCAGCCTTGGTGCCAGTTTGTCCACCTGGCCAGCCATGGGACCTCCACTAAGAAATCCACTGCAGCCCAAAATGCATTTTCCCCATAGGCATTATAAAACTAACAGGAACACCAACTGCAAACCAGGTCAATTATTACTTTTCTTATTAGGATTTTTTATACCATTATATATAACTAGTGTAGTGCCCATAGGAAGTATGTATTGCTATACGAAAAGTGGGAGGTTAAGTATCTCTGATTTTCCATGGGATGGCCCAAATGAGGGTTGTGTTGAAGGTGGACGTTCAGGGACATTTAGGTTTGTCTGTGAATTGTGATTTAGGATGATAACTGTTGTGTTTTCATATAATTTTTGGCGTTTTAGGGCAAGGCCACAATTCTGCCCGCACGTCCCTCTATGGTGTGAAATAGACTCAGCGAGGGGGGAAATGTCGGCTCCGCTCCCGTTTTATTTATGACGCGCCTACAGTGTGGCACGGATAAAGCCCGACGGGCGGCGGGGAGCGAGGGGCGTGTCGGTAGGACAGCTGAGTAACGCACAAGGTCTTCTCCTCTCAACTTCAATAGAAGAGAAATATCTCCCCAAAGTCAACTGTTACAGGGGCACCAAACCAACAGTAACGTACCATACACTGCTAACTGTCTTTGGACAACCTATGATTGGAGGGAAAAAAAATACCACAGCTGCTAGCTACGTTGGGAGAAGCGTCATGTCCGCTCCACTGGTCTTCCTCCCCGCCTTGTTGTCCTTTACCGAACTCTTCTCTCGTTACATTTCCTGCCCGAAATAAACAGCGTCTGTCCACGGCGAATAAACTCGCTCGTGGTTAAAACATTCTCTTGTCTTTGGCGGGTGAGGGAGGGTCATTCACCTGGCTGGTGATTATTATGTAATAATTGTGTAATTTATGAGGTGAAAAAACGTAAACTTCGTCACTTTGCCAGGCACTGTTTGCGCTGGGTCAGGATCTGCAGTCATACACATTATACACGGCAAAATCCCCATATGATTTATAAAGTGTACGCGGGTTAGGATTGACAGGGGGGAGACAACTGGGAAACACCTTCGAAAAACATGGGCTCTGGCAGGTGATTGGACTCTTGGGGGCGCCACGTGGCTAATGCGTGGGCTATCGTGGCTATGCCTAGCGAAATTGGGAAACCATTGATGGCTCTAGTAATCTTATTAACAGGTATGTTTGTAATTCCAAATCAAAGCCCGACAGCAACACCCTTTAACTTACACAGCAGCCATGTTGAAACCTCTCAGGTCTAGTGCTGAGTCCTGATCCTGCAGAGATATTTTGAGCCCACACACACACACACAACACACACCACACACACACAACACAACACACACACACACAGCACACACACACACCACACACACCTACACACACACCTACCACACTACCACCACACACACACACACACACACACACAGCACACACACAGAGCAGAGATTTCTTGCTTCATAGATAGATTATAGATTGTTTTATATTCATAAAACTGAAACAAAGCCTAGAACCTACACTAATGAGCATGTTCAGTGGGCTGCACAATGCTGGGCAAGCAAATTTTATTCCAGTGATCTCCCAAAACTTATAGATCAGGTGATAGAATTTGTTACAGGAGTTACAGGAAGAAGGGTAAAAATATGGACTTACTGGATGTCTGGCTTTTGTCTTTTTCAGAAGAAACTTTTTAATTTTGAATACATTATACCATCTTTGTCAATCATTTGGAAAACTTCCCTCAATCAAGTGAGGTCATATTTTCAACATTCTTCCTGTAAAACAACATAATGAGTGGATCTGTGATAGAAATGCATGACCGTGATAAGAAGTATGGGCTGTGGTGACTGTCATTGGGTTTATTCCTCTTTCTGTTTGTGTTAATTGTGCTAGGATTTCATTTATGCTTCCGACATGTCTGATCTACAAATGTGTCTCGTTAGATCAGTCAGAGGTTCCCATCACCCTACATGAAGCTCATTTATGTGTCAAAACACTAAAACCACCAAATTGTGTTCCAAAATCCATCTACTGCAATAATTTATGTTTGACCTGACCTGTGGTTCTTGATTTCCTGCTTTTGTGACTTTTGTTTCTGTAATCCCAATGCTTTGCTTGACTGCCATCATTTTAGGCATAACATTTTTTAACTGATTTGTTGTCTTCCCTGTCTGTTGCGTAGGTTACCTCATCATGACGGACGATTGGTTCTCCGAGTATGTATACGAGGTGGTGGTAGACAAGAAGTTCCTCTCTCCTGATGTCCTGGATGTGATGCAACAGGAGCCCATTGTACTTCCTGCCTGGGACCCAATGGGAGCCCTGGCATAACTACAGAAATCCAGGTTTTAACCCCAACCTCTGGTCTATTTGACTCCGCCCTATTTCTCGGCTGCTTTTACCTCTCCAATATTTCCCCCACACCTCCTTCCAAGACAGCCTGAACTTCTAGACAAAATAATAAAGATTTTGTTTTCTTTTTTACTGGACTGCCTGTGTTTTCCTACTGTCTTTATTTCTTCCAGAGAGTGGAAGTTTACACTGCCACACCTTTTGTATTCTGGTTTTCTGGGATGGTAAAATGAATATAAACATATAAGAATGTGGTCCTGGGCACTTAAAAGGTGGAGTGGGTTTATTTCTATCATTAACACTGAGATGAGGCAATGTGAGCTGTGGACATACAGTAGGTTGCATACCATATGCTACTTATACTTCTGCGTGTGTGTGTGTGTGTGTGTGTGTGTGTGGGGGTGTGTGTGTGTGTGTGTGTTTTAAATATATTTTTAGATTTAATTCAAGTTCAATTCAATCTCTTTCACCAGGCTTAACCTCTTGGACACAATCTAAACAGCAGTGATTTATTGTTGTAAGAACAACACTTACACTCCAGTACCAGACAATCTTCCCATAACTTCCTGTCTCTGCAAACAATGCAGTGTAAACCAGAAAAGTAGCATAGGTGTCCATGTGTACGTGCATGCACATATGTATTTGTTTTCATATCTTCTGGCTGTATCCCCCCTGATTTGGTATCTAGGAATGTTAAAAGCAGGAAAGGGTCATACTTCAACAATACTAGCTCATTTCTACACAGAACAGCTACACTGCTGTGCCAGGTGAAAAACCAAGCGCTTCCTGCACAGACTAATCGTTCCTCAATGACGTTCCAACTCTTCCTGCTTTATGACACTCCTGTCAAAGTAAAGGTGACCTCTGACCCCCCTAGCAGTTGGTCTGTCAGCTGAGTTATTGTCTGCAGTGTGGTTGTTAAGAGGAAGACGTGCACATTCAGCATCTCTGACTGAAAGGTGGATGGGAGACCTGGGATATGGCAGCTTTTATTGTGACAGGACGGTGCGATCCGGTGTCTCCTTCTACAGGTGAAGAAACCTTTTATTGCAGTTTCAATAACTCCGTCTTTGTGATAAACATCTTTAAAGTCACAGTGTGCCAGAGAAGAATTATCATCAGAATAATCCTAAAAACATTAAAACATATAGGTTAAGACTACTGTACATAATACAGTAGTACTTAAAACTATTAACTCTTACCTCCTCCTACCCATCAAACTGTATTTTCTCAACTTATCCTCCACGTGTTACCTCCTCTGTACTGTGCCTGGCACTCACATTTTCTTTGCCTTCATCTGCAGCTTACCTCGTCTTTTTTTTTTTTTTAAATATACTTATCTACTTTCTCACAGTTTTCCCTCCATCTGTCCTGGCCACAGAATGGTTGGACGTGCACTTCAAAGACAACTCTCTTTTAACATGTGAATTATCGTGACAGTGAAGTATGGTAGTTTTGAAAAATGTACTCACTACAGAGGCTAGATAGATGGTGTTGTGAAATTTAAGTGTCAGCTGTTGGTAAGTTGATTGATTGCCCAACAATTTCTTCCCCCAGAGGAATTGCATTTTCTTTTATCTGGGTTTCATTTAAAGGAGAGTGTATAAATCTTAGCTGGCAAATCCCTGGTTTCAAAATATGTTTTGTTTTTTTCCTTTGATTGTCAGGGGGCGGGGGGCGGTTAATCACTGCTAACAAGTGACAAATGTGAGAGATGACGAGGCAAGAGAAGACAACCACAACCTCCAAAATAAAAAGATTTTGTTTTGTACTACCAAAAAATGAACTGTATACTGGAGTTGGGTGCGTGTAAGGATATAGGGTGAGGAGAGAAGACATCTGTGGTCGGGCCCAGGAGACAAAGAGGTTTCTGAGGTGAACCGGGACAGACGAGGACAGCTGAGTCAGGACAGGGTTTTGATTTGTTTGCCTGTTTGGTTTGTTCCTTCATTCCTTGCTTACTTTGCTCTCTCCTGCTTTAGGCCACTCCCAGACCCTCGCAGTATGTTCAAGAGGAAGTGGGAGAAAAACTATTGCAGTACTTTATATAACTTCACAAAGGCAAAGATAAAGTCTCAGTCATGTATGTCAAAAGGTGATTATTTTTTGATTGATGGACAGGTTTATAGTTATAGTTTAAGTTATTACTCAAAGTAATTAGAATCTCCATGAAAAGGCTGCACAAATGCTCCCCATAAACTGTTTGTTTTCAGATGTTTGATAAAAGAAGTGTAAATATGAACCAGTCTGTGTGTGTACACACCAGTGCTGCTAAACAAACAGGTATAACAGTATTACAAATATAAAGCCATTACATTCATTCATACATACATTCATGTAATCTGCCGTGAGATAAAATGTATGGTGTGTAACCTGGAGCTCATTTATCCTGGATTCAGATGATTGGTGGGTTGTGTGCTGGTGCCCAGCCTGACCTCCAGAAGCAATCCGTCACCTCAGCTCACCAGGCTGAAGCCTCAGAATGAGAAGAAACTATGAACATGTGTGATGGCCCTCGAGTTCAAAGTCCTGTTGATATATAATTCAGTGTTTCAAAGTTCAATAATGTCTCGTGAGATTATATCTCCCCTGCACGGACCACAAATCTTTTTGTTTTTGCTGTCTTTTTGCTAATAGATGATCATCCATGTATGATGGAGAGCCAAATTAATGAAGTCTAAAATATGTATGAGTGGCGTGGGATATCTGTATTATTTTACCCATTATTAGCCATTCTGTACCAGCTGTGTTTTTGCCCTCGAGCTCACAGTCAGTGGTGGAAGTAACAAAGTACATTTACTGTTTTATTATAAATACCGGTACTTGTACTATATTACACTTTTCACAACACCACACTGATCTGTTAATACACCTTAACAACAATACATGTGTTAAATGCATCCAGAATTATAATTTAATAATTTAATAATAAATCATTTATTGTCCTTACTTTACATTTTGCTGATATCTCTACTATTATGTAAGGACATTATCTGTACAGCACTTTTTACTTTTACCACTGCTAATAACTACTTGCATCTAACTAGTTATGCTCTTATGTCTTCAGTGTAAAATGATTAACCCGCACTGTAACAGGTGTGTGTTTATTGCTTAATTATTGTAACTGCGACATCACACAGCCAATCAGCAGGCAGAGCTTACAACGCTTCTCATGGTGCAACAGGTAAGATGAAACCCTCTGTTACACACAGTGACAGTATATGTAAGGCTATACACTGACAAATATAAGACAGTTAAATCACAGTTCTTACTAACTTACTGTTCTCTGGACACATCATATTTATAGTGTCTGTCATCACTGAAATGGCTCTTAGGTTAACTTCATTTAGCTAGCGAAGTTATTCTGTAAATTAGCCTAAGTTAATAGCTACAGCATTGTTAGCTCAAACCAAAAGTACTGCACTTTTTAATACTTGTAACAGTAAAACGTTACATTCATAATTTGTTCATTTTCACTAAGGAAAATGCTCTGTTAAGCCACTGCTATTTCAAAGCCAGTACTTCCTTCTTTTCATGTTTCACAGTAAAAGCTGTCCATGGGCCATGTTTTAATTATGAAGCTACTTATACATCACCATTATTGCCAGGGCACACCTCTGTGTTAGATAGCTCTAAAGGCGCTCATAAGTGCTTTTATCCAGCACTTTTCCCTCCAGTGGAGCAGGTTTGAATTATGCACAAGCAGAAACCGCCACAAAGCACTGGTTAGTTAGACAAGCTGCAGGCAACAGGTTCTCACTGCAGTCTCCACACATTGCCTATACATCCTTAAGGTAAATAACTGCGTGATGGCAGTGTCCTGACCCTGTTGATGTGTATTTTTTCACATGTTATTCTTTAACGTTTGAAGGTGTGTCCACAGAGGTATTAGAGCTATATCTCTGAGCTTGGCAAAGGTTGGTGACCAGGTAACAGCTGGCCTAAATATCTGAGTCAGCTTCAGATTTAACCCCTTCCCAGTATTCCTGAAAGTGCAATCTGTACATTGTATGTTTACACAGTATAGGCTTACAATTTCAAAAGCCGACATAGCGGTCCACACATTGTTCTCCTCTTGAAGGCATCCTGTGAAGGCTTATTGTGGATATGTTCGAAGGTATGGGACTCGGAACAAAGCAGGACTGTGAACTTATGAACCTTTCCACCCTGGCTTACAAGTCCTGACGTCAAAAAAGAGTCTTATGATAGTTTCCATGTTTGTGTTTGACAGGAGGAATTAGCCCACCGCTGAACCATACAGGACTGTTCATCACACACCTGGTCTCATTATTCCCCTTCCATTTTTCCCTGTCTTCTTCCCCCATTGTGTGTGTGTGTATGTGTGAGAGAGTGGATTTGTGTGTGTTGCAATGAGGATTAACCTAGTACTTCAGCTGATGCTGATTGGAATGACGTTCAACACTCACACAGGCTGGCTTTTAACAAGAAGGAGAGACTGGACGCTGTGTGTGTGTGTGTGTGGGTGAGACAAAGTAAGAGGACACAGTGATTATAATTTAATGTCAATGTAACAGCGACTGTGTTGTCTGTCTGCCCTCTTTTATATCTCTTAATGTCGCTCCTCACACACACACACACAGTGAAGGTTAAGTAGACGGACCGGACTACTGTACCTGGCATGGTGCCTTTTGGCCCAGTAGGTTGCAGGTGGCTGTAAAGGAGTTAGTTAGACAAGGAGACAGACAGGTTGGGCCTCAAATAATCTCTTTCTCACACTATATATACACACATATATATTTAATATTCACCTTTCTACATTTTGTGACTAAATTTATGTATCAGCGTTCCTCTCTTGTTCGTCTCAGGCCCTCTAATAAATATGCATCAAGGAGTCTTGGATTAGGGGCAAGGATCCTTTTCTAAAGCTCAGCGTGTGTGTGTGTGTGTGTGTGTGTGTGTGTTTGAGAGCATGTGTGAGTGGGTGCATGCATGCTTGAGTATGTGTGTTTGTGTCTTAAGCCAGGCAGAGCAAGAATACGGCCTGCTGTAAGCCCAGGCATGTGTGATTTGTGTGATTGGGTTTAGACTGCGCTGATAGGCGACGTCTTGGACACTAGATGACCAGACGCTCCATGGACAACACAGACTGTCCTGCTAAATATATCAAGGTAAGACCACAATATCATTTTATATCCCATAATTGAATTACAGGCAGGTTCATCATTTCCAATCACTGTTTACTCCAATCAGTTCTCGGCTCTAAGTTTGTAATTATGGCCACATATGTAAGATATGTACCTGTTGTGCATGTGTTTGAGCCAGGGTCCAGTGTTTTTTTTGGGGGGTTTTTCTTTTGTGTGTGAGCTTTAGTGTGAGTTTCATTTCTTACTGAGGCCTCCCATTTCAGTCATTCATCCTCATCTGAACTATTTCCATAACTTCTAGGCATTTGAAATTGGACTTGTTATAATCTGTAAGATTTGGGAAATAAATCATAAACTTCCAGCTTTTGGGAGTAGTTACTTAATTAGGTATATTTTGTGTTTTAATGTTTAATTTAAAAAGCAAATCTAAGAACAAATCCAAATTCTTGTTATTTTACACAATGATTCAATCTGTAGTTCATTTTTGGATTACATGAAAGACAAAATAAAAGTGGCTGTAAGGTAAGAAATGAAAGGAATGTTGCATTTTCTGCTACTGTAATGTATTCTAAAAGAGAGATAAACCATATAGGAGCTTGCTGTCTATCCATCCATTATCTGTCTGTCTTAACTAGCCGTTAATTAAACAGTTAAAACCCTGAAGAAAGAGTTGTGTTGTTATAACTTTTCGAATGCTATTTTCGTATAATCTGGAACTGCCTCACAGGTCAGCTCCCACTGTTCACTTGACCGCATAAAATGTGGGAATAGAGCCATTCAAGCCATTTTCAAGAAATCCCAAAATAATGAACACAACTCAAGCCATAACCCTCCACCACCCACAGGTCTCGCCTCTTGCCTGCCTCTTTAATTGTCCACACAGAACTCAGAAACAGAACGGAAATTCCGACTTATGAGGAGTATTTGCAGTACATAACCTATGTCCTGATAATCATTTCTCAAACAATTAATGAGATGGTAATGTTTGTAGCAAAATATGAACTGGAAAATATCTTTCTACTACACCATCTCACACTCCCACCTGAGGATCACATCATGACTGTAATAGTTTAGTCTTTTTAAGCTTAATCCATTCACATGATGCCAAGTGCATTTAAACATCATCTGACACCAAAGAAAAAGAACATGTTTTCTGTTTACCTTATGATGTACTGTTTTCATTGCCATTGTTAGTTTAATGCCGAAGCCATTTTGTGCCATATTGCCTGATTGCCTTTTTAAGAACTGTGATGTCTTGTGTAAAGAGGTGCTCTGACATTTTGATAACTTATTAGCATACTTGTCGTCTACTCAAGTGTTAAGTAGAGAAACAGTTGTTCTATAATGGACACTGACAACATTTGTGTCAGTAGCCACTGAGTTTCAGACTTTGTTTTTACTTTACAGTTTAATTATGTAATGTTTTTATGGTTATCCGGCTGAACCTGTAGTATCTGAATCCTTGTCGTCATTATACTCAGATCAGCAACTGCCCATAATCCGTCCTTGGATGCTCTATTTGTTGTCTTTATTTTTAGTGGCTGTGCGTCAGCGTAGTGATGTTAGAGAATGCTGGTCCATCCCAGGGAGACTTTATGTCAGTAATTAAATAATAAGTAAGATATCAAGCTCCCAAGGTGTGCTGGCACTCAGTTGTTTCGGTAGGTAGTGTTACTGTAGCAGTCTGTGAAAATGTAGAATGTCATGTCAATAGTTGCATATTGAGCCTTTTTTTTTCTTTCTGACAACTATGCCTTTGTCATGGTCTATTTTAGAGCAGTAAAGTATAGTATATTTCCAATTTGATCCTGACTTGCAAATTAATCTGGTAAGCTACAGAAACGAGACGTCACCCCCATCTCCTCCACATTGTTCTGCCTGATCATAAACAGCATTGCTCAATATACACAAATCATCCATGTATATTAAACAGTGTTTTGAGCACCATAACACACCAACTGATGTATTTACATTGGAACTTTAACCCTTTGATTTGAAGATGATACAACATATATAATTATACAAAAAGATGTACTTGTGAATAATTTACTTGAGTCATTCAATGAGAGTTTACATTAATAAATCATTTTCTTGTTAAAATTACAGTACACGACTGTTTCAGCTGTAAACAGTCCTGTATTTCTGTCAGTAACACTCAGTCACATCATTTATTTTTTCCCCTTCTACTGTGACAAAGGTGTCACTGAAGACACAAACAGGAATTGAATTAATCTCCAGAAAGCTGTCATTAATCATGATCAAAAACGGCTCAGTGGGCAGACAAGTCTTCCTTGGGCTTATGGGTGATGTATTCTGCTTAATGCGTCTTGGCTCCTAGATTACTGCTTGTATCTTTATTGGATGATTTGGATTGCAATTTCATATTTAAGCTCGAACACAGATGAGGCTAAAGGTACAGGCTAGGGTGAGGGAATATTTTACAGTATTGATGTGGCAAGCTGAAGGGGAATTGATGTTAAAAAATGATGACATAAAGCTGAGACCAAGCGTGAACCTACTGTAACATCACCCATTGGTGCGTGGAGACCCGTTTTGAAGCCTCAAGTTTGGCGTCATGGTCGTCTCTACCTTGTTTTTTGCAAGCAGCAACCTCTGTGGCTGGCATATTAAGCCAACATGGAAGTAACAAATAGTTCCTCAAACAGCCACTTACGACTGGCCGCAGAAGTGATCAATCTCCATAAGGCCCTGTATTAAAAAGCCCAGGTTTACAGCAGAAATAAACATGTTTACAGCCGCTACAAAAAACAGTTTTGGCCTCTATAGCTAATTTCCCCATTCATGACAACTGTACAGGGGGTGAATTTTTATATAACTCACCCAGTTTGTGGATTAGCTGGGAGAAGTCAGGACTGCCGAGATGGCGAGAGAGCCACCACGCTGTGCTTCATAAACCTTCAGAAACCTATGTGTGACTTCAAAGAGACTACGCTCATTTTTAATTAATTAACAGCCAGCAGTGGTCACATACTGCGAGTTGAGCTGTGCTGATTGGCTGCATTTGGTTTCAATTTGTCCTTTGCAGGAAACAGTGGCACATGTGTTTGAGCCCCTCTGCTGGCTGTGACAGCAATAGTCAGAGTTAATAGTGGCCACTGTCTGAGAGTGACTAGGCCAACAGACAGATTTTACAGCAATGGTAGAAGCAAAAGGGCCATAATTGAATAATGCCAATATTAACATTTCCTAAAATCTTGTGCAACCACTGCACAGCAAGTGGAAGTAAATCTCTCCTTCAGAGCAGGTTACTGTGCACGTCTTGACAATTTGCCACTTAAAATGTGTTTGCATGTCTACTTATCAGGCTGCCCCTCAATCTGGGCCATGTAAAAGCCAAAAGTGTTTTTCTTTTTTCCTGGGAGTAGATTCCTCTTAAAGTACTACTATAGTTCCATTGGCTTGTTGGGTGTTGTTTGTGCAGATGTGACGGCAGTGTAGAGGCTTTCAGACTAGCAACCTAATGCACTAGACGTTTTTCCACTCCCACATCTATCTACACTGTTTATTTTTCAATTAGTCAGGGCTCAAGTTGGCATGATGTCAGGTGGGCATGGGAAACTATAGCCCACACTTGTGGAGCACGGTAGAAAACCTACGGAGAAAAACACGGATTTCATAAGTTAGGACTCACAAGTTACTGTCAGGTTGGTCTGTCTCTTTCTCTGCGCTCCTTCTGTATGTGTGCATGTTTAAGAGTAAAAAACAAGTGTTTGAATCAATTAAAGAGATGTCAGCTTTGCTCTTTGTGTGCATGTGGGTACATGAGTAAAAAATATTGTTTTTAAGGCACCTGTGCATGTTTTCCCAAACTATTGACATTTGAGCGAAAGCACATTACTACTGAAAAATCACTGAAATCAGCTGAAGAAGTCAGTTTGCTCCACAGTTGTCTGTGCATAAGATTAGTTCAGAGGAGGTTCTAAAGATTTAAAATTTTAGATGGTATTGGGCAGCTAATTACAAATACTGTAATACTTTTCTCTACCTGCTTCAGCAAGGTAACTTATGATCTTTTAGGGATCTATAGCTTGCTCAAAGATGCTTCAGCAGGGCAGATGTTTGTCCACATAGAAGTTTGATCCCTTCTAGTTGAAGGACAATTTTTAATCCACATGTACTGTATGGTCTATTTTCACCAGATCTTTAGGTTGTTGCTATAGCAAAGCAAATAAATGTTGACTATGCCTGCCTAAAGGGGAAGAACTGCAGTGCAGAAATGCAAAATATAGTTCGAGGTCATTTGGAAATGGTGTTTCCATTACTTAGTTTGTCCACCAGAGAGCATTTATAAGTTCAAATAAGTTCAAATTCTTTTAAACTTTCAGTATCACTCTCAAAAAAACATCCATTTGTCAAACAGACATACAGGTGTTTCATAGAGATTAAAATGTAACAGAAAAGAAAAGTTGGCTAATAGAGGTAAGTCTACAAGTCTACAACTGTCACAAGTCCAAGACTATCCAGGAAACCCCCTGAGAGCTGCCAAAACAGACCCTGATAAGCGCATTATTTTTATTCAACCATTCCTGACGTCTATACCCCACACTATAGGGTGTTGGTCTGTGTTTAAAAACAGAGAGGTTACAAAAGCTGGCATAGAGCCCAAACTTTATGGGTTGTTTTAGAGTAAAAGATACACTGAGCAGGCACTCTTTGGGATCTCTTGGGGATTTCATAGCAAATGCTCATGAACTGCTATACAGTTCATTACAGGGACTTTCACATTCCATCATGAAAAATGGTTTAATTACTGACACTGACAATAAGGATTGCTTTAACTCAAGCGTGTGATTACAAATGTAGTTTATGCACGAGAAAGTGTTTATGTATGCATGTTTGTGCTTGTGTCTGCCTGTGCACATGAAATATGAACTGAAGGGAAATTTAACACAGACAGAGAGTTGTGGGCTGTTTTTAAGTTGTTGTTTTTTGTCCTTCCTGTATATTTCTTTAAAACTGAATATTGATTTTGAAGTCAAATCAGCAAACGTCAAATGTTTCCATAGAAGGTGTCCACGATGACATAAGGAAAGAAAAGAAGTTGAAAAGTAGAGGAGTAAAAATGGAAGGAGGGTACAAAGATGAGACCAATGTGAAAGCATAATGAGTTGAGGAGAAAAATGGAAAAAGAATGAGTGTGAGAACTCCAACAGGGATTTACTAAGAACTGTTTGAACGTGTGTGTGTGTGTG
>NW_023340257.1:7390385-7390553 GCF_004916995.1 Morone saxatilis | reverse complement strand
GTACTGTAGCTGTACTACAGCTTATTTTTGCTGTTTGTGTTGTTATTGTATGTATTAAACCATTCTTCAAAGTGTGCATGTCTGTGCTTGTATAATGTTTCTCCATTATATTCTGTCTGAGCGCATGCATCCATGCATCCATCCCTGCACGGCTGTGCGTCTCTTAAC
>NW_023340257.1:7362228-7390336 GCF_004916995.1 Morone saxatilis | reverse complement strand
AACAAGGGAGGGAGAGAGAGAGAGAGAGAGAGGGAGAGAGAAATGAGAGAGGTTTGAGGGCTCAATGGGCAAACACAGTGTCCTGATGTGCTAGTGCATGCTGTTTGTCTGGCAAGTTTTTGCGATACCACGGGATTCTTTGAAGTTTTGGGTAGAAGCTGTTGCTGCTGCTGTTTGTGTATCTTTTAGCCGCCACAGGTTCTACTTTTCCTCATTTACCGTCTCTTAAGGTAATGTATGGGATGTGAGTTGGGATAAAATACTATTAGTGTCTTTGCTGTTCATTTTTGTGTATTTACCTCGAAAGTGTCAGTGTGGCAACTAATGATTTGTCTAAAGTTTAAGACGTGTTCACTAACATTTCTTAATTTGGTTCATATTTTCTCTTTTAGTCTATCTTTGCTTAAATCTTGATGCTATCATCCTACTCTCCCTGTCTTTATTAAAGTCTTCTTAGTGAAATGCTAAAAGATAAAAAACATATTTTTAATATCCAGTAATGACTTGTGACTTTAAAGTTTATACCATAGTATCATAGCACAGTTTTTTAAACTTTGATTATTATGTACATGTTGCGTCCTCATGTATTTTTTTCAGGTGATTAAATGTGTCTCCACATGCAGGGTCAGATTGAGTATTTCATCAAGCCATTTATCGTTGTTTATTTTTCTCTACCTTCTATTGTGAGGCAGTGTGACAACTATTGCTTGTGTGCTTTATGGATAACCGTAAGTAAAGTGTTAGTCAAGATTGTTCTGTTGCATCAATTTGTATAAAAATTAATCAATATTTCACTTCATCCTCATGTTTAAGTCCCAACCTTTCAAGTAGAAATTGTCAGATTTCCGTCAACTTGAACAGTTCTTGTTAGACCAGAAGGAGCGTACTGTACTTATGTCAGTCTCAAGGATTCAGGTGGAAATCATTGTTGTGATGAAGAACTTATGAGTGCTCTCATCAGGAAGTAAAAGTGTAGTTTGTATAAAAAAAATGTTTGTGTTGAACAGAAGATTGGCCAGTGTTTCTTTTCCTCCTCAGAGATCAGGTACATGACAAAATCTTGGTTGCGTGGTAGTCAGATGTTAGTGTGCAGTGAATGTCATGCAAAACTGTTGGACACTCGTTCTTAATTAAGATAATGGAATTCCATGTAAATTGAGTCTTCTTACATTCTGGCATTCATTACTAATTGAGCTAACACTATAAACAATATAATCCACTTTTAAATGTCTCTCTCGGTTTGACCTATTACTCACATTGTATGTTGAGTATGTGTGAATGTTTCTGCTGAAAAGCGCTTAAGATGTATTTTTATCTCCACATAGTAACCTTCCTCCTTGCCAAGTTTAAAACGGATTAAAGAGTTTGCAGCTGCAGAACAATTTGTGCAGAGTATTAATGGTATTAAGGTTTAAAGCGCACATTTCATTTTGCTGTGTCTCATTTGCCTCTCACATTATGTATTAAGCGGGCAAAAACTTCATGTAGAATATCACTTGGTGCACTGATCTGGATGATGTAGATATACAATTGTATTTACGTCCTGTGTTAAAATGTATATTCTTTTGATTTTAGCATTTAATCAAGAAATAAATGATAATAATAAATGCATTTATCTTACACCAGTTACAGATGTGAAACAGTGAAATTCTGTCTTCTAAAACACCTGACATCGTACAGTTGAAAGTCTAATTGTACATATATTTATAAAAAATATTAAAAAATACATAATGGCAGCCTTGTTTGGACTCTATTATTAAAGATTGGAAACTAGCTTTCAAGACATAAGCTAAATTGATTAATATTGTTTTTTTACTATTGTGTTGTTTGCTTAGTGCATGTGAATCCCCCATACTATAACTTTCATAGTATTCATATTTGACTGACGTTGAATTGCTTTAATATGCTATATATATATATATATTGTTTTTTTTTGTTTGTTTTTTGTGTGTGTGTTTCCAGCTGATGCCCATCTATATTCTCTAATTTCCCTATTATACGGCTTTGATCAGATAAGCATGGAAACAGGTTATGCAACTGAGAGAGAGTGTCAAAAAAAAGTAAAACGGCATGTCCCAGCACAATCCCCTTAATTTGCACCACTGAGACTGTACTTCATAATTGTGTCTCACTGTCATAGTTTAGGCACTGATGTCAAAGACAGAATGACTCATTTTACATATTCTATATAATGTGCTCACTCAAAAGTTATTTGAATAACTCTTTGCCTGTCACTTATGTGTGGATTTCTCCTCTGTGTTTTGCAGTTTGCCCCATTGCTGAGTATCTCAGAGGACGAGCATTTTGTGGAGAAGATCCAAGATTCTTGTAACTTTTCTCTTGGCCACATCCTGTTCAAACACATCTCTCTTCTCGTATACCCTCCGCTGTCTGTCCTAGCTGCCTTCTCTTTTTCCTTCTTGCTCAACCAGTCCTCTCACACATACACGCACCTCCCCTCATTCTGGCCCCTTTCTCTTCTTTAGCTCTGCTCTCCGGTTCACCGTCTTCTTTACCTGTCCAAGAAGGACAATCCTTTTTTTGGCCAAATTTGTCCTACACCGTCACTGCATCATTCCCTCGCTTCCCTTAAACCTTCTGTTCCCCTAATGGGCTCCATATCAGACAGCAGTGCCACATTCCCTTCATTGTCACTGAAAACCTCTCTCCACCCCTAACCGCCGCGCCAAGACCAACATCAACGCGACCCAATGGAGACAAAAGATATGATGATGACGAGCATGTTGACAATGGACAAAGGGGAGAATGAGGGAGAGGGGGACAAAGGGAGAGAAGAGGTGGGGGAAGTAGAGGAGGGGACACAACAGGAAAATGGTAGACTGATGCTGGTTGATGGTCTTGCAGAAAAAGGACCCAAGAGTCTGACCTCCAGCTCTGGACAGCAAGTGTCCAATGGCTTCACTACATCCACCCCTCAAAGCCCCACGGAGGGACGAGGGACTGCAGCTAGTTCCGGAGGTACAGCTTCTGGGCCTGGAGGAGGCACCGGGTCCTCAGTGCCACTGGGAGGCCTCAGGACTCTGGTGGTCCAGCAAACCAGCTTGGAGAGGCCCAGAGAAACCTGGAGCAAGAAGATGGACTTCTTGCTCTCTGTGATTGGCTACGCTGTGGACCTGGGAAATGTCTGGCGCTTCCCTTACATCTGCTACCAAAATGGAGGAGGTGAGAAGGCAAAAGATGTTTGAGAGGGGGAGATAAGGAGTGGGTTCAGTTAGAGATACTAGAGTTAGAGCTAGAGTAAACATTATTTCAAAATGTAAAAAAAAAAGGTGTGACTTGTCCTGCAGCACATACTTTAAATGTACAATAGTTATACACATATAATAATTCACAACAAATGTAGCAGCTGAAGTAAGTCAGTTTACTGCCCAGTAACTGTTTCAATCATTAAAAATGGAGACTATCTCTGACACATCATCATTCAAAACAGCTAAATAAAAAGGGCGTAGACATAAGGAATGCTGCAGTTAACATATTTGTTTATAGGAAGCACTTGATCTAGCTCATTTCTTGCACAATCTAATGTATAAAAAGGTAAACTTATGATTTCACAAAGTCCATGTGGTCTGCCTGTGCTCTGTTACTACACAATCCTCACCTAGCGGCAAACAGGGCCTCCCTTTCTACTTTTATTGAATTTGCAATAATAAAATCTTTGCAATTTCCTGTGTTCTGTGTGTGTCTCACGGAGCGAGGTAGAGATGGGGACTGGGAGACACTTGATAGAGGCAACAGTATTAATTGTGGTTTTTATGAGAACGCCTTTAGCCTCTTTCTCCGTGCTTAATAACCTGTCTCCCGGGCAGCTGCTCAATCAACCCTTATCTTTGCTTTCATGTCACAAAGACATGAGACACACAGCGACCCACCCGCATACACATATGCACACATGCACATAAAATAAGTTGATAATCAGATCGAAAGAGAGAAAGAAAGAGAGGGATGTGTTATCGAACTCTGCAAGTTAGGTTGAAGAGACCAAAGATCTGGCTGCCATCCGGCTGCTTCTCTGTTCCTCAGCGTTTGGTCCTCTAATTCCCCTTTCATCACTTTTATATTTTCCTTACTTAGCAATAACAAAGCCAACATTGCAGTAGTCCTAATTTGTCATTGTCAAACCAAATTACCCTCTCACTGTGTGTTTCCACATATTAAATGCAGAGTGATACGAAACTAGGAAAGCATGCCCTGTTGTTTTTGAATGGACTAGGGTTATGTAAATGATAAGGTACTTAAGTATGGGTAAAATGTAATGATTTTTACAGAGTGCTTTTTAATGTTCTTGGTTCATTGGGAGTTATTGAGAGTACTACTGAGAATACAGATGGAGTGTGAACGAGTAGCATTTCTCCTGTGTGTAATTGAGTTTTTACTGTTCGTCTATAACTCTTTCTTTCTTCCAATTATTCCCCCCTCACTTTTCCCCCTGTTTTCATCCCCTATCCAATTTCCTCCCTCCTTTTGTCTCTTCCCAGGTGCCTTTTTGCTGCCCTACCTGTTGATGGCAGTGTTTGGTGGTGTCCCTCTCTTCTACATGGAGCTGGCTCTCGGCCAGTTCCACCGCAGCGGCTGCATCTCCATCTGGAAACACATCTGCCCCATCTTCAAAGGTAACAGGAGTAGTGGAGAGAAAACAGAACAGATGGAGAAATGAGTTAATAGCAATAGCTTGGATTAAAAGGAGAGAACGTGAGAGAACAGCGCTTACCAACAAGAAAATGGTCAGTAAGAGAATAAAAAAGATGAAGAAGGACAGTGTGAAGCTGTCAGCCTGAGAGACAGCTCATTTAACATTCCCTGGGTACAGTTCCCTTGAAGAACATCCCTAGCCTCTTGTACATCTAGTGAGATGTACTGACTCTCTGTTATGGAAATTGTCACATTTCCATGCCAAATGCCAGATGCTCAGAAATGTGATAGTATGTAAATTGTTGTTGTTTGTAAATGTCACCCACTTAACCAACAGCAACTTGAATTAGCTTGAATACACCACTGATGCCTCTTGAAGATAGGAGAAGGAGTGACTGACTAGTGTCACATACTACACACATTTAAAATAAAATATAGATGGAAGGATTTTGATCAAGATAGTTCAAGTTTGAATCTTTCTTAACTCTTTTATTTTGTGCTAACAATATTTTTTCCATTCATTAAGGGATTGGCTTTGCCATCTGCATTATAGCCCTCTACATAGCCTTCTACTACAACACCATCATGGCCTGGGCCTTGTACTACCTACTATCATCATTTCGGCCCACCCTGCCCTGGAGCACCTGCTCCAACAGCTGGAACACTGTCAACTGTAACCTTTACATGTCTACCGACCACAATGTGTCGTGGTCCAACTCCTCCACCTCCCCCGCCGAGGAGTTCTATACGTAAGTGCATGTAAGTCGGATGTAGAGGCGTAGGGGGAGAGCTACACATGAGAGTCAAGTGAGGGAGGGTAGGATGACTTTCAGAGAGCAATTAGGGTTGGTTCTGGTGTTTTAAGAGCCCTGACAGATTTACCACAAGACCTCTCTCCAAAAT
The DNA here is from genome assembly GCF_004916995.1 of Morone saxatilis. Lineage (NCBI taxonomy): Eukaryota > Metazoa > Chordata > Actinopteri > Moronidae > Morone > Morone saxatilis. The sequence goes on along the minus strand of NW_023340257.1, from coordinate 7,384,783 downwards.
CCACTTCATCACTGGCAGTGAAGACATAGCAGGAAGAAGTTATTAGAATTTCATTATAAGAATCACTGATCTCATTCCTGATGGTTAGAAGTGCAGGAGTAATATACTGTGAGTAATTTGAGGATCAAAATATAATATTTACTGACAGTCAACTAAAGATAAACATAAAATGCAAAGCTGAAGGAGGAACCATTGTAAAAGAGCTCATATCAAAGACAACACATGATTCATTTAATAGACTTTGGCATTCACTCAGTTCGATGGAGTTGAGGATAGAGCGCTATAAATAGTCGTAGCTCCTTCCAGGGAGCCATAGATGCGTCCTTGCCACTGGTGGTGGTGGAGGAAGACATAAAACAGGAAATATGGTTTAAATATTCTTCAGCTAAGATAATCATTGGATGATAGAAAAGCCTGCAAACGAATCCCAGTGAAATATAATAATTGTCTTCCTGAAGCTAAAAGCTTCATTTAATGTATTACAAAGCTACATATCTATAGAGAGAGAGTATATCAACATATATGTACTGATAATCAGGGGTCACTTAGCCCATGATTTTCATAGGCAAACGTTAAATGATAAAAGTAATAAATTGAATTCTTCAATATTAACTTTGTTGTGAAACAGATGTGTCAAAGTTATGATTCTATTTCACTAATGTTGCTGCAAACAATTTGTGCTTAAATAGATATTACAACAAACATATAAGGCTCTCAGTTCACTCTGAAGTAGCATGGCCAAATATGAACTTCCCTTTTGGTTAAAGGAGCAGGTGGAAAGATCTGTTGGCTTTTTGGATTATTGGTAAGATAAATACATAGATGAGATGGTAACATGACATGACGAATCATTGGAGCAGAATTCAAAATTTCCATTTCAAATTGGGTCCCTTAGTTACAAATAGGCTCTATTATTACAAAAAACATTAACAATTACTGACATGAAATCTAAACAGATTTATTATATTATTGTATATCTTTGGCATGTTGCTTTCACAGTAATTAACTTTGTATTTGCTTTTACTGTAAAGTAAAACCCGAGCTGTGTCAGAACAATGAGTTTCTTATTCTTGACTGTTTTGGGTCTACTGGCTCAGTCTTATCAGCTGCTCAGTAGACCGTGTCTGTGTCTGTCGACCGAGACAGATTCAGGGTTTATCCGTAGTTGACTTTTCCTAATACAGGTTTAAAAGTAACAAATTCCGCAACTCAGCCTGGCGCCAGAATTTCCTGTTTTCAACATAAATCACGTCTCTGTTTTATCGTCCAAGCTCTGTGTGCTTAACCTGTGACCAGATGTTAACCTCACTGTTCATTTCAGCCTGCTTCTGCTTTTTTGCCCTGTAGTGTGTTTTTTACTTTGGCTTGTGTAAACTGTTTCTGTTTATTGACATAAATTTGCTTTAAAGCATCCCCATTACTGCTTGTTTATCATTCTTATATTAAACCAAGAGTTTATACCCCTGTATTTTCCACTTCTGCCCTGTTCACTACTCCTTTCAACCCCCCACGCATATCTTTATTTTTACTTTCTTTATCTTTCTTTATTTCTTGCTTTTCCTTTCTATATCACATATCCTTCCTTCCATGCTTTGTCTTTTTCCTCTGCTTTCCAAACATCCTTTCTATCCACCCTATCTTTGTATTCTCACTTTTTCTTATCTTCTCTGCTCTGTCACTTCTTATTATTCTCCACATTTTCTTCCTTCCTTTTACCTCCCTTTTCTCTCCTCTTCTCCCTCCTTGTTCTTCTCGACTATTATTTCCTCTCTTTACATGCAATTTTACCCCTTTTCACTTTCTATTCCTTCCTCCCCTCTTTGCACCCTCTACAACTTCACCTTTTAACCCCAACATCCCTCCTACTTCGTTTCCTCCCTCCAGTCGCCAGGTGTTGCAGGTTCACCTCTCCCCAGGTCTGCACCAGCTGGGCTCTGTCAGCTGGCAGCTGGCCCTCTGCCTGCTCTTCATCTTCACCATCGTCTACTTCAGCATCTGGAAAGGAGTCAAGACGTCTGGAAAGGTAACTGAAGGGGCGCCTGTATGGCTGATGAGGGTGTCAGTTAGAGTGGATGGATGGATAAATGAATGGATAGATAGACTGATGGAGCCAGAGGGGCAGATACAAGGATGGTTGTTCTGCTGTCGTCTCTTCAATCTCAGTATCATTTATCATTACGGGTAAAAAGCAGCAAAGCAGGTTCGAAAGGTTTAAAGCTAAATGGTTTGTGGTTCAAACATCAACAGCCAAACTTTAAAAGGCCTCTAGAAGTTTTCTTACATGTTGTATTTCTGTCCATACTTTTGATAAGGGAGTGATTGCGTCATACTACACAGCATATTACAACAGCTGGTTATGGTGACACATTATCCAATGTCTCACAGGGCTGCTTTCATCTGTGGTGGTCCAACTTTGGTCCAACTTTAGCTGTTTTATCCAATATTGTTTGCACATGAAGCCACTGAATGCACTGTACTACTCCAGAGGGAGCTATGTGAAATCAGATGAATTGACTTTGAGTCAGAGACAGTCGGGGCTGGAGACTACAAGTTTGAATATGAAAAAAAACCTTGGGGTGTGGAGATAGAAGTGAGCTACATTAGCCGCTACTATGTACGTATCTATGTATATGTAGAAATAATAATGAGGATATCTCTGGTTCTGCTGTCCAACAATGTTTTAAGTGCAGTACTAGGAGTAAGTTATTTAGTCCTTGAGTCCTTGCTGCAGGCAATTAAAGCCCCCCAAAAAATAGTTAAGACCAAAAGCCAACAAAATCTACAGCAGTTTACTTTATTAAAATTTAATTTAATTTAAAATACCATACAGATGTTCCTAAATAACCCCTGGTTCATAAGAGGTGATGTATGTTATGGTATGTTTTCAACAACCCAGCAAGTCTTACCATTATTTTTCAAAAAGTGATTATTGAGTAAGACTGGATATCAGCTACTCTGACTGACAGTTTATCAACAGAAAAGTGAGTTGTTTCGTGTTTCCTCTTTTCTACAATAGGTAGTTTGGGTGACTGCTACCTTTCCCTACCTGGTCCTCCTGGTGTTGCTCATTCGGGGGGCCACTCTGCCAGGAGCCTGGAGGGGTGTGGTCTTCTATCTCAAACCTGATTGGCAGAAACTGCTTAGCACTACAGTAAGTCAGTTGGTGCAGCTAGTCTTTCTTTAATATTCTCTGTTTTACATTTTAATGTTGCTGTTATCTTGACACAAACTTGTCTTAACATACATCGCTCACCTTCATCAACTCTCTGAGGTGTGGATTGATGCAGCAGCTCAGATCTTCTTCTCACTGGGTCCCGGATTCGGCGTGCTCCTTGCCTTTGCCAGCTACAACCCATTCCACAACAACTGTTACAAGTGAGAGTTTTTCAGTAGTCTAGTCTAACGAGTCTAAATAGATTAGCAGATTCTCAAAGATTCATATTTGTTAGACATTCTCTCTAAGTCTGTTGTCTTCCTGCCACCCAACCCTCTCCTTTCTCTATCTCAGAGATGCTTTGGTCACCAGCTCTGTGAACTGTCTGACTAGCTTTCTCTCTGGCTTTGTCATCTTTACCGTGCTGGGTTACATGGCTGAGATGAGGCATCAGGATGTGGATGCTGTGGCCAAGGATGCTGGTAGGACAACACACCAAAACAATCCTAAATACACAATTTACCAGAATCTCCTTGTGACAAAGTGTTGAATGGAGCACCTACTGCACACATTTGCTGTTCTAGGCCCGAGTCAAGCTCCTTACTGTTTGAGGTCTACAAAAATACAATTGTGAGGATGAATGTAACATCAAACTCTCTTTCAACCTGCCTCTTTTTTTCCTTCCAGGTCCCAGTCTGCTATTCATCATTTATGCAGAAGCCATAGCAAACATGCCTGCTGCTACTTTCTTTTCCATCATCTTCTTCCTCATGATCATTATGTTGGGTCTGGACAGCACGGTTAGTTTGTTGATTACTCATTTCTGTGCACAAGTCAAGACACCCAAGTTAGTGTTCTGTTTGCTAAATGTTCTTTTGATCACCACTTGTTCCTCTCTCTTGTTATAATCTACCTGTTCCCAGTGCCCAGCACTTACATGCTCTCTCAAACCTAGAAACAGAGGTTTCATATTTGCCTTGTTATGTAGGCAAACGCCATGTTCTGTTTGACTTGTGTTTGCCTGTTGTACTTGTTGCTCCATAAAGGTTTTGGGTATTATTTGTCCTCACTGTTCCATTTTGGAAACAGTCAATGAAAACAATGTGACAGGACTTTCATATCACTGTTGTGTGGAGATCTTGTCTCCATAAGCCTGTGTTTATCTGCTCTGAGGCAGCCAGCTGGAGACACCCATAAGGCTCTTATCATGTACTGATAATCAGTGTAGAATCAGCATCGGGGTTACTATGCTCCTCCATTTTATGACTGAGGATATTACTGCGAAACGTGCCGGTATACTTCAGATTCATGTTGGCACGGCTTAACATTTAGTCTCTTCATTTTTTTGTCATTGTGTGAAGGTTATGATACACAAGGTATTTTCTGTAGTGTGGGTCGTCAAAGGAGTGACATGCTACTGCTGGACTGATTAGATCAAACTGCTGATCAACAGCCTCTTGATAGCACTTAACATTCTTAAGACTCTCAATCGAGGGAATATGTACAGTATAATGTTTCCTTAATAAGTGGTTATGGTTTTAATTTCTTTCCTCATCGTCTCCCTGTTTTCTTAAATTATGCACCCTCTGCTGAGTTCTCCTCTGCTTATTTCTTTCTCCCTAACCTCGCTGGTGTCCTCCTCTCTCCAGTTTGCAGGATTGGAGGGGGTGATCACAGCTATGCTAGATGAGTTCCCTCATATCCTGGTTAAGAGACGAGAGTGGTTTGTCTTTGGCCTGGTTTGTGTCTGCTACCTCGGGGCTCTCTCCACACTCACATATGTAAGTTAAATAACCATATTACATATGTCGTACTATCAAAATATATCATAAAAGCACAATTCTCAATCAATTTAGATTTGAAAAGACCCTTTAATATCACAGGTAAATCATTAATTTATCCTACATGACTGATAATCCACTACTACTAATTTTTCACAAATCCCCATTTAAATATATCATAGACCAATGAAATAGCTCATGTTGTTCAAGTGTATCTTAAATGGTACTCCTGTGTTTTAGTTAATGTGATGGACTGTAGTTAACAATTAGCTGGAATCAGATTAGAGCGGTCTCTGAGCAGTAATCTGTTTATCTGTATCCCTCATTATAGTAAGGTTAGGTAGTGACCAACATGTGCCCCTGCCCCATGAAACACTCCGCAGTCTTGCATAAGAGTCATTTGTGCATAGCTTTACAGAAAGAATCTCCCTCTCTGTCTGGTGTCCTGTGTCAGGGAGGAGCGTTTGTGGTGAAGCTGTTTGAGGAGTACGCTACAGGCCCTGCAGTCATCACTGTGGTCCTGCTTGAAGTCATCGCTGTTTCCTGGTTCTACGGTAAGTCTGAGTGATGATGATTGTGATGATGATGGTGATAATGTGCAACCTTATTGTAAATGATACTCTACGGTTGTCTCCTCAGCTCTTTGTCTATTTCCTTGTGACTGGAACTGCACAGATATACATGAGAGAAAACAAAGATGCACTCCTGATATTTGGGATTTGGTGTTGATTGTGTCTGTGTGTATTCCAGGTACCAACCGTTTCTGTAATGACATCGAGGACATGCTCGGTTTCTACCCGGGTTATTTCTGGAGGGTCTGCTGGGTGGCCATCTGCCCCTGCTTTCTGCTGGTGAGGCTCATGTATTTACACACACACACACACACACTTATGTGAAATGCTGTAAGGAGCAATTGTGAAGCAAGCACATGAAGATACAATAGTTAGAGCAGCTGCTATTTACTTATTAGCTTTCAGAATAGTTTTGTTTTACTTTTCCTGATGTTTGATCCTTATACTTCTGCTTTTGTTCCTGTGTCCAGTTCATCATCATCAGTTTCCTGGCCTGCCCTCCAGAGGTCAGGTTGTTCAACTACCACTACCCGCCATGGACCACTGTCCTGGGCTACTGTATCGGGGTGTCCTCATTCATCTGTGTGCCTGCTTATATGGTCTACCACTTGCTCAACGCTAAGGGCACATTCAAACAGGTACAGCATCTCCTTTCCCTTCCTTTCCTTTACCTTAGATGCCAAGTGGATTATCTACATGGTTTCCCATTCCCATGTCCACTTGCTGTGTCCTCCTCCTCACCCATATCCTCTCTTGCCCTTTGTCCTCGTACTGATACGTCTCCAATGACAGGGATTGCCTCTATTTCTATCCTTTCCATGCACTGTCAGGGTCTACCCTCTCCAGTGAGTACATGATGGGAGATCAGATCAGGATCAAAGGAGCACGGAGGAGGCACAGGCCAGAGATTAGCAAGAAAAAAAGCTGTGACAACTTCCAGGCCCCATAGATCTTACACACACATGCATACACACAGGGCACTACCTGATTACACACACACGCATCCACATTCTGCAACGCATGTGTAGGCTGTCACGTAGCCAGATTTGAGGATGAAGGCTCTACTAAAGGAGACCAGGCTTGTGCCATCAGCAGCGCTATAGCATGTGAATGCCCTGCATAACAAAATAAGTGTAGTCAACCGCCCTTCGAAACATATTCAAAAGAACAGTTTTAGATTTATATTTGATTCTATTTTTGAGCTAATCATCTTCAAATCTAACCTACCTAAAATGTTCAGATGTGTATTTGCTCTTTGTAGTGTATTTTGAGCCCTTTGTAACAATAAATACAAAATATCTTTGTCATTATCATCATCAATATTATCTTAAAACACCCTTTGGTAGAGTTGACAGAAGGTAGGAGGACATCAAAGAGGCTGATAGAGAGACCTTCTTTGGCCGTTGTCCAGTATTGACACTGCTGCCAGGACACACAATGGCACTGACACACGCTGTCAACACATGGAACTTGTGTTTTTTTTGTGAGCATGTGAATGTGAAAGAGAACAGTGTCAGGCCGAGCGAGGTCAAAACATCTGTGTCTCTTTGTAGCAAGGCTGTGTGTTTGTTCACTCTCCTGTAAACTCGCTGTTGGTGATGATGATGATGATGATGATTCTTGCTTCGGGTTCCCGATTCTGTACCAAACAATGTTTTGATCAAGTCAGGTGGGTTTTACTAAAAGGATGAGTCGATCATATCATATCGATCAATAAAAAATGTATCTGCCACAATTTTGATAATTGATTAATCCTTTAAGTCATGTTTTTAAGCAAAACTGTTAAATATTCACTGGTTCCAGTTTCTCAAATGTGACTAGTTGCTGGTTTCCTCAGTTGTCTATGATTGTAAACTGAATATCTTCGGGTTTGGAGCTCTGGGAAAATGCAATGGACATTATTTACTATTGACATTTACAGACCAAGACAATAATACGACCAATCAAAAAAATGATTGGCATGGTTAGTTGCAGCCCTATATGAAATGGTATTAAAAAAAACTACTGAAACAATGCATAGTTTACACATTTGGCACTAGTTAAAAGTCTTGAATATTTCATTTTATTTCATTGCTCTTCAGAAGGATTACAGCTCCTGTCTCTAACACACCCGACAAAGACTAAGTCAATCATAACCTACTGCAATAATGTTAGTTGCACAAGAATATTCTGACCTGCTTTGTGCTTTAATCCTTGACAGTTTCCAGGTTTATATCAGTTTAATTTACTCCCTTTCTTCTTCTGTCCCTAATCTTTCCCCTGTGTGTGTCTCTTTCTCTTTACTCCCAGCGTCTGTTAAAGAGTATCACTCCAGAGCCCAGCAGTGCCCAACACAGAGACTTCATTGTCACCAATGCAGTCTGACCAAACCCTGGCCAAAAGAAGGTGCCACTCTAGCGACATAGAGCGCCCTCTTCTGGACAATCTGCAAAACTACAGGACAAGGGGGCTACCTTTCACCATCTTTGCCTCTTTTCATTATCTCCCACACTTGTTTTTAGCTCTCTCACACCAGGATGTAGAAACAGAGGTGGAGTTAGGTGGAGCCAGGCTGCAGTAGCTTTGTTTAGCTTGGTTTAGTTTGGTTCTTTATGCTGGTTCAGTTTTGAAGGAGGTGTTACTAAACCCAGAGATTAGTGTCAGTATCTTTAGCATCAACATCCTCTCTCTATTTAGTGTTACCTAAATCATTTAGTGACCGACCTTCTTCTTCTTCAGGTTATATAGTTGTAACAAATATTTTATACAATTATATAAAGTGTGATACAATCTATGTTCATGTAGACAATAAAGTGGAGATACTGCACATAGAAATCAGTTAAAGAAGGCTAGATAGTTACATTTCAGTCTCCTCTCACTGTTTATGGTTGTATTTTCATATTATGCTGTTAAGTCATGCATTCTTATATGTAGCAAAATTCAGGTATCTTTTTACATCTGTTACTGAAGCCAAATATATGATATCTGTTCTGTTCATATTTCTAAAGATGTTTCAATATTGTAGTTGTCGTTACGTTGTGTTGAATGTCAGCCTGTGTTTATTTGGTGACATCTTGGACAAACGACGGATTTGCAATGAGTTCCCTACACTGTGAAGCACTGTCTGCTGGTGACATGAATGTGTGTGCGTGTGAGTGTAAAAGAAAAGACTGTTATAATGTCCAATGGAAAAAATGGATCACAGACAGAACCAATCAAGTGTATTCATTCTGTGACTGCAATATGAGATGTGTATTTATTTTATAATGTATCATTGCTGTCGTTCTACCTGCCACACTTCAGTATGACAACCCTAACATGACATAGTGCTGATGGTCCTTCTTTGGTTTAATCACAGTCACATGTCATACTGCATAACTGTCAGTAATAGAAACCAAATATGGATCAGAGCTAATAACATTATCAATGGCGTAGTCCGAAAATCAGCATTATTGCTCTTTACTTTCTACCAAAAATCTGTTTGTGTGGTGTGTGCATGTGTCTGTGTGTGTGTTTGTGAGAGTGTATGTATCTGTGTGTGTGTAGGAGCAGGAGTTAAAATATGGCGAGTACTGTACATCATGTGTATTATGATTACTGGTCAGTCTGGTATTGGTGTAATCTATCCTGTGAATACCTGTCTCCTCTCTCCATGGAGGTGTGTGTGTGCATGAGTGTTTAGTGCTTGTGTGGGCTTGAGTGTTTTGTGTGCGTGTGCGTGTGCACCTTGATTAGTGTGTTGGTGCACATATGGATGGTTGTGAAAAAAGGATTAGAGGTGTTCAGCCCCTTTATGTATGCATGCCGTGATGTGTGTGTATACTGTAGTTCAAATGTGTGCGTGTGTGTGTCTGTAATGTGATCTCCTGTTGTCTTGTTGACTGCCAAAATATATTATGAAGGAAGTAAACTCCCTCTTGCCTCTCTCTCTCTCGTACCTCTCAAGCTTATGTAAGATCTATGTATGTCAATAAAAGACTGTATTGAGAAATACACCTGTATAGAATAAAGATATATAAATATATGGGAAATAACAGATAATAAAGATATATGGAAATCAATAACCTCTGGCATCTGTTAGTTGATTATTTTATTTGTTTATCCATTCAGTTGTATACACTATTTAACACATTAAAGTGTGTTTTATTTATTTTATCCTCTAAGGGGTCAGTATATGATAACATATTTCAAGTATGTACAGTAACAGATATCTTTATATAGTTATATAGATATAACTATAGTAACTAAAGTTTTTGTTTTAGATCCAAAACTGAAAGAGGAAATAAAGTTTGGATCACAGCTGTGCAATAAAACACTCCCCCTGTTTCACATCTTCAGTCCTGAGAAAAAGTGTTACAGAAGTAACAGGAAAGTTCTGACCGGAGCAGTATTACTTTATAAGTTGTGTATCCACTGTATTTATTAATTTATTAAATTATGTATTTTGAGAATATAATGCATATGCTAATTAAAAATATGCATTAAAAAATGAATATTTGCAAGCAATTTATAACAGTACTGGATTTTTTCTTACCCAAATCAAGGGTCTAAGAATAGAGGGTGTCCTGTGCTTTACAAATAAAGCCCCCTGAGGAAAGTATGTAATTTGAAATATTGGTCTACATAAATACATTGAAATGACTTTAGATTTTCTGTAATAAAGTGAAACAGGGAAATAACATTTGATATCACCTCTAGAGCTAGGTCGATACAGGAATCTATAGACACATACCTCAAACATTATTTATAAGAATATATACAATACAAGCAAGACATCTCACAGCCAAAGAAATGAACCAGTCTGTTAGACAAACTACATATGTAATAGTGACACCACCTCCAAACAGATAAAACTATCTTTGGGATTTTTACATTGATAGTTCTTGTCATTTATATATCTGCAACAGGCCCACAATGGACAGCCTTTCTTCCCGGCCTTGGCAATCAGTTGTAGTTCTTTCAAGGGTCATAATTTCCCCCTTACCCTGAGTAGTATCTGCCCATGCAAATATTTTTCCTTCTGTCATTCATTCTTTGTCTTTTATATCTTAAAACCTCAAAAAATAAAACTGAAACTCTTAAATAACCAGATACCCCACTGCTGTGGGAAAGGCTTGTGTTTTCTGTTAAATCTCTCGCATTTTACACTTCGCTCTGCCAAGAAGACTGAAACGAGCAGAACCTGTTGGGCGATCTGCACTGAAATCTGCCTGAACTCATGCTTTACCACGCGTTGGTAAAATGTTGACACACATCACAACTAGTGAGTGGCCCACATGTGGCCACGAGATCAGTAGGTTCTTTATCCAAGTGGCTCTTTGTAAGGTTGCCCTGTGTGTCACTGTTTACTGATCCCGTGTGTTTATAGAGGGTTGCAACTTCATTCTTAGTGACTGCATAATGAGCTCAGAGATCCCGTCTCGCTTGACTTGTGTCAAGCGAGACGCATAACATCTGGAATGCAATGTTTTATCTATGAAAAACATGTGAAAGCAATTACAGCGTGCTCATTTATGGAAAAGCCTGTTCCGGCTGTAGTAGTAGTAGAGTTGAATTCATGTGTAGCATTGAGCCTTTTTAAACACTGGCTACCCCATGCTGTCGGGACAATTATTGTTTTTCTGTCAACCTGAGTGCATCCGTGTGTGTGTGTGCGTGTGTGTGCGTGTGTACATATGTGCACAATGGTTCCTTGTCAGCACTGATTAATCCCACAACTGAAATCTACAATCAGCAGCTTCAGCAAACAGTCTTGGTCATGCACACACGCACAAACACACACACACACACTAGAGCATGAAGTAAAAAAAAAAGCATGCGTGTTTGATTATAGTATTGCTGAGAGGATGATCTTCAGCTCACCCCACCTGAGCCTGAGCCAATGTACAACAGATGTGCAGTAATACATTATGTAGCTGGTGAGTACAGTACATCCTGAGGGAGTGAGAAGAAAACTTTTAGAGAAGTGTCATTATTTCAGCATGTACTAGTTCCTGCTTTTCACACATCAGCCAGGTCTGAAACGGAACTCAGAACGGACATTTCTTTGGTTTAATTGCAACTGGCGGGCATGGATGTGCACATTTCTCCTATATGTGTGAGTGTGTGAACTTTATTGTGGCAATTTCCTCTGAGCTCCCTTTCCCTGACTGATGGACACATCCTGTGTTCTCTGTCTTGCCTTATCGCTGCAGATCTATATTAAACAGCGCAGCACAGCCAGCGTATCCCTCCACCCCTGCTGTACCTGTCATCTCAGCATCTGCCTAGCTGCCTGCCTGCCAGCCTCTATCACTATCAGGTGTCTATCAAGACCCCCAGCTCATTTCATCTATTTTCCCAGTTCTCATATCTTCTTATTTTTCTTCTTTCTTATATTAATTTGGGCATGGCAACCTGGGTTTTGTCTGTGTGTGCATGCATGTGCCTGTACTCTTTCTCAAACATGTCTGTGGATGCTGTCCTTTTGAGAAATCCCTCATGGATTCTGTTTAGCCTTTTGCACTCTGATAACCCTAATACTTCATTGCAGCAACTCACTTTGACTTTCCACTTTCCAGAGAGCAGCTGAGTTTGACATATCTTTCAACTCTCTTTCTGTCTGTCTCCCCTCAGTTCTCGATATAAATATTTTTTGACAGCGATCCCGAGGGTCACTCTTTTTTTTCTGACAGAAAAATCCTGGCATTTACTTCTCTAACTCGCTCCGTCTGTCCTCTCCCTGTCTCTCTATTTTTTCCTCTAGCCAGCCTCTCTGCTGATCTCCAGATACTGCCGCTGCTTCTGAAGAACAGGAAATGAAACTCCTTTTTTCCCTCCAATCTGTTGCTCCCACCCTTTATCACACAGAGACCTTGATTCCCAGCAATGGCTGTCTCTCACTCCCCTAATGAACTCATTTTGCACGAAGGGAGAATACCATCTTATCTCTGCAGAGTAGACCCCCCCCCCTCTCTGACACACACTCTCTCTCTCTCTCTTTTCCCCATTGCTTGCCTCTCCTGCCTTCTCAGTTCATATAACAGTTGCCAAGATACACTGAGAGGTCCTTGATCTGTTGTCTTCTCATTACAGGTGAGGAGATGAGAAAGATGTTTGAGAGAGTGAAATGATCTTTAATAGTAACTCTGAAAAGCATTGGCTCCATTATTCATGTATTATAAAAGTGTTGTTGTACAATATCATTTGTTTATGTCATGTCAGGTGACCATTGTTCATTCCCAGTAGAAGAAAACGTTCTAAACAAGTTTATGTTCAAGCCAGTGTCAGCCACTCAAGTAAAAAGTATGAATGTATATATATTGTATTCAGTACAAAATGACATGAATAAAAATGACTGATGATTTCATACACAACCATGTGTCTTGTATTGAAGCATCTGCATACGTTACCACGTCAAATGTTGATGCTGTTAAATATACTGTGACGAGGGTGACAAAGATGTGGTAAAAAGGCAATCATAAGCCTTGAAACAGCTAAAGCAGTTTGATAATCGATGTTTAGTGTCATTTTGAAAAGTTAGGGGCTTCACTCAGATGGTCCTTTTCCACCTCCTGGCTGCATGGATGAGGTATTAACAATGCAATATAATAATAATGACAATAACGTTGAGGGGGATTCTGAGTAGATACGTTTTTGGGGCTGTGGTCTTGTTTTCTATCAGCCTCTAGTTGTTTTCTGTAGATATTTGGATAAATCCTTTCATTATCTTTCTTGGTTAAAGTGCCTGCTGTGACACAGAATGACTGGTCACTAACACTATCCACTTCTTTCGATACAATGAGACAGGCTTAAATGAGGATAGCAGATAAGATGAAAGTTCATGTGAAAGCTTTAAAAAACTGGAGGAAGATCAGTGGGACAACTAACCCTAATCCAATCACATAATTTACACTGCCGATCTTTTTAACCAAAGTATACCGATTTTTACATGCCTTGGTTCCTGGCATTGGTTTTCATTTAATTAAATCTGCTATTAAAATGATGTTGAAGTGACATGAAACTTCATTCATCATTGAGATTCTTAATCCTCCATAATTAACATTTGACTTTTGTGTGTGTGTGTGTGTGTGTGTGTGTAAGTTATATCTTATATGTTATTTTTGCATGCAGACGTTACTGTATAGAGCTATCTGTGCTCTCTGCTCTATATTTAGTTAGCATTCAACAAAATGCTAAAGTAACTGTTGCATTGTATGGTTTAAATAACATGTTTCTTTCTTGCAAATATAGGACTCCTAATCCCCTAATCATTTACTTCAGACTGTGGACGTCATGTTCCAACTTTTAACCCAATAATGTCGACAGTGGAATTTTATAATTTCCTTTGCAGTACTTAAAGTACTAACTGAGGTATGCACAAATCTATTTAAATGTTTCAACTCAGTTTAAGTATGAGACTACAGCACAGGCTTTTCTTTGCACTTTTTAATCTCACTTGGGGTAGCTTTTTTTATTTTTAAGAAAACACCTCTAGAATAATAGGTTAGGAATTTCAGAACGTCATAATTTTTGATATACATACTTTCTGGACTGTTAAAATATAGATTCAAAATGAAAAATGATCTATTGCTTTTCCTTGGTCCAATATTTCCATTTTGCAGACCTGAGAGACATTTTATAATGTATTCTTATGGGATAGAATTAGTAACCCCTAGCGACTAAAGACTAATATAGTGAGTTGCAGAAATGGCTGTATCTCAAAAAATACACTGTGTTATTAGAAAAAGGTTGGTACCATTGGATTCAGAACAACTTCAGTTTCAATAATATGTGCTTTTGTCCTGTAAGTCTGACAGTTATATATATATATATATATATTTTACCTTAACATACTAAATATGGTTGTTAGTCATGAATGGGTTAATACTTCTGCTTCTCCATATTCCCAACAGAGTCTCTCCACAGGGTCACAGCAGGATGAACTCAGCTGCAGCTAATAAAAGTGATATTAGATGAGTTGGATTTAGGTATTTCGAAAATTCAGAGAGCAGTTAGCTCTATGAGTCACACCACGGGGATACAATATGTTGTTGCAGCCAGATCTCAAATGCTTTAATTACTTAATTAATTGATTATTTGGCCACATGGGGGCTGTTGAACAACCTTAGACGCAACATATGAACACATAAAGCTGTTGTGAATGTGTTAGCAAACAATTACCTGATTAGACATCAAGAAGATAGGGAGCAATTTTAGGATTCATTTGGAGGCATGTCTCTGGTGACCTGACGTTCAATTTTCACTCTCCTTTTAGCTCCAGTTTGGTCTTAACCAACTCCTGAGGGAAATATGTGCCTGTTTAGCTACTAATTGCACCACTATGTTCACTAGCTATTGCTCCATCCAAATTTGTGATTCGTGACATAGTGCTATATAAATACAATTGACTTGTGAGTGATCAAACAATAAAGTTAAGGGCCATAAAACCAAAACAATCAGCTGTGCTAAAAAGCTGAAAAGGACATGTTATTATAAAAATATTTATTAGTGAAATTTAAGCAAAATTGATATTTAACAAAATTATATAACTTTGAAAAAATTGAAAATAAATAGAATAAATAAAGGCAACTCATATTCACTATGATGGTTTTAAGGCTGTACATGTTGATTATCATAAGTGTCTGCCCTCGCTTAAAGGGTACTAAAGCATCTTGACACTTCACCTCAACTGTCATTCATGAACACAGCAGCCTACTTATCATTTTAAAAACAGAATTCCTGCTATGCTTTGTGCTTTCATTTTGGAAGACCCACAAATATTTAGTTGAATAGAGAAGTTTTAAATATTACAGAGCCAGGAAATATAAAGCAAAATATAATAACAACGAATCAAATAAATAACATTTGAATGGGTTATAGTGACCAGCTTTTGATTCCTCCACTGTCAAGTCTCCGGTGAAAGCTGATTTTTTAATGGGGTCATATCCCCCCCTGTTGGTTTTAAGGAGTATCATGTCCTTAGAATTAGAGCAGCCTGTTTTGACGAAAGCTGACCACTGGGGGGGCTGGAGCTCTATAGAGAGGAGGCGAGTGAGGGGATCAGGGTGTGGACAGGATGCAAGGGGGAAAGAAATACAGCAGTTTAAGCAATGCAATGACATCATCATTTATTTACATTTATCTGGTGTCCTTGTCAACTGAACAGTGGAGCATGTCAGTGAATCTATTACAAACTTACTGCACATTTACAGACAGGGATGCCAGTTTTTCTTGTGCATTTATTTAATAACTGTTCAGATTAAACTGCTGTGGGCAAGTGGCACAGTGGGGTCAAACATCACTATGGCTTTTAAATCTACCACATAACCCACCTCACACACGCACACACACGCACAGGTCTGTGATGCAGTCTCTTGTGGATAGCAGAGCTTTAATTACAAGGAGGCTTGTCTTTAGTCCCACTGTCTCTGTCTTGACACTAAATCCCTGAAGTAGAATCATCCTCTGCTCTAATCCTAATCTTGTTTTCTCCAACACACTTGCTTTCTCAGCCTCTCCCTGCCTGTTGTGGTTACCTGTATGCAGAGGATCTATTTTTTCCTCTCTTCTGCCGCTCTTTTGTCGTGCACCTTGTTCTAATAAACGCGGTCTGAATATATAACTGGAAACAAATCGAGGTAGATTCATATGCACAGCTGCTTGCTCTTACACATACACACAAGGTTTGTACGGACTAATGGGCTCCACCCAAACTGCAGGGATAGATAGGGAGGAAGGGGGTGGGAAGGACAAGTCATCAATCATCCTGTCACTTCCTTATTTGCAATTATTGATATCATGTGTTTTCTTTATTTATATCTCTACTCTCTATTTATCAGTCTCCTCTCACTCCATCTTCAACCCTTTTTTTTCATTTTCATGCTGCTTCCAAGTGCAATGAAATCACTGCTTTTTCTCTCCGCGCTATACCTAAGTACCTCCTAATCAGTTTTTGGTTTTATTTTGTTCCCTCGCTCCCTCTTTCTCTGTCTCTTCTCCTGTTTTTAACACTGGGCTTATTGGATGATCAATAAAGAAGGAATGAAGGAGAAAAAGATGGAGGAGGGGAGGAAACACTTGGGAGGACAGGGAGAGGAGGAGGCAATGACCCAGATAATGCAATGAAGTGAATCAAAATGAGCCTCCCCTCCCTCAGCTTCACACCCATCCACACCTTCCTTTCTGTCCCCCAACACTCGCTCCACAACGGGACGTCTGAGTGTGTAAAATCTAAACAACATTGGCTATTTCAATAAAATACAGTGACCGTGAAAAGAAAGGAGAGAGGTATTTGTTGTCTTTCTGATTTGACACTTTCCCTCAGGGTTCTTTCAAGGCTGCTTGAGATACGGGGTTGTGTTACAGTGTTACAGTGCTGTATATCTCCTCTCATCTTTCACCTCCTATCCCTTTCATGAACCACTCCTGACTTCACCATCATCCTCCACACACACACACACACACACACGCATACACTTCCCCCTGCTTTCACACCCCCACCCCCACATTTCATCTCCCAGGAGAGCAGGAGAGGTGGGTGGGTAACTGAAAAACGGAGAAGCACGGAGATGTAAGGTCACGTCTTCTCCTGCAGCAGATCCTCCTGTGTAGTATTCTAGTATTCATTATGCTACAGCCTATATCTTATACCTCAGTATACACACACACACACACACACACACACATACACATACAGAGATACATATTAATAGGGTCACCTATACTGTATTGATCCACATTATTTTCTGTTTAATTGAATTTGGTAGTGACCTTTGGATGACTGCGAGTATATCCATCAAGCAGACAGCAAACCGGGTTGACAGCTGGTCACTACGGCGCATGCGCCTGACACGGGCAATGTTCTTACATATTAAGCCAACCGGCGAAACAATTATGGAAAGTTATGAGATTTACCTTTCACAATAAAAGCGTAGAATTGTCCGCTTTAAAAGCAACGTGACTTTTTGACCACAGAAGCGCATGGAATCCCACAAAATAGCACACATGTAGTTTAAAATACTCATAAATACATACTTAAACAGTAACTATTAAATGCATAGTTTAATAAAGTATTGTTTTAACGCTTTCTGAACACAAACCCTTATTTTGAAAAAAGTAAAGACCGGATATTCTCACTGAATCTGTTAGCTTACTATCGGGGCAACTAAGCAGCGAGCAGAGGAACAACCTCAGGAGCTCGGCGTACTGTAGTTCCTGCCCACAATAATGTCCGGTGTCCCGGCTTTTTCCTCTCCGAGGTGACCGAGCTGAGCAGCAGCAGCCGGGATGGCGCTGGTCACCGTCCAACGGTCCCCGACCCCGAGCACTACCTCCAGCCCCTGTGTGTCTGTAAGTACCCCTGGACTGGTTTGACATGTTGGCTCTTTCGTTGGTCAGTCACAGCGAGACTGACGTTATTCCCGTTTTCACTGCTCGGGGTGTAAATATATAAATGTGTGTGTGTGTACATGGGTGGCTAACTTAGCTGCTAGCACCATACTGTAACCTCAAGGTTGCCTCTCGCAGTCCTGCGGAGGGATGCGGGTTCGTCCGCCAAGTTGTTTAGCCTTTGGCAAAGTTGCCTGGCTCAGTTTCATGTGAAAGGTGTCAAGTTTTTCTGCAAACTAACGTTAACTCCCAACTTAGCAAGGCAGTGTTAGCAGTTAGAGCTCGGTAACTCACTTCCTCCCCCAAAAGTCATTTGAGGGGAGCCGCCAGACCAAAAACCTCCTGAATCACAGCTTGAAAAACAGCAGTAATGTGAAGTCACAATCCACTATTGCTCATGGTTATTCTGTGATTATAAACATGGACTGTGCTGCTCTCTGTGTCAGTCATGTCCACACACTGACTACCATTACCAGTGGTTAGTGGAGTGACAGTGAAGGGAGAGGATCTGTGTGGAAAGCAGGTTAGTGTGACAGGCTGTATGCAGTGGGACAGTCCTCTTATCCCCTCTGACACTTTGAGGCTTCCCACGTCTGGCTCTGGCTCCAGCTCCTGACACACACGCGGGCAGAAAAGACCTACGCTGTCACCCAGGAGTCGAGTAAAATGGCCACAGCGACACAGAGACTTGCTACTGGAAAGGTTGTCAGAAGGCACATCTTGTGGCTGAAGATCTCTGCTGAACACCACAGAGTTCAGTCACGTGCAGCGCGATGTAACCTCCAGGCATCAAGGCCAGACTGATGGAGAGTCACATGGGACAGACATGCAAATTATGGAGATGGATTAGGAAAATCCCCGGCAAAGAGAGACATCCAAATCATATAATGGCTGCAAGTGATTGTAGAACTGCTGGTGGAAGAAGAAAAAACAACATCATAATCATCATCAGGCCCACTATGAAGAGGGCTGCAGCATTATGACTTGCAGCATCAGTCCAGAGCTCTCATTTGATGGTGGCGTTTGGAGACATTGAGACACGTGAGGGTTCGCCGCTTTGAGGCGGAGAAAAGATCTCGGGCCGAGGTTAGCAGCTGCTTGTCATGAGACCCGTTCCTGACGGGAAGCAGCCATGTGAGCGCTCTTGTGAGATGTCTAGTGCTGAGAGGGGGGGGATAGGGTGCAGAAACCTGGGGAGGGGGACAGCACAACAGAGCAGTGTGTGGAGGGAAGAGCTGGGAGCGCGCAGCAAAAAGACAGACGAGCAGTCGAGTTGAGCGCCACAGCTGGAATGTCAGTGCCACTTCAGCACATCTGTGAGAGGCGTTTTCCAGTATGCTGTCTCGTAGCTCTTGCTCTTGCGTCGGGGCTTTGGCAGACACAGGTTGCACAGTATTGACCAACGTACAGCTGGTTGCCTTCAGCGCAGTGTGCAGTAATCTGCCTAGCAGCACACCCAACGCCTCGTTCTCATTGGCTATGAGACCACTCCCTACGCATCCATGCGGTGGCATGGTAACCATGGTGATCAGCCTGTACATTACACCCCGGCCGTAGCCAGGCGTATTACGGTATGTTTTAATCACATGTTGAAGGTATACAGCCCCTAATGCGTGTGTGAGCGCTTCAGCAGTGTAATGGTATACCGGGATCATGTTTGCCTTTGAAATCTGCTGAGCTAAGCATTTTGTTAGGTGTGTGTGTGTGTGTGTGTGTGTGTGTGTGTGTGTGCAGGGTTTCTGTTTCTCCTGTGTCACCATATTTAGTACTGAAGGCAGGCTCTCTCCAGGCCTCGTCACATCTGTGGAAGCGGATACAGGACTAGATCAGAACTCCCTCTTCCCGCCCTCCTCAAGCTGCTGCCCCTCCTGGCCTGCTGCATCCAGCTCTCGCCCTCATCTTCCTCATCCATCGTTTTGTATCTGAGGGGTTTGTGTGTGTGTAGTAGCCAGGACTGACAGATTGATGCCAAAGAGAAAGTTCCCTGGGTTTTTTTGCGAGGGATTACCGAAACAGGCTGGGATTAAAATTGTCAGTGTGTGTGTTGCGCCGGTCGCAGTGGTGGGGGAGGATGATTGCATTTTGGAAGAAGAGAGACAGAGAGGGGAGGGCACAGACACAATCCCTGGTCCCTGCTCTGCTCTGAGCCTCGGTTAAAGTAAAACGCTGGTGTCGCCTCGCAACTGAAGTCACAGATGAAAGGCTGGACTCAGCCGCCCTAGCCGCCAGCCAATTTAGCGCTCTTTTAACGTAAGGTTAATTTAGTCTGACTCAGCGTGTGATGCAGATAGCCTCCCAAAGTCTCTCTGGTCAGTGTGATACAGTGTGTCCTGCTGGCTGCGGGTACAGGACTGATGTGAAGTGACGCAGGTGTTGATTAAATATTCCTTTTTCTGTGATGATGATGATGTTTTTTTTCCGTCTGCCCCTGCAGGAGTCGGGCAGCGGTGAGGATGATCGTCGCTCCCAGCCCAGGAGGTGAGACTACTTCCTGTGTCTCCAGTTTCTGGAGTAACTTTTTTCACATAGATACAGTGGTGTCTCGGGAAACTGTAAGTTGAGGCTCAGGCCACTAGGGGGAGGCGGTACATCAGATTTACAGCGTTTCTTCAATTACTGTTTATTAGCTGTTCTTAAAGCATTCATGACATTGTTGCATTGATTTGATACGGTGCAGCATGACACTTGATTTGATCTGCAAGAGGCCAACTTATGTGTCAAAATAGACCGGGTTTATTGAACTACCAACATCTAAATTCCCATTATCTCTGCTTTAACCAAAGCTGGAACAAGTAAACTGTGTACTGTGTCCGTATGAGTCCACTGGAATTAGGTTTCTCATTAATAAAGTTGGGTTTCCTCCACACATGAATAGTATCCATCTAAAGTCATACTAACACAGTTGTCAACAAAAAGTCTATACTCACCAAATTCACATTGTCATTTTGTAGTTTTCTACTGTGTGCCCTGTTCAGTAAGCACCTTAACACAACGGTAATGTCAAAGAGAAAATACAAAATGTTTATACATTTTTGTGTATTGTCCTTGAAGTACACAATACATTTCAGTCCGCTCGAGAGAACTCGATGTCATTTGAGGATCGTCCCAAAGCAACTGAGACTTGGTACCAATGGTTTTGAAATAGTTTTCTTTAATGGTTTTTCATGCTGCAAACAAGTAATGTCTTTGTGAGTACTTTTGTCAATATTTGGTCGGTTCGCTGATGTCGTAGGTTGTGGTTGATTTGCATGATTCCACCTGGTGGTTGTGGTGGCGTAGATGATTTGCTTTTGATGTGTGTATCTGTATCCTCTTCATAAAAGACAAGTACGTCACCGCTGTTATTGTCCTTTTGTTTATGTGATTCAGGTGGTTTATGATTATGCTGTATCCTGGGCCAAGGCCCTCTATAAAATTTGAATGAAATTCATAGACTTTACACAGGACCAGCTGAACACAGGGTGGGTGTTTTTAACTATAACCAGCTACTGCTGAAACTTTGTCTTCACTGTGACGGTTCACACAGAATCTCTTATCACGTCCAATGTTATCCCTATGTTACCGTCTGTCCGTAGAGAAGCTAGCACACAGTGATTAAACAGGGAGTGGAGCATCAAAGCCTCTGCAGCCGTACCATCTTAAATGGACTTTGTAAGGAACTTTTGTGGCTCAATCTAAGCTTTGAAGTGCAATCTAAATAGTCTAGCTTTGTCATCAGTTTTTTTTTTGTGTCTAGCCTTTATTGTATATTAACAGCAATAGCTATTACTGTATGTACTGATATAGCAGGTAATGAGAAACTACAGTAAGACTTGAGAGACATACATCTACAGTGTTCAGCTGAGCCAAAGACAGACTGTTCATATCTCTCCCTGTAAGGCCGGTACAGACTGAAGGACTAGTCTGAGTGAAACGCTGCCGTCCATCAGATACAGGATCAAACTGAAAGCTTGGCACAAGATGTTTTTTAGAAACACTGCACATGACAGACAGATTTCAACCAGAGCCCTGACTCTAAAAGAGCTTTCTGCCAGTCTGCACCAGTTTTGTCTCAGCTTTGAATGTTGCTACGAAGCAAGGCAGAGTTCCGTGCTGTCAAAAGGAGATTGAACATCTCTACTGCGTCATTTTCCTTTTCTTCCTCCTTGGGGTTTGGCTGTTGCCCAGGATCACTCTCAGATATCATTCATACGTGTCTTGGACCCGACCACACTATATGAGCCCGGCGAGACCTCGTCTGGCTAAATCAAATGCATCTGAAAAAAGCTGGTCAGGCTCCTACTGGTCCAGAGTCGTTAGGAGGGTCACAGTCCACAGTTTTTATCTGGTCTGCACAGCAGGATAATGTGCACGAACTGTCACACTAAAGACATTTAGGCTATTCTTGGCAGCATCTTCAACTGATAACATCTATAAATGACTCATAGTCACAGTGAATAACATTTGTTCAGGTGTCACCATCTTTGAACCTTCTGATGGAGACATGTAGGGCTACATGTGGCTACTGAAACTTGGTGACATCACTCATGCGAACCTTTAACTCACCCCAGCAGTGCCAAGAAGGACATGTGGTCCCAATTATCTCTTAGGTAATACAAAAAAAGTTGCAGCAGCTGGTGAAGTCATACCCACGAGTGCGCGCACACACACACACACACACACACACACACACACACACATACATATACATATAGCTTATT
>NW_023340257.1:7342762-7362128 GCF_004916995.1 Morone saxatilis | reverse complement strand
ACCCACGAGTGCGCGCACACACACACACACACACACACACACACACACACACACACACACACACACATACATATACATATAGCTTATTGCTCGTACGCCTAACATCATTATAGGCCTGTTTTACCATTTGGCTCAGTTACCTAACTTGCTATTTGCTCAGCGTTAGCACTAACACACTTGCACAGACATGCACAGGATGCAGCCAAGGGCCTTGCTGAGTGACCCCTAATGCATGTTACATAAGAGCTGAGAGCTGAGGTCCAATTAACTCCACACCCTACATATGGATTCAAGTACTTGTACGGGCCAATATATCGTATAGGGGCCACTGAGATTGAGGGGGCGCGTTGTCTTTCACAGCGCAGTCACTTTTCCACTTCGTCTTGATTTCTCACTCTTCTCCAGAGCCTTTGTCTCTTTTCTCTTTCAGTTATTCAGTCGACTACTCACTGACTCACACCCTGTATCTGCCTTATTCTCCCTCTCGCTCTGTCAATGTCTCTTTCATACAGACGCACACAAACAGCTGTCTGTGCTCCCTGCACCGCACCACTGAAGTATAATGTTACTGCAGTGCAATAATGAATCTCTACCATACACTGTTGCCTCAGGACTGACACAGGTTGTCAGAGACAGTGTTGGAGAACTTTTCTTCTATCCACAGTCACCAAACCAACATTTAAAGGTTTCGTTCTGTTCTAAATCAATCTTTAAATGGTTCAAATAACCAATGAGTTTTGTTCTTTTGTGGCTGTTTAACAAATGAGTTGCTTCCTATTCTTCCTGCGACTGTCTGCAGAGATATCATGTGATGTACCATGGCTGTTGCCGTCGGTTGCAGCATCACAAGATTTATACACAGTGTTTGTATGGTCACATCGGTTTCTAATTTCCTGTAATACAGCTTTTAGTCACCTGAGTATGTATTCACTGTAAACCCTGTGCACAGTCCTGTGAGGTATCACCTTCTAATGTTCAGTGTGGTGGATGACGTGACATTACAGAAATAGGACATGAGACTTGCTGTACAACAGCAACATAAAACAGAACTCGATAGAAACAATAAGAGAAGGAATTAATGATTAAAACAAAAAAGACTTCTCTGTGACAAAACAAGGCTAATGTGTGGGCCTTGCATGTTTCCTGGATCACTCGTCTGATGCGAGACTACTTAGTGTCTGACCTGGAACCCAAAGTACAGTACTGTTTTTAAAAGGTGCATTCATGCTGTTCATCCACTTGTAATGTCAGTGAAGGTCCTTGCTTTCAGCTCTCCTCTTCATTGTGGGTGAGAAAGGTCTTTGGGAAGAAAGAGGGGCGGTGTTTATCTGTCCTCTTTCCGACCCAATTGTCTGTCCACTGTCTCCCTGCTGTGAAACATTTCTGTTTCCAAAATGCAGTACGGGTCATGGCAGTGTTTAATTTGAGCCGAGGTTTCTACTCTGAGAAATAACTTGAGCCGTGACTAAACAACATTCTAACTAATACATTCTGACACTAACCCTAACCCTGCTGAAGATTACTTGTGGTGCAAGGCTCTTCCTGCGCTGTTAAACATCCATGTTATATGGACTCATGCATCAGCTCTGACACAGATGCACAGAAGTAGAGCAGGTTCACCCGGCCAAGAGTTTAATGAGTCGGCTGTTAAAAGAACAAGAAGGACAAGGTGCAGTAACACCAAGAAGAGGAAAAACCGTTTGAACCGGTGAATGCGGTCTCCACATGTGGAGACGCGCCTCTTTAAGTTTGTAAGCTGGTCCTCTTTCATTTACACTCCACAGTGGGTACCACACCTGCCTCTTGTCTTCCTACAGTACACCTGCTGTTTAAACATGGAGCACTCCCTGTCCTGGATTAGTGACTACATGGGCGTACATATCGGTTTCCTACCATTCTGAACAGAGACATTGTACAACGTTATGCATGCAGTATCTCATGCACAAGATGTAGATTATGTGGCACCAAAGACACAAATTGCAGAATTCATGATAGTGTTACAAATAGAAACACATAATAATTATGATCAATCCAAATTCATTCTCTTAATTTTGTGGTATAACAACTGGAATTTGCCATAATGCACCAGATAATAAACTGCACATACAACCTCATATGCCACAGAGTAGCCTTTTCAAAATGCAGCATGTGTCACTTAGCAGTATGGGAATTAGGATTATACTAACAACAACAAACACAGCTCAACACAAAAAGGATTTTTTGCATAAAACGTGGTTGACCCAGCAAAAACCAGAAAAAAAACAGATTTTTCTTCAGCTAGTGCTTTGTAGCTGCGGGTCAGTACATGTTTGGTTACTGTACAGAGGCTACTTCTGCTGACAGCTCCGTCCTTGTTTTCCTTATCTGGCTGTTAAGAGAGCTCCCGCTTTCTCCAAGGTGAAGTTCTCCTATCACAGCAGAGTGGGCTAAGTAGTTGGCAAATATTTAAAGTTAAGGCGTTTTTTTTTTTTTCCAGCTGTTTTCCTTTGTTTTCAATCCTGAAAAGTATTGTGATGTTTGTTTGGCGGTTTTGCGGCCTGTTTTTAGCTACTGTTATTACTCCATCACACTTTACCTTCGGTGTTCTTATAATCCATTCTTTCAAGGTGCTGTAAATCATCACTGTAGGTTATATGCTATAGCTCTAAAGGTGAAAGTCCTTTTATTGTAGAACACTATGGTAACAGTAGCCCTTCTCCAGCTCACTATATGCTACAGCTAGCTTCATGCACTGACCCAGAAGGTAGCAGGATGGTAGGGCTCACTTTAGGGGGACTCCCATTCACATACAAACACCCACTTTTAAGTTTACACAACTCCACACCGACAGCACCATTGACCTGCGTGTTTCTGCCCGTTCCCATCAAGGGCCCGAGGAAGACATGATGCGGAAGACGATTGTGCAACTTGTCCAGGGCTCAGCTAAACACCACAACAGCCTCTCGTGTTACCCGCCCACAGACGAATGACTGAGTGCTGGTAAATTCGACGACACTAAACGGAGCCACATGACAGGAGCACTAGAGCTGCTGTGTGTGTGGAGTTTGTGGTCAGAGTTGCTTGGCAGAGCTTATTGGGCAGCCCGCCTTGTGATGCAAGAGTTGTGGATAGGAGAGTGAGACGGGGGTGAACAGAAGAAAGCTTTAAGTAATAAGGGTCACTGAGTTTAGTTTAGGCATGAAGAGATGTGATGTGATCAAATGCACTGCTTTTATTAATGTGATCCATCCCTGGTCTAGGCCTTCATACAGTATGGTCAGTCTAGGATTAGTAGCAACTTCAACTGCAGCTTATGAGTGTTGATTTAGAACACAAGCATGCAGTGCAGATTACAGTGAATAACAATGGGAAAGTTTGTGCGTACCGAGCCAAAGGTGTGTTATATAACAGCATATTTCTCACTCGGAGTCCTTATTCATACCTGCTCCACTCTGGAGGACAGACAACACATAAAGCAGGCCTTCCATAAACATGGCAATAAAGCTTAGTTCCACCGCGTGGAGGTCCTTTGGCACACACTGGTGTGAATATGAGGGAGGCTATAGTTTTACAGTGTTTTTCAAATTGTTCTCAGCTTACATAGGGCCGTACATGTCGGCACACCAGCAAAACCGAAAGCGTTTCACAGGCTATAAAATGAACCAAAACACTGCGTCCGTCTCACGGCGTGCAGCATGTCCGCTGATACTTGATATCCTAGAATTGTGAAGGGTCGTTTCTCCCCGAGACTTTCTTGACAAGACAGGCTCCGGTATATCTCTACTTCACCTAGATACCACAGGCCTCCTGCTACAGCAGCTCCGTCTGGATAACTTCAGCCTGTTTCTCCTTTCTCCTTATGTAAAGACAAGTGAAGTCTCCTCAGTGAGCCAGTGACTGCCAGACCAAAAGCCCATGTGGGTTTAATTGACTCTATTGCATTACCCTAATGAGCACCACCCCTTGTGACCCTGCTGTACCAGGACACTCACATCAGCTGCTGGACAGTAGTTGCTTCTGAGAATATTAACACATTATTCAGATGAATAAAAGCTGTTAGTCTGCCCCACAGTGTTCTGTAATCTACCGTGGGCAACCAGTGTGCCATGTGGAACCAGCTTTGTAGCAAACAGCAGTGAATGAGCTGATAAGCACACCCAGGAGGAACAGTGCAGTAAACCGCTTCATGGCGCACGGTTGCCAGCGCTTTGTTTACACACGGTCGTGGCACAGCGAGGGGTCGATGCAGAAGGGCTGCTGCTGTGGGCGGTCGTACTTCCCCGTTGTCCTCATTGGCTCCCCACTTTTCCCAAAACCACATGTCTCCAACTCCGCCCTCCTCCCCATGACTTCCCCCGGTGAGAGTTTGACCGAAGTCATATGTACTGTACATGCTAAAGGCTGCTGTCTTCTGTAAGAGAGAAACAGTGTTGAGGAAGCGGTACGGACAATGATTGAATATGGGGCTCTCTTTCGCTTTACTGGGAGATGTTGGACGGCGTCAGGTGGCGAGAACACCGTGTCCTAGACTTAGTTGCCCTGCGTAATTTATTGCAGCACAATCACTGCTTGGAAACATCTCATTTTTTGCGGTGCCTACTTCGCGGAATATTTCGTCATTTTTCTTCTGTATTGCCATCGGTACCACCCAAGGAAGACAGCTGTTTGCTTCCTCTTGAGATGACAGAGCACACGAGTGTGGGAGAGAAGTAAAAGTTTTCTCTCGGACCGACAACCACCAGCCTCCTCCTCCTCCTCCTCCTCCTCCTCCTGCGCTCCCACCGCCGGCATGACCCTCGGCGCGGTGTCCGGATCCGACAGCTCGTCGGCGGACAGCTTCTGCTCCTGCTGCGGGGCCAAGATGGTACCCTGTTTCAGCGACGACGCGGTGGTGTCAACAAATCAGATCAACCAGCTGTAAGTCTTGGCAAGTTGCGGAAGGTAGATGCACTCTGGAGAAGGTGGAGAGTGTTTGTTTAATACGTTAAAAGACTTTGTTAAATGAAGTGGATATGACAGGGACAGGCATTGAAGTTATCGTGAAGTGGCAGGGTCTCCATCCAAACTAGTTACAAATGAGCACATCTTCACACTCAAAGGAGCAGTTCAACTGAAGTTAATGTCTGTATTTTGGAATTGAGTTGTTGTGTTGTGGATAGACTGTTAATACTGCATTTAAATACCCAGTCAATGGTCTACACATCTGGAAATTAGTAACACTGTGGGAAACTTTCAACATTGTAAGACTATGAGTAAGCTGAACATTTGTAACAGTTTTGCAACATCAGGGTTCAATGTATTTCCTGGTGACGCAGCAGGGTCTTACTCATCTCAGTGCTCCTTTTTGACCTTACTAAGACATAATGGCTCTTCATGAGAGTGTGAATCATCGTACCTGTTTCACAGGTCCAGACACACGTGATGGATTTGTGGAGACAAGCATACATCACCTGATCACCATATCAAGAGTTTTTGTGGGGCATAATGTCCCTCCCGTTTTGTTTGTCCAAGGCTGGGATACTGTTTGTTTGAACATGTGAGTGTTTGGTGGGACACAATGAGTAGTTATTAAGTAGCAATTAAGGGCTTTTTTAATCAGGTTTTAGATAAACATCTGGGAAAATGACCTAAATAACCCGAAGAAGAAGAGAAGAGTGTTTTTAAGATTTTCTATATTTTCATATAAAATGTATGTGGTGTTTAAACGTATACTAATAACTCAAGCTAATGTCTGAAGTCTCTGACTCATCGTCAGATAATGTTTTCTAGTGACAGACCCCCCCAAAAAATTGGCGTTTATCCACGTGATACTTAGATTAGGAACCCAGGAAACAGCATGCAAATGTCACTTTTAATATAATCCTTAGAGATTATGACAATAGAGCTCCTTTAAAGCAGTAAGAAGCTACACTTGAGATGCGTGGGTGATTGGCTGCTGATCAGACAGCATTTTCTGACCTAAAACTCAAAGCCTCTGCAATTCATCTTAACCCCCCATCTCACAGGTCAGTAGACTGAACTAAATATTATAGAAGTTTCTGGCTTTTTTCATACTAGTTGGTGATCTACAACGTCTGCAGATGTAAAGGCAAAGTGAGGTAAAGGCTTCTTTTTGCTCGTGGGTTGTAAAAGGATTTAGTTGACTGGTACATGTGGTGAAGACAAGTTTGCCCTTCAGGACAGATCAAAGGCTAGTCTGTTCCAGTGTTTCCAAACTCTCATGTGGTGCCAAGCTTAGCAAATTTGGCGGGGGTGAAAAAAAAAAATAAATCAATGAAGAAATGACTGCAACTGGATTAAAAAATGATGAAATCAACATTACCCAATTTTCCACAAAATCAATTCATTTAGTTCCAGTGTCTGTGTTTCTTGTTGTTTTGTAACATCTCCGTGCACTCGGTAATTGGTTGTTCCCCGCATGAGAATTGGCCCTCAGTCGTGGTTTTCAGGAAAGTCGAGGACAACCTGTCTCTTCTGGATTGCATTGTTTTTCAGCTCTTTAACACATGATTGAGCGGTGAGGCTATCGAGCAAACTGAACATTTAGTCTTCATTAGGTCTGCACCCAGTCATTAAAGAAATAGTGTTTTTATGCTAGTTTGCACAAGGAAGGTTTATGGGAAGACACACACACAGTGCGTACTGGCAGGCACGTGTTTCTAGTAAACAGCGGCAGATGTGGGACTCTTCTGACGTCCGGGTTTTGTTGTCTGCATTGCATGATGCTCGGTTGTTTTTAACAGCCCTCCTTTGTATTGCTCAGGATGGGCAATAGCTCTCATTACAATGCAGGGGATTTTAGCATCCTTTGATTTATAGCACCCAGTGTGTGTACATGTGTGTCAGTATGTTTAATGTTTGCGTACGCATGTCTGTTTGTTTATAGTGTGAGATACGTGGCAGAATGTCAGCGGGGCTCTAATGTTTAACCAGGGTTTGAATGGGTAATTACAAGTCTCGAGGCTGTCCGTGGAGTTAAGTGTTACCTGTGGCTAAATGCCATTTAAAACGCCATTGTTAGCCCACCAATTTTAGAAATACCAGTAAACCCCTCTCTTCCGCTGCACTTGTGTGTGTGTGTGTGTTGCGTACCTGTTTTTCCGAAGAAAACTGATAAGACTGCCACGTGACAACTGAAGTGTGTGTTTGTGTGAGTGGCTTCAGCAGCTGAACAGGGATATGGGCAGCTGGATATAGGTCACTAGTTATGCTTGTGTGTGTGTGTGTGTGTGTGTGTGTTTGATGCATCTAAAATCAAATAACCTACATAACTTGGTTTAAGTTGGTATAATTAGCTTCAGCAAATGGCGTGAGATCTGACCAGCTGTTTAGCTATCGAGTGTATCACGGTATCCACTGCCCAGCATCTTCATGCTGTTTGTTAATGCATGCGTGCCCTTGAAGTTCCACATGTTCTACGGTACACTTGTTCTTTGTGTCGCCACAGGCTCTCAAAGTAGGCCTGGAAGCTCTTATTTAGTCGTTGTCTCATTTAGACCGGCATTAAATTGTCCTTTACATCAGCACTCTTTCTCTGTAGTTTGACTAAAAGTAAAAATGTAATCTGAATCCTTCTCAGAATAGCGCTGCATTCCCAGGTCAGGTGTGTCGAGTCCACTAAGGTGGCTGGTGCTCAGACCGTGGCCTGCACACTGGACTGTTGCTCCCCGTGAACTTGACTTTTCTCTCCTCTCATCCATCTGTCACTGTGTTCTGCTTGTGACACATTTTCCACGGCCGTGCCTCCGAGCAGCAGGGCCCAACGCGCACCTGTGAACATGAAGACATACACGGACACATCAGCTAAGTCCCTGTCTTTCCCATGGGCTGGATCTGTCTCGGGTGCAAACTCATAAGGCCTTAGTGGGGCCTGCCCTGCACACAGCCAGGCCCTATATTTATCCCACTCTCCTCCTGAGAGTGACTAATATGGGCACGGGCCGGAGGAGGGGGTCACCCAGTTATCTCCCCACTATGTGGAGTGGTCCTTACATAGTTATGATTGTGTCTGTGACTGTTGCCCTAACAAGTACCTACCGCTTCACTTCTGCCCAAAGCCTGGGGTGGCCGAATGCCAAAAGACGACCCACCCCACTCTCAGTGACACACTCCGACTGGGTCGTCTTTTCTTTATCTCTGTATCACCCTTCACTGCTCACCCCCTCATTCACATACTTTGTGAAGTCAGATTTTTCAAACACGTTGCCCTCTTCCCATACACCCACTGGTCGTATACTATACTTAATTCTGACTTTTTTCTAACCTTTCTTGGTAGACCACTGAGCAACATACACAAACTCTAGTTCATCTGAGTACATTAAAACAGACAGTCTCTGATGGTGCATCAGTTTAAATGAGTTCAGTGTACAGGCAGCTGCTTTGCATTGACAGTGCTGACGTAATGACAGTCTCATTGAGGCAGAGATTTGCAGAATGGGTTCACTGTCACTATCTGAAAATATGTTGTTGTGTGTGGAATAGGCTGGCATATAATTATTGATCAAATAGTAAAAACGGATTTCATTTCCCACAGTGCAAGGCGGTGTATTTAGACTCCTCGCTTTATTCAACCAACGATGCTTAGTTCACTATCGTACATGGCAAAGAAAAGCATCAAATCCTCACATAAGCTTAAACTAGTGAAAGTATGGCCTTTTTGTTTATGTTTATGTATTTGTTTGGTCTCTACCGAGCCATAGCTTTCTGTACTGTATGTCTGTAAAAGTGCACCAAAACTAGTCCCTACAATCAGAGCACAGGCAGGCTCCAGTGTTAAACCTCTGCAGTATCTGTGTCTCCTGTGAAAGAGACGCTCCTCTGTACAGTAAGTCAGCCATCTTCTGAATGCGCTCTATCAATAGCTGAGACTTTTAAAGGACTACTGTATTTTTAGAATTTGTATTCGAGTCGTTAACAGCCCCCCACCTCTCCAGCCGTCGGGCTTAGATTCCACTTTCTCAGTGTGTCTGTGTGCATGTTTGCATACATGCACGTGCACGGCCTTCCGCTCTGACTCTCAGAGAGAGTACGGGTGTTACATTTAGGATGACATTGTACAGTGGCGCTCCTATACTCGGTCTTTGCCAAGTACAGTGTGTGAGCACAGTGGTACATGATGCAGCAGGAACGCAGGAGAGTGGCGGAAATGAGAAGTAGGACGGAGTTCTGAGGAATGCAGAAGAGAGGAAGTGACAGAGGGGAGAGTGAGAGGAAACGGCTGGGTCAAGGGTGCGAGGGTTATGGGAAATCAGCACAAGGCTGCGGTTTTGTTTTTTCCCTCTGTCCCTGTTGTCTGTGTCTCCTGATCCCGTACATCCACGGCCTCAGCGAAACTCAGGAAGGGCAGTTGGATGGCTGGAAGGATGGAGAGATGAAGTTACAGACAAAAAGGGAATGACAGGAAGCCTAAATGGCAGACGCCACCAGTCTTTTTTTGCAACCGAAGAACCGTAGAACCTGATGAACTGTAGATGGCGGGTTCATTGAGTGTGGACTTGCAGCCTGCTGCCGAGGCTGAGTTCGTTAGTCTGGCTTTGTGGTTAACCATCCAAATACGCAGATTACCCGATTGTATGCGCAATTTCAAAAGAGACACGTGGCCTTGATGTCATCACCTCCCTTTGATTGATCCCAGTGATCGTCACTGTTTGCGTGCGCAGTTGTCAGTTCCTTGTCTTAGTGTCTGGCCCCGGAGGCTGTGAAACCTCTCTTTGAAGTTTAGCAGAACAGGTCAGCCAACTCCCTGGATCAGTGTTTCCTTCAGTAACACTTACATATCGCAGCGCTTGTTCCATTTTATTAAGGACAAACTGCAGTGAGCTTAAACTTTTGCTGACATTTACCATATTTGACCTCCTTAAAAAAAATCACATAAACTTGTTTTGGCTGATAAAATATTGAATGTGGAACATGAAAAACAACTACAGCTGGGCACATTCAAGCCAGCAGATAATTAAAAATACTGTTAAAATGCAATAAAAGTAACAAAAAAGGGTTCTTCTGAAAATCTGTCTAACTTTAAGAACCACATTTGGCAGGCTGTCGAGGTTGTGGCTGCACACGTTCCCGTTCTTAGATAGGTGAAGTTCTTGCCAGCTTGAGTTGTGGTCTCAGTGGTTAAAGGCACAACCCGCAGGACAAATCCACCCGATGTGTTTTTGTTACTATGATGGATTCCTACCTCAAATCCCAACTCAATATTTAAAGTGCATAGTTTTCTCTGGCGGTGGTGCTTTTTCCTGCATCCGCTTAATAAATGCAAGAGTCTGTCTAAGTGGCAAACCTCTTGCTCAGCATCATAATGGTTATTGTTTCCTGGTCCCATGGCTGTCACTTGACATGGTCGGCTGCAGAAGTAGGTCTTCTAACCCTAACCTGTTTTATTGCTATCTTGTGTGACTTCGGTTAGTGTTTCACCGTGAGACTCTAAACAAAAACCTAGTCACTCACACATGCAAGCACACAAGAGGTGCTCACACACACACACTGTTTGGTATCCAGTTGAAACACTGACCTCAGTTTATTATGTGTGCTCCTCCTCAATGCAGTGACCTCAGTCACAGTTAATAAGATTAAGTGTTCCAGAGAGGAACAGAACCCCGTTTGATAGGACCTGCTTTGGTGTGGAGCGCCGCGTGCTCGCCAGCTCTTATCTGCGCTCCAACATTGTGTAGGAGGGAACTCGCTCCGTCTTCCCTCTCGGACCCCCAGTCTCCTCCCAGTCCCCCCATCCCTCCCTACTGGCAGCTGTTAGTGTGAGTAAGACTGTGTGTGCGATCCAGCTGTGTGGAGGAGCAGAGAACATTGTGTTCTGAGTTCACATCGGGGCTTGGATCTTGTTTTACTTGCATCGGCCTGTCAGCTCTGATTCGGGGAGCCGCAGACCAGAGGCCAGATGAATGGAGCATTGTGACTCTGACATAAGACCATGACAGCACTCATCTGTTCCTCATCCCCATCGTGTGCTCATTACGAGAGGCTGGGGTCAGCACGTGCACGAAAGTGATAACAAATGAAGTACATTTTTATAATTACGTAGGTTGCACAAAAAGAAATCCGATTAGATCATTTGGAAGAATTTGAGGCTTCTATTCACGTCTTTCTTTCTCCTCCCTTCCAGTATCAGTGAGAGCTTCCTCACTGTGAAAGGTGCAGCCCTGTTCCTTCCCAGGGGAAATAGCCCCACGCCTAACTCTGCACCTCGTATCAGCCAGCGCAGGAACAAGCACACAGGTAAAGACTTGTACACACAAAGGACAGCTGCGGCTTCTCCCAGTGCTTTTCCTCCACTCACTTTAACCCTTAGCCTCAGAAATGAACTCCGAAGAAGAACTTGAGAATAAATAGCACAGTGTGTTGTAGATAGACATTCCTCTGCAGCAGCATCAGTAACAGCTGGTGTTAACTTCACTCAAGCTGTTTCACAACAAGGCAAATAAGTTCAGTGCAGTCAGTTCACTGCTGCATGCAGTGTGGTGGCCAACTTGTTTGATAATATTTTGTCAAAGAGACCACATTTAAAATATCTTAAAACAAAGACTGGAGTAAATTATAATCTGCTGCCGTTATAAAGACAGCCTTTGTAGATGGAGGTGACTTTTGCGGTGTAAGATGGCCTGATTGCTATAAAAAGCATCACAACCTTTGTTTTAAAAATCAAAACAGGCTTTTTTCTTCAGACGTATTTAGAGGTGAGGTAGAATTTAGAGTTAGTGAAAGAGACTCCAGTGGGAATGCAGTGGAAACTCGCCACAGGGTAAATGACACATTATCTTGGGTGTTATGTCAATGCTATGAACGCGACTAAAACTGAATGTTGAAATCCTTTTATCCAGGTGACCTTCAGAAACACCTCCAGACCATGTTCACTGTGCTGCGGCCAGAGGACACCATCCGACTGGTCAGTAACACCACACACACACACACACACACACACACACAGGCACATTTAATAACAAAGGTCAGGAGCAGGGTAGCATTGTGATCAGGGAGATTATACACCAAACTGAGGGCCCAGTTTCAGTTCTTTGTTAGCGAAGAAAGAACTGAAACTTGTTGGTCTTAACCCTTATCTGCACCACAACAACTATACTCTTACATAAAACATAAAGTAAGTATTTGGAGTAATACACATTCTTGCCATTTCCCTGAAGTATCTGCAACATCTTGGATAAAGAGGTATTTCAGCAAGCTAGTATTACACTTCTCTAAAGTCAAAGGACTTGTGAAAAGAAAGAATAGTCCGAGTTAGTACAGGGCACGCTCCTGCAAGTCACTTTACGGTAAATAAACTGATCATATGTTTCTTTGTTTTGATGTATTCAGAAAACTGGCTCTGCCTCTCCTCTCTTTGCTGATTTCCCTCTATCTTAACGTCTCCTTTGTATTTTTCATTGCAGGCTGTGCGTCTGGAGAGCGCCTACCCTCAGGTAACCCGCTACATGGTGGTGGTCTCCACCAATGGTAGACAGGACACGGAGGAGAGCATCGTGCTCGGAATGGACTTTGTCTCCTCTGATAGGTCAGTACCATGATAACAGTCCTGTAGTGCGTTTAAACTGATTAAATCCCACACTTGTGACAACAAATAAGAAGAGAGGATGGCGTGTTACCTCCTTTGTAGCTTTGCAATAATATGGACTAGTGAGATTTAGAACTGGATGTGACCTCCTATATATACCGTTTATATTTTATTTCAACAGTGGTTTTTATTATTGTTTTAATCTTGAATTTATACTCTTTTAATCCATTTGAACTGTAACTGTATATACTTACCTATCAAATAAGGACAGGAGGATGTGGCTAGCAGCTAAAATAAAAGTGAAGGATAAGGGCAACGTGCTTCTGTCTGACTTTCTCTACTGTTTTGCTTTTGAATGTTGTCCTGGACACATCTGTATATTATGTCAAACCAGTGTGTCTTGTTTTGTTGTGCTATTGTTTAACGTGTTGATCTCCCTACCAGCTGCTGTACGGTGGGTCTGGTTCTACCTCTGTGGAGTGACACTTTGATCCACTTGGATGGAGACGGGTAAGAGGCTACACCTACCTCCTGCTTCCTCTTACTGCTCCCTAAGGGCAAGCGACTGAATACTCTGATGACTTGATTACATGTTGCCCTTATGTAGCCAAGTTGTGTTGTGTTGTTGTTATAAGATGGATATAAACCAGGGTCCCGGCACCATTTCCTCCTTCCGGCCCACAGCATGATGTCAAAAATAGCCCATGATATCCAATGTTTTTAAAAATGTATTTTGTTTGGCTCAACATAATGGCAGAGGTCCAAGGTGCTGGCAGATGAGTGATAAGAAGAGAGCAGGTTTTGGGCCTTCATTTGTTGTCTGGCTACACAGATGATATTAAATGATGATATAAAAATTTATATAAACCGCTGTTTGCATTTTTTGTTAAGTATGATGTTGGTAATGGAAATAATTTCAGAATATTGAGCTTTCTTGTAGTACATGAATGCTGAAGTGGCCCTCCTATCTACCTTCCGGTGTATAAAACTAAAAATTAGCGGTTATTCAAACGGCTGAAAGAATATCCACAGCGTGCTTCCCTACTCCTGTCAGATGGCAATACCCGCCGTGGCCCCAAGCCAATTTGAGTTTGAGACCCCTGCTATAAACTATTACTGAGCATCCCATTCCTAATATATCTCTCTCTGTCTTTCTCTCTCTCTCTCTGTCTCTCGTCACAGTGGTTTCAGTGTGTCAACGGTGAGCAGGGTTCATGTTTTCAAGCCAGTTTCTGTACAGGCCATGTGGTGAGCAACCTTCATTGTTTTTCAGCAAATGACAGCTATGTGAAGTTTTCAATGAGGTTAGATTTGCAG
This sequence comes from Morone saxatilis, assembly GCF_004916995.1. Classification (NCBI taxonomy): domain Eukaryota; kingdom Metazoa; phylum Chordata; class Actinopteri; family Moronidae; genus Morone; species Morone saxatilis. Next base: position 7,348,312 of record NW_023340257.1, on the reverse strand, counting down.
ACTTAAAGAGACTGTATTCATTGTAAACCCCCTTTTACTTTGACCTCCAGCCTTTTATCTTTGTCACTGTTTCTTATCATCCCTCTCTCCTTCCCTTTTTTCCCTCATTATCTCTCTGCCTTACAGTCTGTTCTTTATCTTTCCCTGTCTCGCATGCCACTGCTGTCTCTTCATTTCCGTTCTCTTTGTCCTCATTTCTTCATTTTCTTGTCCCTTTATATCTCTGTATTATGTCTCTTCGTCGCTTCTTCTTTCAGTTCTTCTCTTCTCACCTCAGTTGTTTCTTCGTTTCTCTCTCTAATTATTCAACCCACGCCCCCCTTGGTATATTTCTCAAATATGTGATTCATTCCTCACTTATCTTTCTATTAATTTTCACTTTCTCTCCATCTCTCATAATTCCTCCCTTCCTCTTATCTCTTTATTCTTCTTTGCCCATTGTTATAGCCTCTCTTGATTTAAATGATTTTACTCCCAGCCAGTCATGTTCAGTCCAAATTTCACTTCAGTTTTATTTGAGTAATTTTTGCCTCTTTGCCCTCGAGACAACCTCTCAAGTGTGAATCCTCTTTGCTCTTGCTGTCTGCCTCAGGTCAGCCCTCCAGTCGCTCCACAAAGCGTGCGAGGTGGCGCGCTGCCATAACTACTACCCAGGCAGCCTGTTTCTGACCTGGGTCAGCTACTACCAGAGCAGGGTCTCATCCAACCAGTTCTGTATCAACGAGTGGAACGCCATGCAGGACGTGGAGTCGCACCGTGCCAATTCACCCGTCCTCTTCACAGACCTGTGAGTAGAGGAGGGATAGACCACATGAATACACATACACACACAGATCCACAGTTCACACTGATGATGGAATATCTGGAATATTGTCTGGTCTTTGATGCATTCCAGACAGGGAGTCATTTTCACAGGTTTTCATTTTGTATGCACGTCCCCCATTGATATGTGGTGCAAAATTCCTGCGTTAAAATATACAGGGTGAATTCACTCCTCTAAAAATTGGCAAATTGGAAAATAGTTGTTGTAGGCCAACAACTTTCCCAAATAATTGTTATTTTGAAAACAAAGAACTGATGAAAAGTAACTAAACTAAACACTCAGAAAAGTTCATATACAAAATGTAGCTGGTATAGCCAACAATAGACAAAATTGTAAAAAAAAATAAATGTTGGACCATGCACACTAAATATACTCATGTACGGACACGTGTACAAAAATAATAATATGAAAATAATTAATGGAGAGGCTTTGAAAGGTCTTAAAGTTTTACACGACAGCATAATTCATTCCAGCAATTCGTGAAAGGGTACAGAAGAAACATGTGTGCACACATCTGGACAAACATATGCATGACCTGCAATCCAAAACAGTCGAGATGTGAGCATCTCTCACAAAATCACACACACTGGCATAACAGATTCAGAGAAAATCAAATGTGTTTCACAGTAGCTGCATTAATGCAAATATGTGCTCAGTGGTATCTTCACAGCATCACTGCCTGGCCTCTCCTCACGTGCCGACAGTATTGCTACATTTCTATGGCAGGATATCTCGGGCGTCTTCAGAGCGCTGAACTCTAGAATTTGGGGTCACGTGCTTTCTGTAACCTCTCTGTAACCTCTCTGGGTAACAAGAAGCAATACTGAGAGGCACAAACAAAAACAAAAAGCACCACATGCAGGCACAGTAGTAAATGCTGAACTGTGTGCAAATAGACACGCTGATACACGCACACATTAAATCTTTATCTTTGGGACATAGAGTTGTCAACAGATTCATAAGGGAGCATAGAAAATACAGAGAATGACACAGACTGCTGAATTTATGTCTTTACTAATGCCAGGGAAATTCCCCTCTCGGCTGCTTAGTCACGTGCTACCTTGCTACCTATTTTGAGCGTCTCTCTCTCTCTCTCTCTCTCTCTCTCACACTCTCTCACTCCCTCACTCACTTATATACACACACACACACACACACACACACTTCAGAGATCCTCCAGTGTCCAAAATAGCTGAAGCTTTAGCCAGCTTGATTTACGTGTGGAAAAATGGAATCCAGGCAGACAAATAGGTAGACCAACACAGACGGACAGAAGCAGGTGGCAGGCAGAGAGAAGGGGGTAGAGGATGTGGGTGTTTCGGGGGGGATTAAGGAAGATAGTCTGCTGCTGCATGCACCTGATGCCCCTGGAGCAAAGAAGAGAGGGAAGGGACAGAAAGAGAAATCGAGCTCCACTTTAAAACTTGACAATCAAGAAACACCCTTATTTACTGTCCTCCTGGAAACAGAGATACATTACGCACTCTGTCTTTGGAGGACATGTGTTTGCACTCGAGTGCACTTATCTTTAAGATTGCCACCCACACTTTATGAGCTCCAATACACACACCCAAACACATAAAAGTCCTTGTTTGTTCTCCCGCACAGGGTGACTGCCAAAGCTACATGAGCTGCCAGTGTTTGTTGACATGGCAGCTCATGCCGCTGTATAATCATTGAATGAAAGGTTGAGATAGCAGGAAGTAGTTTGATTTTGGCATGTTTTCGTGTTTATTTGATTAATGTATCTGTGAATTCCCGTTGGCTACTTCTCTATAAGCGGTTCAAGGAAGTGACATAGAATTTCCATTGTTCAGTTACTCATTAGTGCCATTAAATTGCATCGTCATACACTCGTCACACATGTATTCTTTTATTCCCTATTTTTCTGTCTGTTTCCCTGGCCAGCCGTCCCTCCCTCAGGCTGTCTGTGGGCAAGTCAAGGCTTGTTGTGAGGTTAAAGCTTAACTGGATGTCGGGAACTAACCGTATTTGTTGGCAAGAGCGAATAGGTTCTCTTTCTCTTAACCCTGTGGACTCATTCTCTTGGGGTCAGTAAGACGTTCAGCATTGAGATAAACAAGCAATTCTTTTACACAGATAGATGCTTTTAAGTGTACAGCTACACACCTGAGGCCATCACACTGCCCCTCTTTGCAACCGCTGACCCACACGGCTGTGTACTATTACAGTTAGGATCCGGTTAGAAGCAAAACGAGAAAATTAGACAACGTAAGAAGGAGAAGTTTGGAGACAAACTGAGCTCCTCTCTCCGGAGAGGTAATTAGGCCACTTGTTGGTACGTCCAGAGGCTAAATGCGTCCAACAGCAGAGTGGTTAGAAACAGAGCCAGGCACAACAACAGGGAGACTCTACAAGGGGACTTTGTTGTGGATCGCCGATGGGCCACACTCTCAGATTTTCTGTTCCCTCTCCAGTTTCTGAGAATCAGACAAAGTGGCAATTCTCTCGTGGAACAAGTAATCTCATTGAGACTCCAGTCAAAATGCATCAATAAACAGAAGGAAAGTGTCGTTACTGTGACTGTGAAAGGTGGTTCTTTGTGTCCTGAAGTGTTTTTTGGTTTTTTTTTAGGCTAAGAGAAAATGTGTGAAAGGTGTTTTTTTTTCATGAAGGTGTTTGTGTCTGTATGTACAGGCCCACAGAGAGGGAGCGCACAGAAAGGCTGATCAAGATGCGCCTCAGAGAGATCATGATGCAGAAAGACCTGGAGAACGTCACCTGTAAAGAGGTGAGAGGCGTGTGAGGGAATGGGGTGAAAATAACAGGTGTATGCAGGATTTAACACTGTACTGGTAAGATACCAAAGCGCCAATTTTCAACAATCTTTGACCTGAACTTTAACGGACGTGTGTATTGCATGAACACATTTATTTTCTCTATTAAAGAACAGTAAATTTAACCCCCGTCCTGTCCAAGTGTCATCAACCGTCATGGTGCTTCTCTGAATCGTTGTTTTCCTTTCGCAGATCCGAACAGAGCTGGAGATGCAAATGGTGTGCAACCTGAGGGAGTTTAAAGAGTTCATAGATAATGAGATGATTGTCATCCTGGGACAGATGGACAGCCCCACAGAAATCTTTGAACACGTCTATCTGGTAAGAAACCAGGTGGCTTTTGCTTTTGAGCCATTGAGTTTGTTTTAGACAACACAATGCTCTTGGTTGTCACATCCTGCTGTTTGATCACTACGATAAAAAAAACAGTATTAGCAGATCTATTCACATGGTTCATGGTCAACAGTCAATTTAGTAACATACAAATGAGAATGGGTCAAAGTAACTTGTAAGTTGTGACTCATTCTTAATGGTTCTTATATGTTGTATATATGTGTGTACACCTTGATATTGACTGGATCTGTGATGTCTCCAGGGCTCTGAGTGGAACGCCTCTAACCTGGAAGAGCTGCAGAACAGCGGGTAAGGGATCAGTCAGTAACCACATTTACTCGAAAGCACACTCACCAACATCACTGTGGGAATTTTGATAAATGGAGAGACTACTCTTCAAGTATTAAATATGTTTTCTAATTGAAAAAGGTTAATTACTGCAGCGAGTATTTTCAGCAAAGGTTCATATGTTGGATTTAATCTACCTGTAGTCTATGACAGAACTTACTGACAAAATAATCACAAACACATGGTCAACTGACTGACTTATTTGAGAGCTTTCAACACTCCCAGTCTTCCTCACCATCATTTTTGAGTGTGTTTTTTTTTCCACCAGTGACCTGTGTGGTATTAGTTAAGCATGTATCATCTGAATAACACTGAAGTATGAACTGATGACAGTTTTATTGGAATTAAAAGGTCAACCTGCCTCTTCCCGTCTCTTATGTAGAGTGCGCTACATCCTGAACGTGACTCGAGAGATAGACAACTTCTTCCCAGGGATGTTTGAGTACCACAACATCCGAGTGTACGATGAAGAGGCCACCAACCTGCTGGAGTATTGGAACGAAACCTACAAGTTCATCACCAAAGCCAAGTAGGCTTAAACACACACACACACACACACACACAAGGTTGTTAAGTTCTCTTTGGCTTGTCAGTAATCCAACACATTTTCTCTCTCGTCTGGCTGTCTCTCTTAGGAAAGCCGGTGCTAAGTGTCTGGTTCACTGTAAGATGGGCGTGAGTCGGTCCGCCTCCACAGTGATTGCCTACGCTATGAAAGAGTACGGCTGGGACCTGGACACGGCCTTCGACCACGTTAAAGAGAGACGGGCTGTCACCAAACCAAACCCTTCCTTCATGAAACAGCTGGAGGAGTATCAGGGAATTCTGCTGGCCAGGTGTGCTTAAATGTAGAAGCATCTGTACAGTCTGCACCTTCTTCACAGAGCATTCCCGTGCTAACAAACTCTCATTTTTCTTTGCTTCTGCAGCAAACAAAGGCATAATAAGCTATGGCGCTCACACTCTGATAGTGACCTATCGGATCGCCCAGAGTCGATGTGTAAACCTTCCTCTCTGGTCCGCTCCGACTCTCACAACAACAACACTTCCTCCCCTTCCTTACATCACTTCCTGGGCGTGGCTGTGCTGCAAGCACTCGGTGCTGAACCTGAAGCCAAATCACCAAACACCACAGACACCTCTGACTCACACTCAGACTCCAACGGTGTGTGTGACTCACCAGGTCAGGAGGAGGTCAGGTCAGATTGCGGAGACCGCCTCCCCCTCCCCCTCCCCCTCCCCCTCCCC
>NW_023340257.1:7286277-7342662 GCF_004916995.1 Morone saxatilis | reverse complement strand
CTCCCCCTCCCCCTCCCCAGACCGCGAGCAGCCACTGTAGTCCCAGAGGAAAGACTGGACAATTCGGCGAGCGTGGCTGTCACTGTGCCTGTTGCTCTGCCCCACCCTCCACCATCACTCCACATCTTACCTCCTACTCCCGAACTCCACCGTGCTCACTGGGGTCCTCCCACACATCTGTCCATTTCAGTGCCCAAACACAAACCAGTGGAACTGTCCCTCAGTTTGCCTGAGCGAAGCAGCTCAGAAGAAGTCTCCCCGCTCACTCTGGGGTCCACTGACTCGGACGAAATAGACCAATCATTATCAGATTTAACGAGTGAGAAACACAGCCCCGTCAGCCCTACAAATATCCCTCCCCTCCCCCTGGTTCTTCCCGTTGCTTCCAGCGATGACAACAACAACCCCAGCGAGTCACAGATCTGCGGTGCGTTGGACAGCCGTGGCGATGCCGATGGGTCGTCCAGCCACAGCGCAGACAGTATTGACTTCTTCAGCGCCAGGGAAAAGTTTCTGGGCCTGTCCCAAGACGGCAGATCCCGGACACTGTCTGAGCAGGCGCAACAAAGGACATCTTTGTCACTCGAGGAAAATGGAGAACCTGAGGCTAGGGAAGATGAGGAGCAGGGAAATGGCATGAGTCAGGTACGGGATCAGCATTTCGTCTTAGTTAGTGTAACTTCTTATCCAGAAAGCCGTTCACTTCTTGCACCTGTGGGTGTACTGAACAGCGTCTGTGTGCATGTTACAGTTTTCCATGCAAAAGTTGCCCCAGTCTGCTCACACAGCTGTCACTGCAGCATGCTTTTTTAATATTCTGGAAAAGCATATTACATTTAAAAGGGCGAAAGCCATTCAGCTGCAGAAAAGGGACACATTGTGATATTATTTTAGCCAAACATCATAAAATGAAGTTACAAACAGAGTCCTTCCTTCTATCAGTCATCATCTGGTAGGGATACTGGAGCAGGTTTTAGCTTTACAGTAAGTAGTGTGTTGTCAAATCAGTGTGTAGTTGGTCACTCCCAAGTTTAGGTTGATCTGTGTAGCACCATTTCATACAAACACACAAGGCTGGGATATAAACAGCAGATAGCAGTCCTTGTAAGTAATCAGACTGGAAATGAAACTGGAATCTGACCAGACCAGTCTACAAGCTAACAAATGAACTGAGTGAACTAAATCTGTATTAATCACAGTGACACCTGCTGGAAGTAGTACGATAATGTGGGTACATTTATCACCCACTATGTCTCCTCTAATTTTCTCATTTTCTATCGCTCTGTCGAAGCAATGCAGTTTTATGTAGAGTTTAAAAAGTTATTTATATTTATTTATGTTGCTTATAATAAAGGGAAGACTGTCAGTGCCTCACAAATCCGCTAACAATACAGAAACACTACAGGACTTTGACTGATTATCTCCATGTGTCTCTCTCTCGTTCTCTCTCTCTCTGTCTCTCAGGCGTCTCCACAGTCTGAAGACGGCGTCGACAAAGCCAGCCCTGACCGAACTCATCACCCTCACCACGACAACGGAGTGTCAGTCCGCCATATTGTCACGGAGATTGAAGCCATATGCCACCCTGCCTCCTGCGTTCCTACTCCCTCCTCCTCCTCTTCGTCGCTCCCTCCGTCCTCCCACAGCCCTCAGCTCGTCCGACCGGAACCTCAGACGGAGGCCGAGACCAGTGAAGTCACGCACGGCTCTCTAACCCCACCTCCGCACCCGCAGCCTCCCTCCGTGCTGTCGTGCGACTGGCCGGCGGGCTCGGTGCGGCGAGCCACCAAGCAGCTGGAGCAGAAGCTGAGGCAGGAAATGGAGATGGCTGCCTCTCAGCGATCCCCCCTGCATTCCCCCAGCGCTGAACACCCTCCCGTCAGACTGTCACCGTGTCCCCTGAACACTGAACATCCTCCCCTTCACTTCCCTCAGAACTCCACAGAACAAAGGATCACTCAGGGAGAGATCACGGCTGTATCCGCTCAGTCCAAAGACAGAGAGAAGCATAGCGGGTCACAAACGGAGCTTCAAAGACTCGACTCCGCCTCAGGCACACACAACCTACCGAACCCTTCATGCTCCCCTGACTCAAATATCAGCCAAGTCTCTGGTGCTATGCCTACCATTGATAGCCATATGCTGACATCATCACTGGCTTCTACTAGTCAGTTGGAAGAATCATCTCTAGATACCTCAGCCCAGTCCCAAAGACACAACCAGCCACAGCAGACCCTGCCCCAGGCCTGTTCAAACCAAATGACTCTGGATGGAGTGACAGTGCAGGAGTCTGACACAGAGAACACCGATAAGAGCCTGGAGTGCAGCTCCCAGGACGAGCGGGGGGGCTGTGGGGCCCGCTGCGATGCCCACAGCAGGCTGGCTCGTGGCAGCCAGGAGCTGGAGAGGATTCAGCAGACGCTGCAGGAGCTGCAGGCCTTCCTCCATGAGGGCGTCAGCCTGGAGACGACAGACACACAGGACCAGGAGGTGGTCCAGCCTCAGGGCCTGAGAGACGTTATGGACACGGAGCCGGGACCTTGTAAAGGGACGAGTCCTGAGCAGACCACTCTTGGCCTGGAAGTAGGCCAGCGGCTCCGAGAGAAGCAAGAGAGGAAGAGCTTCCTGGAGCTGGCAGGGTGGCACAGAGCCATGGAGCTCGAGGCCCGCATGCGGCAGGCAGGCCTCACCCCCCCCTCTCTCATGAAGCGGTCAGCCTCCTTGGCTAAACTGGACTGTCTGGAGCTGTCAGCCAATGACCTCAGCGACTTGGACCTGAGGCCGCACAGCAGGACGCCCTCATCACACTCCCAGGACTCTTTCTCCAAGTGCCTGTCTCACCCTGACGACACCTGGAAGAAGCAGAAAGTGTTGGCCCGAAATACTTGTGTCGAAAAGACCGGTTTGTCCCACGGGGGCGGGGGTCTGGACGAGTCGTCCTCCTCACCCTCCCTCTGCTTCCCCCCCACCCCTCATCCAAGAGATGACACGGGTGAGAGGGAGGAGCCAGAGGGCAACGCGGTCGCTGCAACGCGTCAGCAGGGGAGGGGACACTCGTCGAGACGCTCTCGCAAAGCGTCTGCTGAGAAAAAGCAGCGAGCTGTCACTGTGCTATACAATACCATGTAACCTCAGTGCAATGGACTGGAACGGACACGACTGGAGCTGCGCAGATGTGTGAAAGAGGCTGCATGATGCGGGTGAATGTGTAGCAAGTAAACTGTAGACTGTGTAACCTCCGACGTATGTATAGTGTGTACGAACTGAATGATGAACATGTTTGCATGTAAACCACTGGATGTGTTGTTTCAATTGGAGTTCAGGTCTGTATGTACAGTAATGTAATATGAATGTCCAAACGAAGACTGAACCGGTGCATACTGTATGCACCCCGTTGTGTCTGTCTCACTTTTTTTAAGAAGCGTTTGTTTTCAGTGTTTGACCCTCGATGCCTGTTCAGAGTTTCTAAGACTACAAGAGGGGCTTTTTCTCCAAACATGCACTTTACTATTTAGATGATTTTCTTTTATTTGAAATCTGTTTCTTATCCCGGGGAGGATTCTTTTGCACTGATCTCAGTAGACTTGTCTCTGTATGCTTGTTTTTGTGTTCAAAGTGGACAGACGTGTCTTTATTCAGATTTTTAATTAAACCAGGACAAAGCTGATATCTTGTTTTGTTTTTTTTATTCAGTGCTTTAGCAGTAAATAAATATGGTGAGTTTGTTTTGACTCCAGTGACTCTGTACATTTCATCTCACACATAGCATTGGCTTTACTGCCACCTGCTGGCCAGGCACAGAACTACAGACTTTAACATATCCTCAGGCACCAGAGAAGGTGGAAAAGAAAGTCAATGTGCTGAAAGTGTAACTCTATTTAAATACTTGGAGTGCATGCTCGAATAACCAACCAGGCCTCCAGTTTTCCATTTGAACTGGTGAAAATCAAGGTCATAACTTTATTATTGATAAATAAATTCTACCTGTAATTTCCAACTGAAAGTCTCTTCCTTTGAACAAGTCAATCCCGTCTCCTAGGGGAAACTATCTCCATCAGTTCCCTGTGCAGCTAATTTCAGGCTGACATTTTACCTACCGTTTCATGTGGGTAATTAAACACTGAGATGTAGGCCACCGGGGCCCCTGCTGAGACACACACACACACAGACACAGATCAGATAGCAGCACTGACCGTAAAAGAATGACATTAAAAATGACCAGACTTAATAAAAAAATAACAATAAATCAGCTATAAAACGACATTTTCAATTTTCTCATTTCCTGTGTTGGAGTGTAAGAATACCAAAGGCTGTGCTGGTCTGAGTGAATCAAGAGGAAAGCTAAAATCCCTTGATGATTTCACAAATTAAATCCACTTCAGTAGACAGAGCAGATGGGTTAAAGAAGGGCTTTTTTTACACCGTGTGTGTTCCAAGTTGAACTGTCGTGAACATGGAAATGGTGAGGAATAAAATCAGTGGAGCAGAAGAGAGAGGGTTACAGCGGGTGTTTGTCTCCCAGGGTGAGATTGGCGTCCTTCTTCTTTGCATACTGATGCTCTCAGCCACTCTGTCTCTGACACACACCTTGTTTTGTGTCTGTGGCTCTTTACAAATTCACTTCACACACCCCTGCAGCCCAGCGCTTCCATCGTCCTGATGTTATTCATAATGTCGGGCTGAGTCAGGGCAGTGGAGAAGTTGTGGCTGCTGATTCACTTGGAAAATGATTTCATTTTCTCCCTTTTCTCTTCAACCCACCACAGAGTGCAGAGAGCACTGGGGTGCTCTGAGTGGTATTTCTTAGAGGGTTTAGAGTCTTTAAGCTGTCCCTTTGCTCCCTGTCAAGCCTAAAATAACGCAGGCAAAACCCCCCCTTGGATCAGGCTGAGGCGCTGGGAATCCATGTCACCAGGAGGATGATGGAGGTGGAAGCTGCTAAAAACAGATCAGCTCTCTCTGGTGCCGACTGTGCTGCAGCTCTGCCTATCTTGTGAGAAATTAATTGCTTTTGTCACCGTCCGTCACTCGAGAGAACCACAAAACCAACTTACAGTGGAAGGCTGCAGGTAGAACTCAGGGTGTGTGTGGGGGGGGTCAAGGGATTTAAAGCACGTGGAAGCTGTAGAATAAAACTAGATAAAAAAAACAACCCACTCATGCGTTGCTGCTCCAAAAGATGTTTCTTTATTTGAATCATTATCTGAACTCACTTCCCAGAATACACCATGAAAACATCTTGCTGCATCTCTTTTCTGCAACATTTTTTAAAAAGTAAAAAAAGGAATATTTTTCTTATCAACCAGGCAAGCTTAACTATGAATTGGAAAGAAGCCTGAGGTGGTTCTCCTCAGTTTGTGCTGATATTGGAGTGTGAAAGTTTTACATTACTTTCAAAGAATTAACAAAGAAAAAAGAAACAAGCTGTCCCTGTCCATCATCGCCCCTCGCAACAAAACATTTGTGTTAGCCCTGCAATATGAAGTTACTTACAATTATGAAAGCCAGGATTTCAACAATCTTTTCCATCCGAGAGCTGAATGCTTTTTTTTTGTTTGTTTTTTGCCGCTTTTGGATTTGCTTTTGTTTTAGAGCATGTTGTGTTATGTAACCAATTTGCTATCGGGGTGCAATAACCTAAAATTGCTGTCAGTAGCCTCTACAGTGATTCTTGCAGGGTACATCTTCCTTCAGAGAGCGTGCTCTGATATTGCAGGTCTCCAGGCTAGAATCGAGTCAGACAGAATGAACCTCACACGGGTGCAGACCATGCTGAAATATTGTACACACACTGTACCATGACTACACAGAAATACAGAAATCATCCGCTCATGTAAGGTGAGAAGATGCAAATATACAGAAAATATCTTTTAGTAGCATTTCTATTCCACAATCCACTTATAAACCACTATCATGTCCCTTTATTGTTTGTATTACACACAGGCCTGCCACAAACTCATTCACAGTCACATACAGGTTAGATAGTACACCGAGTCTTCATCATCACATCTGTGCTCCTGCAGCCTAACGTCAGGCTAAAACTAAAACTGGCCTGAGTTTAGTTTTGTGCTCAAACTTGTCGTCTACGTCCATTAACAGTCATATACGTGATCCACCCACAAGCTAAGTACAGTACGTCTGGATTTTGTGCAAATCAAATAAAATGTACCAGTCCGTGTTTTTTTTTTAAAATTAGTTTTCATTACAAACTGAGGAAGTCAGATGGTTTGTCGACATTCAACTCAACTTGACCAAGAAGGTTTAACGGTATTCTCCACACCACTGGTCCCTGGATGGTTCACTGCTCCTTTTACACAAGCTGTTTTTTGTTTTTTTAAATCACAGTTAAGACTGAAAACCACACGACTCAGTGGCAGAAGGTGTGTTAGTGCTGGAGCAGAGAGTTGGCCAAACACACTATGTTTTCAGGACAGTGGGTCATCTGTTGACCCCTGTGCGGAGAGCTGGTTTTGAAAAACAAACACACACACACACACACACACGCACACACACGCACACACACGCACACACACACACACACACACACCACACACACACACATACCTGCAAACAGGACAGAAATCACTCATCCAAGGAGCATTCCACTAAACTTTTTGTATTGGATGCTATTGTTGTTCGTAAACTGGCACTGGGTCAAGAAAGTGACCGGCGTGGCACCAGAAAAGAGGAAACTGAAGATCCCTCTCTGGCTGCTCTGAGCGGCGGACAGCCACATCACCATATGGCCTTCATGGGAAAGGTCTGACTAACGCGATGGGAGAGAAAAGAGAAGGCCGATTTGGATCGTATGAAACCACTAATATCATTTTTCCAGCCACTTACAGAGTGTGCTTTAAGTTTTAAAGGTTGCCTGTGCTGCCTTTTTCTTCCCCATGTTGTCCTTGGTCCAGACCCCCCCCTTTCAGATCCCTGCTGGGCACTTTCAGCCTCTCATTTCTCCATGAGGTGACAGCTGGCATAATGCGCTGTAGCTCCTCTTCCTCTTTGCCGGCCGCCCGAAGCTCCCGCCTCTTCCTGCTCCCGAGCTGAGAGATTCTCCATGGCGATGCGCAGCTGCTCGCTTTTAGCTGCAACGTGGGGGTGGGCTTCTTCTGAGGGGGGTGGCAGCAGAGGCTGGAGAAGCGGGGCGGGCTTGTGCTGGGTCCTGGGTGGGGAATAGTGAAGGACGACAGGGGGAAGTGTAAGGTTAAGGTCACAGTGGATTGGGAATTTCCAGCTTTGCTAACTTGGGCACCCTAATAAAGATTTTATGAATGAATGCTTAATAAATCATTTGCTAACGCTTAAAAGATCAACTACAACCAATAAACAACAATGTTTTAAGGTTGCCAGGTTGTGAAAAATCCCTTTTGCTGATGTCTATGAGGAAGTTCATGAGGAAGACTCTCCACTGGACCGCTCAGCGTCTTTTGGAAAAGAGCTTTGTTAACTTTTACAACTGCAGACTGAACAGTAATTGTAAAATCCCTTTATTACTGACTTATTCATATTAGCTGCAGATTCATTTTTTAACTTTTTCTCTCGGCCTGTTAAGCTTTGATAATGACTTTATTCACACGTGTATCCTCAGAATTGGTGGCTTATTATAAAGAAAATAAAGAAAAAGAGAGATATGTGAGAAAATTGTTGATTGTCGCTAAATGAAACAATTGTTATAAAACTGATCCTCCCGGGAAGAGTTTGGCTTGATATTGTTTAGGAAATGTATTAAATAGAACAAGTGACCTATCTTTAATGAGTTCATTTTTGACAAAAATTGGTGAAAGTGGATGATTTACATGAAATGAGAGGCGGAACAGTTAACTTATCTAAATCCACACAGAATGAACATATAGTAGATATTTAAAGACCCTATGATAACTTTAATGCTACATTGTTTGCCAATGTGTAGATGTTAAGATAGCTAAAGAGACAAAGCAAATGTCATGCAGGTCATTTTTCACAACCTGGCAACCCAAATTGTATTACTGACAACTTAACAAACCATTATAATAAAGAGTGCCTTATCAGTGGGACTTACTATGTTTTCCATACTGGTTTAATTTTTCTTTTCTTCTTAAGTTCATTTTAGTTTCCTGGGATTATTTCTTTCTTGACACAAGGGCAGGGAGGGAGGACAGCTTAAAGTAATTTACACAAACCTTTATGACCTTTTCAAAAAATATTTAAAACAGTAAGGAGTAGAATGTTTTCAACACCCAGTTTCCCTCCAACATTATAACATTGGTGTAAATAAACACTGCAGTAGAAAGATTTTATCAGAAGGTGGGTAAAAGGGACATTTCTGTCTGTCTGACTGTCTGTCTGTCTGTCTGTCTGTCTGTCTGTCTGTGTATCCATCCACTCATCGACAAACAGTCTAAAGATAACAGGCTAAAGTCAACAGCAGTACTATCGACTGTGGAAGCAGGAAACTCTCTCATCCTTCAGTCACCCCCCTCCCTCTACAAACACACACACACACATACACACACACTCACACACACATGGTGGTTCGCAGTAGACAGGAGATGAGAGGAGAATAGCAGGATGGATAAGTAGGGGAGGACAGGAATACAGGATGTGAGTCAGGAATGGAGAGAAAGATCTCCATGGAAAAAATACAATGGAAGAGTGGAAGACACTGAAGAATAACGATGACATAACAGAAGTGAGAGGAAGTCAGAGACAATAACGGTGAAGGAACGGCAGGAAATATCGCCTTTGTCCTGACAGTCATGGAGATTTACGTTTTTTTGAGGATTCCAGCTCCTCTGAAGATAAAAGTCCCACTTATTTTCTAACAATTGATGCTTCTATCGAACTTTATCTGGTGATTCCTGATAATAGAGGGGTTGCACTTTGGAAGGAAGGTAGAGAAATGTGGAATACAGTCATTTCCACAACAAAGAGGGAGGTGAGAACATGACTGAGGTGGAGAGAAAGGGATAAAAAAGAAAAGAACAGACATAGAAAAGGTGAATGAGATAAAAGTCTGACCTCTCCAGACGACTTGGGTCACAGGACAGGGGGTGTGTTCCTGGCTTGCTATTGGTCAGCGCCTCCCAGATGGTCACCTAGAAAACAAAGAGGAGGCCATACGGGAAGTCAGAGAGTGCGCGCAGGAAGTGGGTAGACAGAAAACATCACAGATAAACAGATGGGGGTGCATGTAAAACAACAGCATCCTCTCTACAGGCTTTTCTCCCTGTTAATGTATGCTAAAGTACCTCTCACAGCACAGCACAGAGACAGCCAGCTGGATTGATTATGAATTATCAACTGACTGAACGCAAACTAGATTGATCCCGGCCCTGCTTCTTTACTACACATAAGCAATATTAATACTGATACTGCTATTAATATGGATAAACTCGTGTTAAAAATAAAGGTCCACATTTATACAGCACCTTTAAACACTGACTCATTTGGGGTTGGTGCTTTTGGCTTTGAACAAATTGGACATGCTACTAGTAATCAATTTCAACAGACTAGAATACGGTTTTAGATTTTTATTTTCTACCCTAGGCTGGATAACCAATTGGCCGAGTAATTTGATTAACTTCATAATTATTTAGTAATATGCACTAATAAAGCTAAATTAACAACTGAAATAGTAAGGGTCCTAAGCTGCCTTCTGCACTTTATACTCAATCTTGAGGACCTCTCTTATAATCTGGTTTTAATATAATATTTTAGTTAATATTATGCTTACCCGGTGCAAATTCCGAAATACTTTCCAAAGTAATCACAAACTCACTGACATAAAGCAAACCCGGGGCAGGTTAGTATTCCAGTGTAGAAATATTGCTTGGTTTCAGGGCACAATGGGTTGAGGGAATGTGTATGTGGGGGGCTCAAGTGAGGCCCACAGCTTTGGCCCTGTTCATACCTTCTATCAAGTCCTTTTTCCATTTCTGTACACTATGAAAATCAAGTAAGAAGACTTAAAAATGTTGTTGAGATAGGCCACAAGACAGTGAGTATTTATGAATCTTATATTACAATTATATCTATTGTGATAATATATGATGTTCAAGTGATGGCAGCAACTCTGACATCCAAGACATGAGAGTCAAAACTACTTCAATGCAAGAAATGAACAAAATGTTGAATGAATAAACTTTCATGACACTGCAGGTTAGGTTTCACATTGTAGTAAAATGAAAGGAAACTGTGAATGAATTGTGGGAAATTACAACCGGACGGTGTGTTTCAGAAGATGACGGGCTGTAGCGTAAGCCTGATTTCTACAGTAGTTAATGCTGTAAAACATGCAGTGTCAGCACTGTAGTCCTTTAACACCTGTCCTGCTTCAGAATTAGAGCTGTAATGAAAAGTGTCACCACCTTTTCATCGCTGTTTAAAGCAGCGGTACAACAGCTCAAGACAGCAGGCTGCTGAGGATGATCGTACAAAGTACTGCACAAATCCTCAGCCGCAACCTTGCCTGGTCTTCTCTACCTCCTCCTCCTGCATCCAAGCTAAGAAAACTCTGAGGATGTTCTCTGACCTTTCTCAACAAGCCTATTTATATTTCTCTCTCTGTACCTCTGGAACAAGGCCAAGGACTATCAGGACCTGGATCTCAGGGATTTCAAAACAGTACCTATCCTGAGGTAGTGTTGAATGTAATGGGTCTGGGTTCCACACATCACAGGCAATTTATTCTACTTATTGATTTTACTTCATTATTGACTGTTTTTATTTTGAAACTGGTCGCTGTTTTCTTGCTTCAGTGTGTCTATTTGTCTTGGTCTTGCTTGACTTATTGGTGAATTTACTGCTGTAATTTGTACTGGGTGTTTTATAGGGGGAATATGATGCACCTGGGTTTATAAAGCAACATGGCTCTGAGAATCTTGAAAACTTAATGGAAAACCTTTTGCAATCTGTGCTCATTAGGTGCTTTACAAGGAGACTCAAGGTGAGATAATTGACCATTAGTTAAGCCCCTCCCCTGAGCAGTGATTTTCCAATTATTGCTGAGCATCTGAAATTAGGCACGGTAGGTCTCTGCAAGCTTTGGACTTCTCAGTGTCTCATGCTAAAGTGGTGTGCACGTGGCCACAGTAGGAGAGATCCTCAGCATTTAAAGGACCAGTGTGTAGGATTTAGTGGCATCTTTCAGTGTAGTTGCAGATTACATTGCCCTCGTTCCTAGTGTGTAGGAGAAACTATGATGGCTGTGAAACTGACTAAAAACAAGAAAGGCCCTGTCCAGAGCCAGAATCTGGTTTGTCCGTTCTAGGCTACTGTGGAAACATGGTGGTTCAACGTGGCGGCCTCCGTAGAAGATGACCTGCTCCCTCGGTAGATAAAAGCGCCTCATTCTAAGGCAACAAAAACATGATTCTTATTGTCAGGGGAATAATACACTAATTAAAAAAAGATACCCATGGATATTTTATTCCAGTTCCGCCGATAGATCGTCCTAAACGTTGCACACACAACTGCACATGTTAGCTTACATTCGCAATTAACTAGCTCACAACATACAGTTGTAACAGAGCATCATCCAAAGCCAATGAGCATTTCAGTAGCTATCTGCATTACTATCTGGGATTACAAGTTAATTGTAAATAATAATAATGAAGAGGCATGTAAACTCAACAGACAAACTGGGTTATTTTTGCGTAACATTCTGATCTTACATTTTCTCTTATAATGCTTATAGTACTAGAGGCTAACTCGTTAGTAACTGCAAGACAAGAACAATGCAAATTTTTATTTACATGCCTTCTACTGGTATTTAAGATGCCTTTTACAGAGTTCTTATTTTAAAATGAGTCAGCTAGAAACATTATAAAATCAGCTGGTGGCAGGGAGCTATAGCTGTTAAGCTTCTAGTTGTCATTTCAGCCGATAAAATGAATGGTCAGCGGCTAGAAATGAAAAGCCTACTTTTATCTTCTTCTGTCTGAATGTCACTGTTGCGACAATTAAGATTTTTGAATGGTAAATTTGTCCCAAATTATCACTGTAAACTCCATTATGAGCCAAGTGAGAATGGAAAGATTGACAGGAATAGCAGCTGTAACCATGGAGGGGGCGGGGCTAAATTAACATTCAGTTAAATAAGATCTTGTTTTAAGATGTCTGACTATTGTTTCTTTCATATCAGAACAGAAGATGATCTCTCAGGAGCGTCACAGTCAGCCCACCTGATCATATTCAGAGCCGGCCTCCAGCAGACTCTGCTGTATGGCGAACTGCAGCAGATCCTCCTCCTCCTCCCTCATGCTGTCTCTCTGTTTGCCTCCTAGCATGGTGTATCCAGGTGGGGCCTCAAACACGCATGGGGGAATCTCTCCGCCTCGACATGACACTGCAGCACACAGGGAAAAGTTAAAGGGCAAGAGACGGGAAGGAGTGTTAGCTAACAGTGTAGGAGATTATACTAGACTAAAGGAGAACAGGAAAGGAAAAACAGGACAGATTTCAAATTTATTAGGTAATATTCCCACCATATTATTGTTGCCAAAATCTTTCCATTACTCAACTGTGTGTATTTCCATAGGACTATAACTCAGTGTAAAGCATTTCTCTAAGATAGCATCAAGGATTTCCAGAGAGGTTCCTTCTGAGCGGTCACACAATAAATTCTATCTCCCCTCCACATGGCTGCAGATTTAAACCTGCCCGTTGGGATCCTGATCAAGTGATAGGATGATTAAAGTAAGCCATAATCTCACACGCAACACAAAGAACACAACCTTGCATCAGTGATAAATACCACTCATAACTCAATCAGGCAGCAGTAAACTCCGTTTGTGAAGTGAAGTACGGCCCAGGCTCTGCAGTAAATGTTAGTGGAGTCATTTTATCAGCTGAGGACACTGTAGAGTGTATGGGAGTGTGCTCTCACTGGTGGAGCTGGAGCTGGAGACGCTGGAGGAGTCACTGCCCGGAGATGGGGTGTCTGTCCTCGGGGCGTCCCTCTGTCCGTCCCCCTCCACCCCGACTTCGTTGTCGGCACGGACGCCCGTCCCCTCCTCACAGCCGTTAAGGTTGCTGAAGGTGATCCTGGCGTTCAGGATGTGGTAGAGAGGGATCTCTGCAGGGAGTGGAGAGAAATGGAGCAGAAGATGACATTCGTATTGCTATCATTAAGTTATGTGTTAACTTCTTGTGTCTTTGCATCAGTCTCATCATCCAGTTAACCATGCGTGTCCTTGTATCAGTCCTGTTATTTTTAGTGATCAAATTTGCAATCTTTTCTGTCCTTTTTACTCACTCTCTCCCTCTGTCTTCATTCCTTTCCATCCATCTGTATCTGTTTATTCACTTTTCATTCTCCCATCATCCCCTTTATTTAACCAGCCATCATTTTAACCTCCCACCCTCCCTCCTTCCATCCATCTCACTCTCCCAGCTCTCACCGATCTTGACAGGGAAGCCAGGCGGCAAGCGCAGAGTGATGAAGTCACGCAGCTTAGCGAACAGGGCATTCGAGATCGCCATGAGATCGATGATAGGCACAACTTGTTCCGCCAGGGACAGGGGATGGGACTCACACAACCACAACTTGGCTTTAAACCTGGAAACAAAAACACACACACAGACACACACAGGGAAAGAGTTTGTTAATGAATATTACTAAATACAAGCTGACTTAAGTATAATTGAGGCAATTTATGTCGTTGTTCAAGCCATTAGTTCTTTGGCCGGAGGTAAACAAAGCCATTGATTGCATCAGCTAACAGTGACTGTCCACAAGCAGCTGAGTCGTGTTTAAATTAAAGCCAATCAATGCTTATTATTTCTCTGAAACCTCAAACACTTCTTCCTCATAATGGCATGTCACTTTTATTTCATTCTTTGGGCTTTTATTGCCTTTAATTGATAGTAACAAGAAAAGGGGAGAGAGAGGGGATGACACGCAGCAAAGGGCCACAGGTCAGATTCGAACCCTGGGCCGCGGCAGAAACCTTGGTAAATGGGGTGCCAGCTCTACAGGTGAGCAATTCAGGCGTCCCCTTAACACTTTTTATTAAGTGCCACAGAACAATGGAACTGATGGCAGTAAATGACAGATAGACAGCCAGAGGAACAGAAGACAGATGACTGAACGGCAAGTCGGCAGGTGGATGACAGAAGTAGGATATTGAAAACCAGTTTCATTTGCTACATTACAAAACAATTACATAAAAGGCTAACTGAGAGACACTGCAGGGCTCCTTCATTTCATTTTCTGTTTTGCTTCCTTTGGTTCAAGAGTCAAGTAAAAATGATGTGTCATTATGAGATTGTCATAGAGAAATTGTTTGACTCTCCACCAGCCTTGCAGAAATCTACTCATCAAGTGTGTGAATATGTGTGTGTGTGTTTATTTTACTCTTATTATTTCGCTGTGCATCTGCCACGGATAGCTGATTTTACTTTGCCTGTATGTGTGTGTGAGTCTGTCTATTCTCTCCCACTCAGTTTGTCAGCTTGGTAGTGAGTTTGGAGGGCGACTGCATTGTATGCATGGCCGCCTGTCTGTTTTCCTGTCTGTCCGTGTCACCTCTGGGTCTTGGTGGTGAGCTGGCATGGGTGGCCGATGTCCCTCTGAGTCGGTGACGAGCCGGGGTTGAAGTATTCCTCGGCAGTCAGCGCAGCGGGGTTTGTCACCGCAGGACACGACATCTGGGTCACCAGGGCCTGCAAAAATAGAATAATGAATTTAAAATAGTCCTGATGTAACCGCATGTTGCCATTTTAAAGCTTTTTACTGATCCCCAATCAGATTGACCATGTCTGCAGGGGTCAAAAGGATTGTTAATCAATCCCAGTAAGTCGAAGAGAACTTTACAAGGTGCAAAGATTTCTGGCCTTTAAAACTCACTTTCTTTGCTATTGTCTGTTGTGGAACAAAAAACTAACCACCTACTGGGATTTCAAGGCTTTCCTCTTACCTACTGACATTTCCAACAGCTCAAGGTAAGAAAAACTTGAGAAAAAATGACAAAGCAGTTTTCTTTCTAGCAGTTTACATCATTACAGCATCCGTTGGTTCACTGCTCTAATTAGTAGCTCACTGTCAACTGTTAAGTATGACTTTAGTAAACCTGTCAAAGGTAAGCCACCATTACTGGAGGAGAGTAGAGGCTGACAAATACTTGTGGATCTTGTTGCGTTCCACTCCAGATGCAGCCAATTTATCACAATCACTTTGTGAGACAACATCACAGCTTTACAGTTGCACAAAGTATCTGCAGAACGCACGTCAAACCAGAAGAAAAAAAGGGCGGGCCGCGTGTCTCAGTGCTGTGTATAGACGGTACAGAGGCATGACGTTGAAAAGAGCAGAGGCGACAGTGAGGGGGAATAAAACAGAATACAGAAAGAGGAGAAGGAGGGAAGTATGAGTCATAGATGCTCTCTAGCAGAAACAAATTAAAAAACATAATCAATATTTGAGAGCAGGTTGGAGCCTCTGAGTTACTGTTTTACTCTGCAGGCATCTCCTGTTGACACAGTGGACTTAGCAGCCGGGATTCATACACTCAGTGTCCATCTAAAGAGGGGAGCTGATGGTGATGATGCTAATATTGAAGATGATAATTCACTCACGAGGGCAGTGATTATCACAATACCGATTATTATCACTATTGTCCCTACAATGAGTCCAATCAGAACACCAGAACCAATGAATCACAGCTGTTCCCAGTTCAACCACAATGTATATTAATTTATTAGTTTGAGTTTTAAAAGATTTTTTCTCAACCCTTATCCTTCATTTAAAGATAAAACTGGAAAATCCCCTTCATGTGTTAAAATCTAAATAAACTGTCTACTTACCCCGTTGTTAGGCCCCATGTGCTGCTCGGCAATCCCAAGGAAATTCTGCAGTGGAGTCTTCCCACCTGCTCAGAGACACACGGCAGTGATAAGTTACGCTGAGACAATAGTCACAGTGAGCATAGGCTCATTCATCTCCACTGCAATTGTCTGCGGTGTCATTTTGCTCTACAGTGTTTTGCTCCAGATAACTTATTGGATTACATCGAGCTTTTGTGTTGTGGTCTTATCATCTACTAAGAGCTGGCAGGAAATGGACAGAATACTGTACTGGATTGAACTGAAGTAAATTATGCTTTCAAGCAGCAAAATCAGAGTAGAGTTACACCTAAATATGTTCTAAATATCTATATATAGAATTTATTGATAAAACACCTGAAAATATCTATTAAAAGAAATGCATATTGTGCAGTCAGTATAACTGTCTTCAGTGTATCTCTGGAACCTGAACATCATTTTTCTACTGCTACAGCTACAGCTACCTGAGTTTACACATTGTTATTATATAGTATGTACTTTATGCACAGCAACGTGTACATTATGGTCACCATTAGACTGTAAATGCATCAAAAATATGAATGTGATGAAAACCACACTCTGAAAATGCCTTTAGGATCTTCCGACTGCAGCAGTAAGAAACCGCAATAGGGTCATGGAAGAAAAATACCTTTTTTTGAGAGTGTCAAGCTGTCTTCTTTTGATCTTAAAGATCCCCTCCAAACATGTATTAAGACATATAAAAATGTTCTTCTTGGAATAATAATTTGAGTCTGATATGGTTTTCAAGTTTCCAAAGCTACCTTTTTTATAATTCTTACAATTACATCTATTCCCTCTCCTTTTAAACATCCAGGATCTATGAATATGCAAATATACAACTTAACTGGATACAATATGTCTCCTACTTCACTGAAAAGTCTAATCTCAGTGTATGTGCACTGAAGATCTCAACACACTTGTGTAAATTAGGTAAATTAGTAAACTAGTTGTGATGTCACAAAATCCTCCTGGTACGTACACACATCAAACTGACATTTAAGGTGAGCACAGATAGACTTCCCCCCTTCAGCATATGAATCTGAAAACAGCCTTCTAGTGTCAAATTCTGCACATGCATCATCCTGCACAGTGAAGGTCAAACATCCAGGTAAAGTGACAGTAAGCAAAACACATTTGTGAGTGGAGGGGGAGTTTAAAGTGTCTGAGAAACTGGCTCAAATCTAAAGTATTTCTCTACAACATTAATAATCCATAACTAAATAAGAAACAATCATGGTAAAAAACATCTTAAGGTAATGTTTATTGAGAATATAACTCTCAGATAATACTGTGTGGGTGTGATGAGACAGGTTAACCAAACAACCCACCAACTGTCGTCACATTTAGATTCATATGTTGCTAAATCCTGATTGGTGCATTGTACATTCACGTCACCTTTTTTCAACCAAGCCCTGCTCACTCCAAACCAGTGAGAACAGAACTGAGGAAAACACAATCAGCCACCCCTCATGTAAAATAACCAAAATTGTTTATTAAAATTGTTCTAACTTTAGCAGAAAATAATGCGTTCATGTAGGATCCCATCACTCACAGCAAAACGATTATTTAGAAAATAAGATTTCCAGGAACCCACCATGAAGGAACGCTCTGTTTTTTAGAGTGTATGGGGACACAAACAGCTGCTGCTCATTTAGATAAGACAGAGATATGAGCAGCAAAGAAAACATGATCAGCTTCTTAAAGTGTGGCTTGCATTCAGACAGGACTGGTGCTGCAGTTTTCCTCACTAACCAGAAACTGAATGCTAAATGCAATGCAAAGGTCCATCTGTTAGAGTTAATGACAGTGGTGTCATGGTGTGGTTGATAAGACAAGTGTCCACATTTCGACCTTCAGCCAGCTGATCCGTCTACAGCTGCTGCTTGACTCGTGATCCAGCGTGTATGTGACTCTCTTAGAATAGCTTTTTCTTTTTTTTTTATAGTGTTTACAAAATGATGAAACGCAGCACAAGGGAAGGGCAAATGCAGTGAGTCACTCATTCAGGAGTCATTGTAGCGCTTCCAAGAACACTTCCCTCCTGCATATTAGCAGAGTGCAGATGGGGATTGTGACCTGGGAGAGAGCGAAGCCCCTCGGAGGAGTGTGTGATGGTTGATCCTGGCTGACAGCGACAGTCCAGGGAGGGAAACCTGCTAATCCTGTTTGATTTATGATCTGAACCAGAAAACAAGACAGAGCCGCCGAGTGAACGTTACGGACTGTAAGCCAGAGCCTCAGGGTGATCTCACCGAGCTCAGGTGAGGGGGATTACTCATCAGCGACTGTTTTTTTTATTAGACATGTCTATCACTTAGGCCGGGGTTTACAGCGGCACAGAGGAGATAATGGAGAAGTTGAGCTGCTGCAACTGTGATGCACCTGCACATAATGAACCCCTTGACGATGTCTAAGAGGTGACACTGTCTAATGCTCATTTGGCACTGAGGTTCGGTTGACAAATTAAAGTGACTTACCTTTTGTCTTGTTCTTGTTCTGGTCTGACAGATGGTCAGTTCTGGTCCTGGTGATCAGCTCCACATTGGACGCTGCGTATACCTGAAAGAGGAGGAGACAATTAGCTTTTGTGTTCTGCCAACATTGGCTTTACACTCTCATTGTTTGGGACCCCACTGCTGTATGTGTAACGATAATTACAAAACCAACCATTTATTTTCATTTAAATATTTTTTCTTTTCTTCCGACCTAATTAAAACCCAATATGTAGAAAAGTATTGAAAGGGTAACCATTCCCACTGTCACGAACTGTGCTTGCAGATTCGCCAAATGTGAAAAAATGAGCATACAGCATTGTTGTTATACCAAATCAAGGAAATATTTCATGTTTTCTATGTTATATGGACTGTGCATTAACAAATATATGGTCCTTGTTTGCCAAAAGACCTCTTATCAACCAACTCCAATAACAGAAATTTGGGATTTGGGAGGGGTAGTATAACAAGTCACACCAATCACATATTGAAAATCGATTGTATTGAACCGTGTTTCACAACCCGCGTCTCTGAGAATTCAGTTAGAAGTAAAACATAATTTTCAGTTCAAAATCATGTTTATAAATAATTCTCATAAAATTAGGAAAAGTCATGTGGTGAACCTGTGATGTGTAACGTTACACCCCTGGGTCCTAGCCTGCAACACACAGTCCACAGCAGAATGCTGGAATTCCTCACTAGTGACCACAAAAAGAAAATACTGATTAAAAATTGAGCAGACTGCTGATTCTGTGTTTACACTGGATGGCGGACAAGCGAAAGGAAGAGCTAAAAAGCTTCCAGGAGGAGAGCAGCTCAACGGGAGTTGTCTGTTTATGTTTGTGACTCTAAATCAATGATGCAGAAAATAGATGCTTTTCAGGCAGCCGTATTTTACTGTAGAAAGTGTCTGAAGTGTTTTTATAAACCACTAGTGACAGATGGTCCTTCGTGTCTGACACTTGTCTCCAATCGATCCCTCCAGGGGGTCAAGAAAACAAATGGGGTCAAGGTAATGCATGTGTCTGAGCAACACGCACTTCTTTTTTTAACCTTAATTTGATGGGCCATCTGGTTGTTTCTGTGTTGACGAATTTTCCACATTTGGGGCAAAGAATTCATGCTTTAATTGTTGTGCTTAAATTCATACTCTTTAATCTTAAAAGGGCAGGTTTCAGTAATTGATTCATTCATTATTTAAAAATCTAGAGGGTTATGTCCTCAAAGGTCCAAGGAAAAAGGTTTTAAAATAACTTTGGGAGTGATTCATTCTGGAAATTAAGCTCTTCAAGTAAAGTGGATTTTCAGGAAATATCAAATTGAGCTCTGACAGCAGTGGTTTCTCTGGACAGTGTGAGAGATTAGCGGTCTGTCTGAAAAGCCTGTGCTCTACCTTGGCTTCATATCCATTCACTGTCTCAGTCTTCTCGCTCCTCCAGCCCAGTATGCCCGTCTTATTCCTGCAACAGAGATTCAACACATGCCCCATCAGTTCCCTGTGGTCTTGACTTCCAATCAACGTATACAGCTGCATCACTGTTGTTGGTGTAGATTATTTGCCCGTCCCAAGCAATCTGCAGATATGTACCTGAGAGAAAATCATAAATATAGTTCATAGGAGAGTCAAATCAACCATCTCCCCTTAGATTGCAAGTCACAGATTGTTTCTCTACAATATGCAGCCTGAAAAGATTGCAGCCATTGTCAGTGAAGATCAGCAGTTCAGTGTGCAATTAGGAAGTCTGCCTAGAAGTTAGTGAGGCATATCCCATCTTCATGATCTATTCCAATCATTGTACAACTCCTTTTGAAAAACAAAGCACAGAAAGCGGATTTCAAGGAGGCTCTTTCTATATTAGACCATATATTTATGAAGTGATAGTATTTATAAATAATATAAATGATATCAGGTATTTTTTAACATATGTCAAATGTGTAATTTAGAATAAAGGTTTTGGGGAATTTTTAGCCATGCTAGTGTTGTGGCTCTCTGTTGGTTAAGTCAGCCTGTTTGGTCCACACTTCAGAATTATCTTAGCAACGTTTGGATGGATTGACATGAAATTTTGTACTGGCATTCATGATCCCCTCAGTGTTAATTGTAATAACCCTGGTAATCCTCTGACTTTTCATATAGCCCATAATCAAGTCAAATTTGTTTAAGGTTTAAGACTAAAAGACCATCCCATAGCGAGAGGAAACACACGATGCCCTTGCAACATTGTATATCACATCTTGACAGCACTATATGATCTTATGTCTCTGTGGCACCCCAAAGCCCTGCCTTAGCAATGGCCTGACCACATAATTGCAAAAATAACTGAATTCCCATCAGCCTCAGCTGTAGCCGTGTTTTGTGCTAATTAGCAAATGTTAGTATACTATCACGCAAAATTAAAATAGTTATCATGGTAAAAATAACCGGCAAAACATCAGAATGCATAATGACGTTACAGCATGTAGCTAAAAAGTTGTGCTATGCCTAAGTACTGCTGCACAGAGCCACTACCACAGACAGTAGACTGTCCTGTCTGAATCAATGTCAGACAAAGTTATGTCTGAATCTTGAAGTTATATCATAGCTCAATTACAGCGGGTTCAGTAAAACCAGCAAAACTGCAGTGCTGTAGTTTTTGTGCATGGCTGCGTAAAGACTTATTAACTCCAGAGGTAGATGTCCTGTCTGTGGTGTTTGACAAAGTGGTTTGCTCTAAAGCATCATAAATAGATTATTGGCATGTAGACAGGAGTGCTGACCAAGGGAAATGAACAGAGGTGACACTGAGGTACAAGTCTGACAGGGAGATGATTACCCCCCCCCCCCCAAAAAAAAAAAACACCACCTCTCCCTGCTCACTCACGTTTTCCTCTCTGTCTTCTTGCTTTTTATCCGTTAACATTTATTTCCTGTCTCTGGGTCCCTGTCCAAAAGTCACCTATCTATCACTGTGTCTCTCTGCAGTCTATTTTTCTCCCCTTTCTCCCCCTTCCTACAAAATCATCGACTCCCCCCTTTTGGCTTACGTATTGTGCTTTTTTCCCCAAATAGTCTTGTCTCATTCATCTTTATCTCCCTGTTTCTCTCCGCATGTCTTCTATTCCCCCTCATCTCTCTCTGTCTCTCTGTCCCATCCCTGTCCCTCTAAATCTCTCCCTTTGTTCTCTTTCGTTTCATTTTCTCCCCTCTATCCCTCTCTGTCCAAAACTTTCCTTGTTCTGTCATCCTTCTCTCTTTCTCTCTGTCACATCAGTCTTATCTCACCTCCTGAGTAGAATAAGATGAGTTTTGTCCTTTATGCCCCCTTCTCCCTCCCTTCTCTCCTCCTTACCGTTGCTTTTCATCTCTGTGTCTATGTCACTTTATGTGAAACTGAGCTGTAAAACTGTACCATACTGCATAATAAAAAGCTCCTAAATTGACTGCTCACAAGCCATCTTTTTCTCCCTCCTCCTCTAGTCTGCCTATGTCTTGTCTGCCTTTTCCATGTCTTTTTCGTTCTGCTATCTGCCTCTCCATCTCCATGTTCACTGGAGTGTTGAGCTTTTTTGAAGTGGCCTGATCCTGAAGCCTGTGGGAAGCTGTATCACACTTACTCCTGACACATTTTTGTGGCAATTCAGCCATTTGAGTTCACAGGAGACACAAAAGATCAAGAACAGAGTATTTTTGGTTATATAAAAATGCAATGACTTAAAGCGAGCCTTTTTAACAGTATGTGGCCACAATAGTCAGAAGGGGTTTATTTGTCAGGGACAATATACTAGCACACAACACAAAAAATTTAAATGTAAAGTGTTGATTTTCATCATCCCTGGCCATATATGAAAGATGCCCCCAAAATAGAATAAAAAATAGTAAATACTAAACCAATGCTAACAGTGTCACAGTGCTAAGTAGCAAACTGACTCAGTAAAGTCAATTACAAAGAACTATCTAGCTGCTAACTTTGCTAACTTTAGGGAAATAAGCCACCATAAGCTGAGTATCCCTGTAGCAGCAAAGCCTTTGAGAGTATTGAAATGAGCAGGGGTGTATAATATTACTTTCCATCTTTTCTTCTGTAACAGGAAAATTCTGTTATTCTGTTCTTTCAAGCACTACATAATCTCACTTTATATACTATAACATGATTAGTTTAATACACTTTCATTACAGGAACATTCCCTCTTGGCTCTATTGCAGGTCTATCAGTAATACGTATGTGGTGTTCAATGAACTCTAGCAATTAGTTGTACACGTGTTTTGTTGTCTCCAGTTGCCCCACTACTGCTGCTTCTGTTAGTGTTTTCCTACACTGTGTGAAATGCATTTTGACAGCCACCAGAGAATGTGCCTGAACTTGTTCCACTCAGCTGTGGGTTGTAGTGTAGGAGACAGCAACAGTGAAAGAGTGACAGAAATTCACCAGCAACCACAAAGGAGTGATTTTCTCCACTAAGCAGAAAAAAAAGCCAGCACTCAGAGCAGAACATGTCCTGTGGCTGAATTGCATCGTGTTGTACTGAGGCTACTGTAAATTATTATTTTGCTTGTTCTGTGGAAGATTTCTTCCTGTATGATTGCTGAACATGGAAAATGGCGGGACTAGAAAGAAGCCCTTGCTATTTAATTCTGGAAGGTGTTATAAAAAAATGATTGATGTTTCAGATGTTCTGTTGGGTTGAGTTTGCTTAGTTATTTCGATTTTTCCTTTAATTTAAAGTGTATTTGAGTTCAGTCATTCAGGTTCCTTCATTCACACCCAACTCAGGGTATATCTCATATCCTATAGACTAGTGTGTACCTTAACTTCACATCCTGTTACTAATATTCTGTGTATATCAGTATTACATCTGACCTCTCGAAGGCGATGTTGCGGGTGTCCAGCTGAGTGGTCACCACAGCGGCCGACAGCCTGGCCGCTACCTGCTCGTCGCTGGGCTGCACCGCACCCAGAAGGCCCAGACCCGCAGCTGTGCTGCTGCAGGCGCCACCATTCACCCGGCCAGGTGAGAGTGCTGTGAGGGATGAGACGCACATGGTCTCGCGGAACACCAGCTGCCTGTCGTGGTCAACCTCCATCACCTCCGCGCTGGAGTCTGAGAGGAAAGAGGGTGACAGACAGGAAGAGAAAAATTAGGGCAACCTTAGTGAGGATGAGAGAGGCAGATAGGAAATAGAGAGTGGGCAATGATTATAATACAAACATGCCAATGAGGTTGCAAGACACAAACATGCATGTACATGTAAAGAAAAGTTAAGAGGGATGATGACTGATGTCAAGATGCTGCAGATTGACAAAGGTAAGAGTAAATTAAATATCCTGGCAGGCAGGTCCAGAAGAAAGTAACACAAAGAGGGAGAACATTGTGCAGACTCAAAAAAGTCCAGGAAAGAAGGCCAGAAGAAGAGGAATAATTAAAAGTGGTGAGAGGAAGAAAGATAAAAATAAAAGAAGAACTGGGTGAAATAATGCAAAGAGGAGCCAGTGGAGAATTGACTGAGTAGAAACAGCTGTGCAAAGAGGCAGGGGAGAAGAGGCCCGGTCACACCTGCACCAGCCTCTGTGAATATTTGCTTCATCTCACATTCACTTCAAATGAAGCCTGTGTGACTACAAGAATGTGTTTCTTAAAAAAAAAAACCCACAACCACAATCACATAAGTCATTTTATGGTGCTGAAAGTGAGGCTGTTTCATGGGACTGAATGCAAATGTGGATGGAAACCCAGAAGACACCGGGGAAGAGGAAGGAAGAAAAGGAGGTAAAGAGACAGAGTGACAAACTCTTACTATGAATTTACAAGCCAATGCATAATTTGGTATCATATCTTAAATGATTTTTTTAAAAAGATGCATATTCTCTTTCTTGCTGAGAGTTAGATGAGAGGATTGATACCATCCTCTGTTTGGTATACTACTGCAAGCAGCTTAGCACAAAGTCTGGAAACGGGGTGAAACAACAAGCCTGGCTCAGACAATCAAATCCACCTACCAGCACTTCTAAAGCTCACTCATGCAAGTCTTTCTCTTGGCAAGAAAATGAATAAATGGTAAATGGACTGTACTTATGTAGTGTCTTTCTAGTCTTTTCACCGCTCAAAGCGTTTTACACTACATGTGACATTCACCCATTCACACACTGATGGCAAAGGCTGCTATGCAAGTCAACTGCAGTATCAGTAACTAACTAACCCATTCACACACACTCACACACCAATGGCACAGCATCAGGAGCAGCTTGGGGTTTAGTATCTCGCTCATGGACGCTTTGACATGCACAAGGGGAAGCCAAGAAATGAACCAACCTTCTGATTAGTGGACGACCCGTTCTACCTCCTGAGCCACAGCCGGCCCAATAATGGAATAAGTGTATTTCCCCAAAATAATTTCTTTTCTTTCACAGTTCAGTCAATATTATTTTTTGTTGTTGTTGTATTGTATGAAATACACTAGTTACACAGGACACTCTCAAAGTCTCAAGTCTAGAGTTTGACTTCTGACCTTGTCCCTTGAAAATGAAGCTCCGGTTTCCTCTCTGCCAGGTCATCTGTTCAAAGCCCATCAGGGTGGTGTCAACGCGGAGACACTGGCCACTCTTCCACACTCTGTAGGTGTCACTGGGGCAGATACGAGACACCAGGGGCACTGAGGACAAACACAGACAACATTTTAAACAAACCTTGCCATTTTTGGATGAATATGTAAAGAATTTAATGCAGCAGTTTTCTCTGATGTTTTCATTTGATCTTGGGCTCAGTTCTCTGATGAATCCATTATAAGAGACACATTTATGTGGTTGTATGTAACAACAAAAATATACGCACAAAAACAATTAGTCACATGCCTAGAGTAGGAGGAAAATACATCCACTTATATAGTCTTGTAAAGCAAGATCTTAAGACAAATAATTATATAAATAAATAAAGCACAAGCTGTTTAACTCTGAAACCAAAGCCAGACATAAATTCTGCCAGGCGGGAAGTGTGTGAGCATCAGTGTCCAGTACAACAGGAAGAAACAGGCCTCCCCAGAGGGAGATGATGATAACATGATTAGTTCTGACTGGTCGGTACTGGACTGCTTTACTGACTGGAATGACTCAAAGACTGGACTCACCCCAGCTGGTAAACTCCCATTTCATCTCCACATAGAAGTCCTGGGCCTGGAGAGAAAGAGGCAGAGAGAGGAGGAAAAGATGGGGGGGCAGGGGGGAAGCAGCAGGCATTGATAAAGAGGATGATAGAGGGAGAGAGAAAGAGAGAAAGAGTCATGTAGATGGAGAGTGATGAATTTAAGGATGGATAGATGGAGAGAGAGGAGAAAAGCAAAGTGGGGGGAAATAAAAAGAGAGAGAGTGAACAAACACAGTGGTACTGCTTTATTGTCTCTTCCAAAGATGGGGGGGATTGGCACGGAGAAGTGGTTGTGTATATGTGTGTGTGTGTGGGTTAATAATAGAACTGATAGATTGATGGGTGTAGAGGAGGATGATGTGGATGAGAGCAGCAGCAGACGAAGAACGGCAATGTGGGCTTGAGTGCGAGTACTCATTGTCGTTTTCAAAGTGTGAGGGTGTTGTGTCTACCGTGTGGGTATGCTAGAGTGTATGTGTGTGTATCGGGGGGGAGCCAGGTGAAGCAGATACACAGGAAGACAGAGTGTGTGAAGGCAGTTCCCTGCATCTCTGCCACTGTTCTCTGCAGCTCTACTGCTGCAGCAGCTTCAACACGATCTGCTGCACCTCAACATTTTCCTGTCAGGATTATAACCATTAACCTTCAGGCTCTCCGGCCTCCCCTTGTAAAACACTGCTGTTGTGCCTTTAAGCATGGCACTCCTTTAGGGGAAAGCGATGACTCAAATTACCCAGACACACAGGGTTTTTGCAACATGGAGACATATCCTTTGAGATTATTCCCCTTGTTGAATACTAAACAAAGTTATTTATACCTTCAAACAAAAACAAGATTTTTTTTTATCCTAAAACAATGATGTAAATATGAAAAAGATCTACATTTCAAATTAATGCATCTCTGCTCACAAACCTCCTTGATGAGCCTTTGTAGTCTCTGTATGTATATTTGTGTTTTGTTTCATGTATGTCATTTTTATGTAATTTTTTGTGTGTGTGTGTGTGTGTGTGTGTGTGTGTGTGTGTGTGTGCGGTCATGGGAGTGTCTTTTTCCATGTGTGCATCAAACTGTTTGTGTGTGTGTGAGTTTGTGTGTGAAATCCCACTTGGCGCAGTCGCTCCAGCAGAACGGGGATGCCCGCCAGTCTCTTGGCAGTCCTCTGGTAGTCACGGTAACGAAGCACGAGACGCACCAACTCCGGATCTCTGGTACTCACCGCCTCCTGAAGAACTGCGAGTGAGGGAGAGAGGGAGAGAGAGAGAGAGAGATGGAGAGTAAAACAGAGCCAATCACTCAGACCTCATCTAAAATTTATGTACATGAGCAATTTAAGGGGGGCAGTGAGAATTGCCCAAACTGAAGTAGGCCAAAGGAAAAGCTGGTACGACCAATTACTGCGGCTCACCCATCATTCATCAGACCGCCACTTTGCTGCTAATCTTACAGGCTGTTGTACACTTATACACATTTATATAACGATTACCTTTCTTTTCCCTTATTAGCAAACGTGAGTAAAGGCTAACACACACAGACATATATATATATAAACACAGGCACAGCCATCTAGATGTAGCTGGATTCTAATAATGAGTGTAATCTATTGCACCTACTGACAAGACACAGTAATCAGATTAGCAGGGACAAAAGAGGATTACTATGATACTCTGCAACCATAGACTCACAGAAATATCCATGACTATAACACTTAATCCATCACCATCAAGACAAAGGAGCCTCACGTTAGATGCAGGGGGGTGACAGCAAACACAAGCACCTAAGGATGTCCACACATTTTCACAGTGCAGTAGGTAAGGGATGTCTGGCAGAAGGCACAGTTGTCGTTTTTTTGCGAAAGCGATGGTGATGATGAGTGTTTGTATTTTTCAAACCAATGTGAATCATCAAGAGGACAAAATTGTTGTCTACTCATCAGTAGCCATGAAATAATAGAGCCAGTGGGAAATGTTGTGGGCCATTTTGCACATATAGTATATCATACATTATCATACATTATATAATATTATAGTCCTCTTATTGTGACCAAAGGGGATTACAACCAAAACATTTTCAGATTTTGGGGATTACTGCGGGTTACTGCAGATGAAAAGGCCATGCTAATCTCTTGTGGTCTGCAAACATTTTCTGGGCATCTTTGAATAATAAAATAAAGCACATCACAGAATGTGCCAAGCAGCCTCTTTTTTACTTCCAGTTGGTCTTCATAATAAGATTGACATCACTTGAACTTGTTAATGTCAAAGGTGCTAAAAGTAACATTTTAGGGGCCAGTCACACACCAAAACATGTAACAGACCGGCCAAACTACTAGAAGATACCATGTCAGTGTCACGTTTTTCCTTGCCAAGATGTGAAAAGTACTCGCGTGAATGGAGGTGCAGTATAAAGAGTGACAAAATGCATATAGGGAGGGGTGGATGAATGGGGCAAACAAACCCAGGAGACTGATGTTCAGGTTTCCTGTGAAACCATGAGACAACATCGACTTACTTTACCAAATGTACTTAACATAACTTACGATCTTATCGTTTTATTGCCTAAACCTTACCAAACTGCATTCTCAGCAAACTGTAATACTATAATAAGAAGAAATGATAGATACATGGAGTAAAAATACCATATTTTTATCCCCCAAAGGACACAAAAGGGTTTATGGGAAATGTGGGTCATAAGTTTTAACCACTGGTTAGAGGTAGAAACTACCAATTGTCTCCACCATAGTTTCATTGTTTTCTATAAATATATGTCAGTGTCATTAAAATAAAATGCTGTATGTAGCACCTTTAAATTGAAACACACCCCAAACTCCAACACACCATCCAATAATGCATTATGTATGCTGCACATTACACATGCTACCATAAAACTATACTCAGTCTCCTCCGCAAAACACACACACAAACACACACACACACTCACCGGTCCATCCATTGCGGTTCTCCTTGCTTACGTCAGCTCCTTGCTGCAGCAGGACCCTGGCGCAATCCAGGTGGCCCAGCGTGACAGCCAGGTGGAGAGGAGTTCGACCACGAGGGTCCAGAGATTCTAAATCAGTCTGGATGGAAGAAGAAGAAGAAGAAGAAGAAGAGGAGGAGAAATAATAGAAAAAAGAAGGGAGAGAGAGGAGAGAAAGAGAGAACATTTAAAACAAGCAGACGTAAAGAGTTTTTGGGGGGGAGTGAGTGAAAAGGGAAGAGGAGCAGACAGAGAGAGAAATGAAGTAGGAGGAGAGGAAATTGGGGTTAATTGCGTATCATTGTAGTGCTCTTCTAGCTCAGACAGAGGGGGAGGGAGAACTAGAAAAATATAATAGAGACACAAGTGTGAAGATGACGACACAGAGATGGAAAGAAAGACAGTGACAGGTGCTAATTGATCTGTCACCACCCCAACATGGCTGGGTGCTGCACTCTTGTATCCCACTTATTTTCTGGGCTCGATGGCCTGGGTTTAGCTAAACACAGACAGCGCTCTTTTAAACAAGCCTCCACACTCAGAGCTTTTTAAGCAGCCTCCTGTCTGCTATTCTTTAAATCTTGGAACATTAAGGTTCAAAGAAAGTTACCAGTTTGACTCCTGACATGGAAAGGTGAGCAGGTGAAGAAGCCCACATGAGGAGCACAGTTCTCAACCTGCCATGCCATCGGGTAACCTGCAGCCTCTTTGAGACCAAAAATACATGTTTTTTTTCTTTCTCTGAACATGTGATAGTGTGTAAGTCTGGCAACAACATTGATGAACAAAAAGCATGATTAATGCTTGGGGCTTCACTTCAGCTCTCAGCTCCACTCTGTATTTAGAAGCATGTCAACAAGACCTCATTTGTCAGCCATATTACATTAGTGTTAATCTGTCATATCAATCATACCAGAACTCGGTAATACTAAAATTAAAAAGAATCATTGCAGGGGGCTTTGCAGGGGGCTCTCAGACATATCAAAAGACATTAGGTAGACATCTATGGATAATTTAAGATGTTATAGAATACTAACTTATTGATGTCAGTTTTTGGTGCATCTTTAAACAAATACATCTAAAGTGGGGGTATTAGGCCATATGATTTTAATGCGTATGCCTAATTTTGAGCCCTGACTCATGCTTTTTCAGGCCAAGTAGTTTTGGAGAAAGCACTCATTTGATTTCTTGCCTGTTACAGCCAGAAGACGAATAGCTTAGCTTAGCATAAAGACTGGAAGCAGAAACAGCAAGCCTGGCTCCGTCCAAAGTAAAAAAAAAATCCACCCACCAGCACCTCTTAGGTTTAGTGAAGTGTTGGTCAGTGATTTTGTGAATAATGCTAGCATGTAACTCCCATTGGACAAATAAGGTATAAATCATCAGGCTTAAGAGGTGTTTGTTGTTGTTGTTGATGTTGTTGTACAGGTGTCAGTCCAAAATGACTGCATGTGTCACTTTGAAACCTATTAACCTAAACCTATTCTACAATATCATATAGACAGCCTAACATGTCATTATTGATCAGAAAGACTGAGAATCCCTGTTGCTGTGTCGAACAGCGTAAACGCCCGTGTTACTTACAATCTGCTTATCACTACATGAACTGTGGTGCGTGTACATCTGATGAGATGTCATGTCTCTTCACAAATCATTTGATTTAATCAACCACTGGCTGTATTGCTCTGCATGAAACTGCCCATCCCTCTCTCTGTTTGTTGCCTAGGCTGTTCAGTGCACCACTGTTTTCATGTTGCCTCTCTCTGCAGTGTGCTCCTTCAAAATCAGCAACTTTTACAACACTGATCTCAGATCTGCCATCCAATTAAACAGAGCCGCTGACAGCCACAGGATGTAGGCTGATCCAAGGTCAGTTCTGTCAGTCCATTGCGGGCTTGAATTCTAATTAAGGATTAGTCTCAGAGATAAGTGTAGTTTGACGTAGAATCAGCACTTTAATAAAGACCTTAAGGAAGCTGTGGACAGTTCTTTCTAGGAATAAAAATGAAACCATTTGGAGAACATTGTGGGGGTTTGAGTGTGTTTGTAATATTAATATCTACAGTATCTCAGAAATATTGCTTAGTAGGTAAATAGTGGATTCAGAGAAGAGGCCTGACTCCTTGTTGATCCACATACATTCAGTCGAGTAGGAAATGTATTAAAGGGCAATTTCTAAGCGACTGAGAACAGACCAAACCAAAAAAAAGCGCAACTTAATAAATGGAAGCAGCCCTGAATGTTTACTATGCTCAGTCTATAATATTCTAATAAAAATGACTGGCAGCTACAGTCCAACACAGGTCAACAGAAACACACACAGTGAGCAGAGCCAGGAAGACTCCACAGTAACATTATCAATCAGTTACTGCAGCCCTCTGTTTATGGTATTTGCAAGGGAAATGAGGAAAACCGCATGGGATACACACAAACATGGATGGGTGTATGAATGAAAGTACAGACACGAAGAGACAATTTCAAATATTCACATACACTCACATGCTCTTAAAATGTTTCAATACGTACTCGATTGAGTTCAGTAAAACATAACTAAATAACAGGAACCTGATCTCATGGCTTCAGTGTGTTAGTGGGTGTGCTAACTCTGCACAGTCTCTAACTATCCACTCTCCGTTCTTCAGTTCTTTCGAAAGCAACCCTGACGAGAAAGAGTAAGAGACAGCCATAAATAATGTGGCTAGAGAAATTTCTATTGTAAGAAACTGTCTGTCAGCAACAACGCTAACACATAAGACAGGGAAAGATGGAGAAAGAGAGAAAAGAGAAAAAGAGCGATAGATTGATGTTGCAAGTGATGGCTGTGGCAAACAAAGATATGGGGAGGGGTGAGGAAAGTGAACAGAAGGAGGAAGAGAGTGAGAAAAGGGGAGCTGAAGGAGACAACAACATGCAGGAATCCCTCAGGAACTGTGAAGACTTGGGAATAGAGAGAGGCAGCGTCACAGCAACACAGGAGAGAAAAGAGAGCAGTCAGCTTTGTTTATGTGTGTGCTGGATTATGGGTGTAAATAATATGAATATGGCCACTTTCAGTGCTGTGTGTGTGTGTGCATGTTTAACACAAGCAGTGTCTCAAAGGACTGACAACATGTGCTTAGACAGCACAAATGTGACGAGCTGTCAATGTCACAGGAAGAAAAGTTTAAAGTAAGGCGTCCATCACTGAAACAACATGAGAGAAAGAGACTGTGCAAGCAAAACCCACAACTGAATATTAATATGGAGTCTTGGAAAACATTTTCCGCTCAAATGGAAATGGTATTTTGTGAAGAAAACCCCTTCACATATTGTTGTAAGCACATGAAAGAGAGAAAAGAGAGAAAGACTGGAACAAAGCTGATGGTAAAAAAACAGATGAGAGAAAGAGGAAAAAAGGGCAACTTGGCTCTACTTTAATTTTTTGTCTTTTTATGGCACTTGCACCGTCTCACAGCTGTCCTTTCATCCATTGCTCCCCCGTTTAAGTGGCTGTATGTTAATGTTGGTGATTATCAGTTTAAGCTTATTTTACAGCTGTGCTCGATTTCAATGACTCTAGATACAAGAGCTGAGGGGGAATGGCTTGAATGCAGCATAAAAACACAAGGGGAGCTGGGGAGGTGTGGAAGAGGGACGCTAACAAGGGGGCGAGGATAAACAGAAACATGGTAAGGTGGCCGGAGACAGAAAGGGAGGGAGAAAGAAGAAAGGATAGCAGTGGGGTGATTATAGAAGAAAGGGAGGGCGCAGAAGGAGACAGGTCGGAGAGAGTACAGGATGCTGCCAGAAAACAGTATGTACAATGTATAACACAGGATGACAGGGAAACAACAGGACAATCCACTGAAGTGTAGTGTGTGTAGCTGCTACCCTCTCTCCTCAGGTACAACTGATGTAGCTCTAGTCTTGGTAAAAAAAAAAAAGGAAAGAATAGGAGAATATATTTCACCTGTCTCCCTGGCTTTTATTTTTCCCTAAAGCACTTTTCTGTGATGCATTAAACTATAGGTTGCCTGGGCCTTATTCCTATTTTTTGACCTTATATAAAGTCAGGAGGGTCTTGACTAAAAGCATAATTCATATTCTCACTTACACCTTCACTGACAGTTCTGGAGTTCGGAAGGGGCCAGGCAACCCTAATTTGGATCATGGTCTCGATCTGGCAGCCTCGCCATCATCCGCTCTCCTTTATTATCCCTGGTAAACCAACAGTGCAGTACAACACCTACCCCCTTGTCAGATTTTCAAATCAGCACAATTCTGTATGTGAGAAATGTGTTGTGATGACACCTTCAAGCACTATCAGAAAAACAGCCTGTCTCAAGTAATTCGCTGTAGCTCATTTGGTCCAATTTCCATTAAAAGTAGCCGGGACAGACAGAAATTGAATATGGTGACAGACGGAGGTGAGAGTTAGCAGAGCACAGACAGAGATGTAATTTACACTGTGAATTCTAGATAACATTTAAGACAGTACAGACCTTACTGATGGGGAAAAGGAGGGGGGATGCGAGTGGAGACACAAAGCGACATGCAAAGTTATTTGTTGAGCATTTTTAATGTGCTGGAAGGTAACACACACACACACACACACACACACACACAGAGACACGGGAGTACCGCTCAGGGCTAATGTCCTCCCACCACTACACACTGACCTGCAGACACACTGACATACTTACCTATTCACATGTAAGTAATGTTCGGTTTAAAAACAAAGCACACAAACAAACACGCACACACGTTTTTAATGTGCTGAGGGGTAACACATACACACACACACACACACACACACACACACACAGACATAAACTCCAAACTAAATCATGAACCCTGACTTGCCCTCCCCCATTAACAAAATAGGAACTCTCTGGAGGAAATAGTTGTTAACAACTAATGGACCATGTACTCTTTCTCTCTGTCTCTCTCATTCTTTCTCTTTCGTACACACACACACACACACACACACACACACACACAGAGGGTAGACTCATTGGCCTTGTTTGACTTGTGTGGTTTGGTAGTGACAGTAGGGACATTATGTCATGCCTGCTTGTCTCTAAGCGCCCACTCTGCACTCGACAATGAAATCATTATGGAGGGCATGCCGTGGTCATGCATACAGTCTGTGATGAAGGGTGGGACACATGAAACATCACGTACTGTACAACATTTCGGGCAAGATGAAGATTTGTTCATTTACAGTAATTGCCCAGTTTATGGTTGCATGAGTTAAATCAAATTGACAGAAGAAAGATTTTAAATCATTACAACAATTGAGTTATGGCTTGTGCCAAAGACTGATAACGGATAGTAGGGAGGTTCTAACTGCACAGAGAGTAAATCATCACTTGGTTGATCACATTATAACATCAATGTTATAAAGTGTTACTAACAACATTAACGGTGGCTTGGTTCTCTGTTGAAGTGCCCAAATAAGCGATGAGTGTGATAATGAGCCAGCATGCACCAGCACCGAATCAGCTAAATGGAATTCAGCCATTATTTTTTACAAATGTGAACAGTTAAAAATGTCTTCATTGAGGCCTATTTTGCCCATTAGGAGGAAACTATAATATTTTGTAAAAATGAGAAATATCTTACAATTACAATTAATGTTTTCTTATTATAAAAATAACCTTAATAACAATGAAATTATTAAATACTTCTCCTAAGCAAATAAATCCACCTGCTCATATACTTACCCAGTGTACTTTTTGGTTTTAAAAGCTAAAGTTAGCTTGAAAAAGAAATAGGACTACACCCAGCAACCAGTTAGCTTAGCTTAGCACAATGACTGGAGACAGCTAGCCTGGTTTTGTCTACGATTAACACAATCTGTCAACCAGCCCGTCTACAGCTTATTAACTAACATATTATCTTGTTTGTTTATCCGTACAAAAACCGAAGTGTAAAAACAACTTTTTGTAGTTTTATGGGTAGCTATGTGTCGCACTGTTGGCAGAGTGACTTAATGGAGACTTGACGTCACTGTTTTATGCTTAGCTAAGCTAACTGCTGCTAGCTCCAGCTACATATTTTCTATATAGACATGAGAGGGTTATCAATCTTTGCATCTAACTGTTGGAAAGAAAACATATAAGAGTATTTTCCAAAATGTTGACCTATTCAACATTACAAATATCCATATTCCATACCAAAAAGACTCATTATTTACTGCTGCTGATACAGAAATGGCGATGTGACCATTTGAATGACCTAATCGACTTCCTGTTGGAGCTATTCTAACCTTTTGGCTTTTCAAGCATGATAATGTGATTACTAATGCAGATACTACAAAGGGTAGTTTCTGAGATTCTGTTCTCCTTATAAAAAGGGATAATGTCTTGCCATCAGCATCATGTCAAACGATTTTATTATAAGAAGAACATGTTCTCATTATGATGACATGTTCCTTGTTATAAGAAGAAAACTTGAATTCATAATGAGATGTGAGAATGTCCTTTTTCTCGCTGTGGCAACTCTGCATGTGTTGCATATAATTTTGTCTTAATGGAAGTAGACTGTTCATGCGTTCTCTGGCTTGCCTGCATTTATCTTCTTTTTTTTTATCCTTATCCTTCCTCCACTATTTCTCTAAAACGTCTTAACACCTGGTAACACCTTTTTAAAAAAAGTTTTCCTTACAGATCCGTATCTTTGTCCTTGCTCTGTTTTGCTTTTCTCAGTCACCCTCACAATTTGTTTCTTTTCACCATTCACTCTTTTTATTATTTCGCTATGTTCCCTTCCTCTTTGTCTTTTTGACTTTTCCGTCTCTCCTGAACCCATATCTATGTCTTAACTATTTTCTATTTACCCTCTCCTTCCCTCCCTCCTCTCCAATTTTCATTCCCTTCCCAATCCTGCCCTCCCCCTCAGTAGTGGGCTCAGTGGAGGTTGCATTATTGATAGGCATCTCTATCTGTGGCATCTGCTCCTCCTCTCTTCTTCTCCCCCTCCTCCATCTTTCTCTCCCCCTCTCTCCCCTCCGTCCAGTGTGTGCCTGGCCCTGATGCAGCTTGAGCAGGTACTTAAGGCCGAAGCATCAATCTTTTCCATACAAACACCACACACACACACACAACACACACCACACACCACACACACACACTCACAAGATTGTGCATATACACATACAGCCAGCCTTCCAAAAATGTTTGTGCATGGGGCGCAATAGGAGCGGAGGGTGGTGATGGGAGAGAAGAGAATAAAAAATAACTTTGCCTCCCCCCCGCCCCCCGCCCCCCTTCTCGCCTCTCGATTCTACATGCAGAGGAGACTTTGACAAACGCTGCACTGCTATGAAACCCTGATCCATTTTCAGTGTGACATTGTACAAAATCTGCGCCACAAATGATAGAGTGAGCAGAACAATTCGTGATGATAACCCCATGGAAGAGTAACAAAAAATGTCTCACACTCATCTTAATACAGCCAAGGTTCAATTCCACTT
This sequence comes from Morone saxatilis, assembly GCF_004916995.1. Classification (NCBI taxonomy): domain Eukaryota; kingdom Metazoa; phylum Chordata; class Actinopteri; family Moronidae; genus Morone; species Morone saxatilis. Next base: position 7,306,800 of record NW_023340257.1, on the reverse strand, counting down.
GTGCAGGTGCATCGAAGTGCTGTGAATCCGAACCGCAGAAATAAGACCAAATAGACCAAATCACCAACTGAAAATGCTGACCTACATTCTAGCATATGTAATGTTTCTGTTTCACTGCGCTTTATTCTGTTTACTGTCATCCCCAATCTCGACAGACAGATAGGCAGACAGACAGGAAGGCACCGCATTTACAGAGATAGAGAAAGCACCAACGGGTGGGATGCTGATGGACCTGTCAGAATGGCAACAGAAGCAAAGAAAGAGTTCCTCAGATGTTTATCTAAAGGTGCTGACACCTGTTTGTTGCAGTGAGCTGACAGAGCTCACCAAAATGCGAGGAAATACATGCATGCAGGCTGACAGCGAGAGAGCACTTATTCTCACTCCTCACACTCACAAAGATGCAGCCGCACTCACAGATGGAGAGAGCAAATCTTTTATTGGAATGAGGCAGACAGTGCATACGCTATAAAAGAGCATAATCACATAATGTAGCGGCTGTAGCCTATTGGAGTGAAACACCACAGCTGTCACTTTCTTTCTTGTGTTTGTGTGTGTGTGTGTGTGTATGTAAGTATGTTATGTAGCAATTTCAGGTAAATCCAGTGGTCTGGCAAGAGATGGCTGCGCCTGTGCTGATAATGAAATCAGAGAGAAATAATTTTCTTTCTTTAGCATTTGACTGGTATAAAATGTGCAAAGGAATATCACAATGGCTTAAAATGAAGTTATGAATGTATGAGTATGTTAATTAAACAAGTTTAAGTAATTTAAAAAGACTTGCTTAAACCTGTATACACTGCAGGCCATCACCAGGAATCAATGTTATCTGTCAAAAAAAACATTCACAGTTGTATGGATTTGAAATCTTCTGAAAATTTGTGCACACAAAATGTCAAAATAAGTTACTTTAGCCCAGTTACCCAAATCAAGTGTGAGGGAATCCTTAACTGACAATAACATCATAATAAAATTATATTTAAACTGTTTTACAAGACAGCACAACAGCATCTAATGCAAGACAGGAGGTCATTATAGAATCTCACACTCGAGGTAGTAAAAGTAAACTGCAGCTTCAATTGAAAAGTATTCATTTCAAAATCATGGCTAATCACAAGCTTCACCCTCAGGCTTAACTCCCTATTTACTGCCATGGTCCAGAATAGCATCATTATTACTGCAGCTGATGCAACCAGTTGCTCTCATGAAATACTCTTCCACCTGGTGAGCTGCTTACCGGACGGGCAAACTTTTTCCATGAGAGAAGCAAGCCTCGGATTTGGAAGAACAAACCGTCATCTTAATTGTTGCTGCTCAGACACAGCAACATGCATGCAGCAGATTGCTGCACAGTGGAGGGTGCAAGCCAATGAGGCTAGAGAAAGTGCATCATCTGTGAATAACAGGGAAGACACTGTAATGTCTTTGAACCGGAAAGGCCAAAGTATAATACCTGCCTTAAATAAATCTGATGAACTTCCAGGACTTTTTGAACACCTGCAAGGAGGTTAAAGTTGATGTACTGTCCCATTGGTAAAAACCTGCATTGTTCCTTGGGAATCTTAGCCTTGCCAACTCTCTAGTATCGTTTTCCAGTATCCTGCCTATACTTTTCACAGAGCAGCTTAGCAGTATCACTTCCTGATAATTAAATCTAACTCACTCAGTCTTTTGAAAGTCTAGACAACCAACCTCACCAGACACGGTTCCCAATGTGAAATAATGTAATGTTATGTTCAATCACAACAACCGTACAACATCTAGTGGATATTCATCCAAGTTCATCCTTGGTGCTGTGCCATCATGGAACTATTCAGCTATTACAACTTCACTCTTTCCCAGAGTTATGAGATCTGTCCCTCCAGTCTCGTCCAGCACTGTCCTCTGCATGGAAGGCGTGATCACAGGGATCAGGATCTGCTCCAAGTTTTGACAATGTTCCCAGAGGTCAGGACTTCTGCGCCCCATGCTGAGCACAGCCTGGGAGATGATGACCTCTTAGAAGATGCTGGCTGACCGACAAAACCGCATGAAAGATTAATACAATGCATAAAACCTTTAGTCAAACATGATGGTTGACATATTCAGATGTGGGGATACTTTACCTATTCTGGAGGTGATGACTTTGCAGAATCAGTAACCCAAAAAATCCACGAGAAATACCGGAGGCACATCATCCCTACTGGGATCAAGTTGTAGTGGACTCAATGACCCTAACCATGAAACAAAACTATGCTTTTTCCTTCCTTGGACGTCAAACTAGGCATACTTGATGACCAAGGAATAGCAAGGGGTGAATTTTTTTCTTTCTATCATTAGGATTGTTAACTGCATTATGTCTGTTGCATGGGTCTTTACTTTTAATGCGTTCAGTCTCTTCTCTCTGATTCCCTATGCATTTGTTTCCACCAATCTCCCTTTCCTTTTACATGTTACTGCCGATCTGTGTATCTTCCTCTCTCTCTCACTCTCTCTCTGTTAAAAGCTTTCAGCAACTTAACTAAATCTGATCCCAACCCAGCACTCGTGGCATCTCTTTGTGGCTTTGCTGCGCTGCAATTAGGACTTGGGTTTCATTACACTGAGCAAAGTAACAGGAGTGAGGGCGGGGTTGATTGATGGATGGTTAGAGGTAAAGAGGGACAGAAAACACCAGGGGAAGAGGATAAGGAAAACTTTATACAGTGGGTGGATGTGATTAAAGAAAACAGGGGGAAGCAGGCAGAGAAGAGAATAGGTAAGCTTGTAGTAGACAGGTGCAAGCAGACAGCAGATGGTCGGCGTAAAGGTTCAGGCCTAGAGTGAGGGCAATGAGCCTGTGAGCCTTAATTTATGCCTCGGTTCCCTCATGCCAGCAACCCAGCATAAGATTTAACATTAGCACCTTGCCGAGGGCATCATAATCAAACCACGCACTGAGAGAGAGAAGAGAGCTGGGGTCAGACAAGGAGAGGACAAGAAACAGAAACAGAGAAAAAGAGCAGAGATCTTTGTGTCATTTCCTGCCTTTGTCTTGAGATACACCATCACTCTTTACAGGGCTCTGTTCTTTTTCAATCACACTGTGCTTTTACGTCTGTGTGCAACCCAGACAGACTCTGTTCATGGTCACAGTCTGTCATTATTTCCTCCCCACCTCCTCTTCTCTACTCTCTGTCTTCACTCCCATCATCACCTTATTTGTGCCTCCACTCCTTGGTTCAGTCTGTCAGTGTTGCCACCTTGCTTTCAATATTTCACCTCTTTTTACCGGCCAGGCTGTCAGTGCCCTTGTTAACATCAGACTCGTTTTCTGAATTTGGTGAACACAGGTAAAAATGTATGTCTCATCCAATCTTTTCTCCCCCCACTGCTCATTATAACTACTATACTTCCTATACTATTCCTCCCATCTTGTTTGTCCCATCTTTCGGTGAAAATCTCTGCGGTCAGCTTTGTGTTACTGGCATTTGTGCAACCACTCCTCCTGTTGCTATGTTCAGTTTCCTCTCTCTGGCTTTGCCTCGTAACATTGATATCCGATGTACCAATTATTCCACTGTAGCCTGCTGTGGCAGCATTTCTGCCTCCTTCACTCACTCACATACAATCTGTTACATGCTGCTGATGGAAGATTGGGCAAATATAGGAATCTCTGCATGTAGTTTCTACAGTCTCATACCTCAAGTATTAGAAAACGGGCATTTTTTAAAAACTTTCAACACAACCATGCATCAACCAGCCATCCATTGCATTGTTGTGCTGGAAGGAAATAAAAGTGTGATCAGAAACAGTGCCGGATATTTGATGCATGCACATGCTGAAATTAAATGAGTCTCATCATTTCACCAGAGGCTGGTAAGACTTAAAAAGATCCGATATGGAGACGGCTGTAGATTACCTTTATTCTACTGTGGTGTAACGGAGAGGTCAGTTATATTATACTGTTCTTCCTCAGCAGAGGGGGAACTGACTTTATCAGAAGCCAACCATCATCATGCAGTACTGCCTTTGTTATTTGTGCTATAACAGTATAGCTATAATGTGATATCCTAATGGCTATCGTGTGATATAGGAACTATCCCAATGCACTGTACTGTAAAAAATGTATTGTGGCAACAAGGATTAAGCATATGTCTTTCCAATGTTATTCTCCTACTATGCTCCCCTTGTCTTTTTTCTGTCATAGAAATGCTCACGATAGAAATCTCTCTCTAAAAGTGAATCATGAACTCACTTCATTATGTGTAGTAAGTGTATGTCAAGTGCATGTAGGAGTTCTCTGTCAGCAGTTACAATAAACAGTACCAGACAATCAAGGTCTGCGAGAATGGGATTTAATCTGCCAGACCTGTGTCCCTCCTTTTGGCGTCACTCCTTCAGGGGGCTTACTGGAACCAAATCCACCATGGTTTGTACTACAGTATAAGCTGAAAATGACTGAATAATATTCAGTGTTTCAACAAAGAATTATCTGAATTGCGACTATAAACTGCTGATAATAAACAGGAGATAATGATGGTTTTTAACTATTTGCAGCTACTTGGCTCCTGGTCAAATCTACACACATAATGCATAATGCATGTATTTTCAGTCATATTTTGTTTCCTCCTCCATGTGTTCTCGTTTTGTTGTCCTAGCTGGGGATTGTTCCAGTAGGTCAGTGGGAAATGTAGGTTGGTGGCCTTGATTTACATGTAAGCAATATTTTTATTTTGTCCTGGTTATGCACGGCAGGCAGGCCAACTGGAGCTTGGACATACTTGGCAAGGTAACACTGGGGTCCTGATTTAATAAGGTGGACATTTTAGAAGCTCCAGAGGGATTTGCAATTCACGTTTTAATTACAATTAACTTTGTTCTCTATTCCTTCAGCATTCAACTTCCATCATTTGCCTGCAGTTATAAAAATAAATCCCAGTGCTGTCAAAGCATGTTGAACCGACCAGAGCCATGAGAGTCCCACAGTTATTCAGAATGCTTCTTGACACCTGTCATCATAATCACACGTGTATTCATGTGTGTTTCATGTGTGTGTGACTGACAGAAGCTGGGGTTTGGAGCATGATGGTGTCTGTGTGTGTGCTGTCCTAGTTTAGGGGCTCAGTTTACCGTATAAAGTGCGTCAAAAAGTGGATGTCAAATGAGTTCTGGGATGCGATGCTGACATTATACTAATGTTATAAGTTTAGCAGCTCATATAAATTCCCGTAGAGTGTAAAATGTTTGGCTATGTAAAAACGCACTCGGTTATACAACAAATGCAAATCCAGGATGTTTCCCTCCATGCGCATATGCCCACACACAAACTCACACAAACACACAAAATAAGCAAAACAGCAAAAGATACAGAGGTCGTTTGAACAGTTACTGTTGTGAATGAGGCTGAACAGAAGTTCATCAACAATCAGAGGAAACAAGAAGAAAGAAGTGAAACTCCCGTTTTCAGCTTTTGTTTATACCTGTCTCCACACAATGTTCTCTGATCTGCCATTCAGCACAGATAGCTGATAACTGAGGTTTAGGGTCTAGGAGAATGCCTCTGGAGCTGACATGAAAAGAGCAAGGAATAATGGTTGTTGTGAAAAATGGAAAAGTCATATCCTCTGCCTTTCTCCCTCTTTTCTATTTCTGTTTTCTTTTGACAGCATTAAACAGCTTCCGAGCCATAAAAATATGGCACCTGTGAAATCCAATATAGTCAAGAAGCCAGGGATTCATTTAGATAGATGATATGGTTAGGCATAGATTAACATTTTAGATTTCATGTCACACAGTGGTTATGTTTCATAGTTTCCACTGTGATGAACACTGTTACATTAATTAACATTAACTGACCATTTGTTTGCCAGTATAGCTGGTAGAAACTGCCCTATCGATCGTCATTGAGAATTACAATAAAAGAAATCCTACACAAGCACAACAGGAGGATGACGAATCGTGCAGATTTACCAAGGATCAGCATCAAATGTTCTTTTGATTCTGAACACTTTGGTGCTTGCGATGTTAAACAGATTTGTGTTTGTTCTCATACAGGAAAAAACGATCTACAAGGCAGTCTGTTTGGCTTAGTTTATAAAAAGATCAAATATATCATATAAAAGGCCTGGGTTCAAAATGCACAGCAGAAGAGGCAATAATGTCATCATAAAATATTTATAGATACCAGGGTTCCTGAAAAATGAATGATTATGAAGTTGCGTGGACTGATTTGTTGAGCCTGTCTTTGCAAACCAAACACACCAAAAGTTTCGGTTTAGGGGAAGTTGATGTGAAATTCTACCCATATCCATGTCCATTATTTATATTTGGGTGACATTTTAGATTGCAGCACATAAGTTATGATGGAGTTTTGTTGTACATTTCCAACATACCAATAAAATACTACCCACTGGGGTAAGGGAATACGTTAACAATTCTACATTTAAGATGGATATAGAAATAAATGAGTGTTTCTTTTCAGTGCCAATAGCTATATGTGTATGTTTCAAGATGCATTAACTAAAAATACTACTACAGTGCTAAAAGTTCTCACTTCAAAAGATTAGGTAAAAAGTTTTTCAAATACAAGGTTGCCGTACAGCACATAAAGCTAAACAGAAAGATTAAGTATAGATTGAAATTACGAAAGAAGCGTTTTTTCCCTATGAAAGTTTATTCTTAGAGAACTTGGTGGTGCCAGGAGAAGTGACTAATATGTGTTATGGGCCACATCACGCCAAAACTATCCAAGAAAAGAAAAAAACACTAAAAAACTGACACATATGATGTGCGAGCTATAAATGGTGCCATCTTTGAACTCAGCATTCAGTTGTAATAATAGGCCATATCCATTGCTATGCCACTTTCATCTTCACGCATTGAGGACGTCGGACCTCAGAACAATGTATGTTGTCAAAGACTGTGGGGATTTTGGTAATTTGGTTACTAGTTTTAAAGGCATCCTGCATAAGCAAAAGTGCTAGACCATTTTTGGATATTGACCAGTTGGTTGACGAGCTACAGTGCTAATATAGCTTCTGACCAAAGACGGGGTCCTTGTGCATTAAACCTCTGAAATTAATTCTAAGCCAAAGAACCAATAAAGAGTCGTCTTCTAATTTTAATTTAGTGTTGAGCCAGCAGGATATGAAAATGGGTATTCAACACCTGCAAAGCTACTTACATTTTAAAAGCTTTTGCTGTCTCCTCTGCTGTAAAAGCATACATGATTCATTTCCAGCTCCTCTTTCTATGAAACACAATATGTTGCCTCTGACATTGACTTGAATACCAAAGGTCTTAGTCTGTTCTCAGAGCCTCTTCACTGTGAGGTGTGATCTGGTTTGCTATTTATTCCCCAATAGTTACAATTATGGTCATGGGTTCAATGGTAAATGTCACTACCACACTCCCTTACTGTAAAACTAGGGATTGTGGTAAACCAATTGATGGCTGCCTTTGAGACACTTGATGACCATTTTGGTGTTAAGAAAAAGCGTCCAGGGTTCTGATTTTATAGCCACAAGAAGGTAAGAGTGTGCACGTGTTGGCAAGTGTGCGTACATGCATGTGGAAGTGTGATGTCTTGAGACCGCTGCATGATGCACGCTCTTAAAAATATTTTTGGTTGCTAACCTGCAGAGCATCTCTTATATAATGACAAAGCGCTCCAGTACATTCGCAAAAAAACAAACATAAAAAGACTTAAGAATTAATACACAGGCATGCTGTTGCACAGTCACTCTCTCTCTTTCCCCCTCACACGCACGCACACACACACACACACACACACACACAGTACAATTCTTATATTATCCAGTCCCTCGACTGAAGTGCTCCAATTTTAACAGTGGTTGAAATTTATTTTCCGTGCTTTTGATCATGACAAACATCTTCTCCTGAAACCTACAATACCTTAATGATTCCATTACAGTATTTACTGTGGTGGTTGGCAACTGTTCGCCCACATGCTCATCTGTATTGTCTCACCCACTCACAAATGGCTTAGGTGCTGGTGGGAAGGTACAGAGCCTACATTTTTGAGTAGATCACGCAATAATGCTGCTTACACACAGGCACAAAGCACCACGGACTCTGACAAACACACACATTCTGCAACACCATCAGGGTCAGCAGTGACAAACATTTGCACATGGGATTTTTACAGGAATCAACTCCGGTCACAACTTCCAATGCATATTAAAAATGAACTGGTAGAATGAATATTTTAAGCCTCAATGCACCACATCACCCAGATCACTGACGTATAAAGTCTGTTATGTCACTGTCATTTCAAAATGAATGACAATAAGAAAATAGTGCAAATCCAAGTCAGAGGATAATGGTCTACAAGTGTCCCCCTCCACCCTGTAGGTAACAATTAACTGCGCTTTTCCCAATTATCGACCAGGGGTCTTGAATGAGGCGCTCCATGGATGGCATCTATACCACTACCTTCTACATGTAGGGACCCACACGCCCATTTAAACGCGTATGATGAAGACACGGGCCTGTGTCTGTAAGGAGAGATGTGTTTGATCGCTCTTGTCTGTCTCACCTGCTCGTTCGTTGCCAGCTCTTTCTCCAGCTGTCGGTGTTTGTTGTGCCACACCAAATAGTGGATAGGATAACGACTCTTCTCCGGAGTTTTCTTAGCAGAAATCATCCTCGGATCATAGTTTGGATCCTCCTCTTTCTTCAGTGTGGATTGCGGGGGATACTTTGCTTTTAATTGAGGCTATATAGTCAAGCCTATCATCCTTTATCGGCGGTGATGCCCAAAGGCGTACAGGGGCAGCCTTACGCGTCTCAAACAGTGAATGATTCCCTGCTCGCCTGCTTAGAATAAACACCAAGAGCCCGTGGAAATCATCTGGAGCAATAAAAGCCCTCGTTTTGATTGTCTCAGCAGATTAGGCTACACCTTTATATGTGAACCACCCGCTCCTATACCTCTCGCCTCCCTCTCTCTTTCTCTCCTGCTTACTCTAACACATCTATCCTCCTCCTCTCCTCCCATCCGGTGGTGACTGGGAGAGATGCGTTGACAAGCTGCAATGAAATGTGCGCACATTCAGCCAATCCGCTGTCAGGGATGTTGAGATAAAACATATGTTTCGTGGAAAAAAGAAAAAAAAAGAACCGCAGAAATCGTACACAAATGTTTAAATGAAACTACATAGCACAGCCCCCTACAGGAATATTATAGTAGTGATATATTGTGGAGGTAAAAAAAAAAAAAGTAGCATACGCTTACTGCAAAAGACCATGAAACAATTAATTCATTAAAATGTATCAAGGTAAAGTTTCAATCAGAGCTTAACATGTACTCCTTTAGTGTCTTTTTGCCCCATATTATGCTTCCTTTGTTGCTTAACACGTATTTGGTGTTACATACTATCTAAAGTTTGTCTCATTTAATTCAAATATATAGCCTATACTTTCTTTGGCTGTGTTAATAATAATAATAATAATAATAATAGTAATAATAATAATAATATCTACAGATATTTCTGTTTTCTCTTTTATCTAATACCAACCAAAGCTAAAAATGAACAATAAAGGTTTTGTTGAAGGAATATCCTATTCAGTATCATGATACTCTCATCCTTTGCTTTTCTTTCTATTTAAGGACAAGGGCTGTTGCTTTAAATATCCAGTAGATAATACTGAATAAATCCTTACATTGATGTTTAAATGAGGTAACAAATCAGGTCTGTGTGAGGATCTCTTACATTTTGAATCCTGTGAAATATCTTGCAACATTTCTTTTTTTTTTTTTTTTTAAATGTCTTTTAAAGAAATATTAGTGAGTTGACATTTCTATCCTCTTACTCTATTTAGATCTGTGTCTGAAATCCACCTCACCTTTAAAGAATGACAGGAGTCTTTTTGCCCCGTCACCCCTCCCTGCCCCTCCGTAGGTAGGCTGCGGGGATGTAGGGTGTGTGTGTGTGTGTGCGGAAACTGACAGGTAGAGAGCTGCCGTCTCTCGGTGAGTTGCAGGCAATGCAGCGAACAGATTTAGTAAATAATTCCCATATGAGGCTCATACAAACAGCCAGATTAGCCATGTTCACATAACTTGGCTCTAGACTTGAGTTGAGTGGTGAACGTGGGCGAAGAGACCGCAGGAACAAACGGGAAATTCAACTGTCAGCTGGCCGGGAAAGCCGATCACACCACCCGGCTTCCGGGGATTCAGGGGCCGCATCGGTTGACGGCAGACGTCGGTCGGTAACTCGGGGGAAAAAGGGCGAACCACATCATCGCCGACATCCACCTCTCGATTTCAGCGACTTTCGAGATGTCGAGAAAGCTACAAAGGACAGAAGTCTGCGCCGACTGCAGTGCGCCAGGTAGGAAGGATGAAAATAAATCAAAAACAGACCACTATACTGGAACAATACGTCGGGAGGGCGACGTGGTGGGACAACAGGGCCGACGCTGCTGTCACTGTCAGCGGGTCCGCAGAGCAGGAAAACGGCCAGGACTCCCAAGCGTCGCTTAGGCCCAAAATAAACAGTGAAAAATAGGCGTGTTATCACAACGGGAAATATCTACGGCTAATAGCAGCTTAGGGTTAATGTGCCTCATTGAGCAGCCTGATACGTGTATTAATTTGACCAAGAGCGTAGACCAGGGCCACCGGTGTGTTTGCTGCAGTGGGAGAGCACAGTGTCAGATTTATGATTCATACTTCACAAGGCGTTTGTTTTGATTTTCCACGACTGGGGCTGACTTCTCTTCAACACGTTAGCTTAGCCTGGCTGACGAGCAGACGCTTTTCACTCACTGCGTTGGTGGCTATTACTAAACATTTAGCCCACCCCTCATACGTTAACACACAACACTGAAATTATATGTAAAACCCGTTTTATCGGACCGAGCCAGCGGCGTCTTGAGATTGTGTGCCAAGCTAACGCTGCTAGCTTAGCGTCAACGTTAGCTAGTGGAGCTAACTTTTGCTAAACGTCAAGTTGACGCTAAACCGACTCAGCTAACGCGTCAGCTGCCAGCCAGTTGTCTGAACGCTATCTAACACTCATTTTTTGATCATTCATGTACTGCTGGAAACCTCTGACACTGCTTGACTAACGTTACATGTGTTAAGGTGTCAACATATTCAGCTAGCCCACTTCACTGTGTCTTTAGTCTCCACATTTTACATGAAATAGCCCAAAACCGGGAGGGAGTACATTCATTTAAAAGCCACCCGTGAGTGGGACATTTAAATCCACCGCACAGTTGAAACGAACAGTGCGTTCACACAGCACCTGTGAGATAAGGGTAACACTTCTCCACACTGCTGTGAATGAGCCTGGTATGGTCACTGCACAGAGCACTCCTCTCTGTCGGTCACTTTCCCCATGTGTGTGTTTGTCGCAAAGTGAGGTAGAGGTGATGCCAAAACAACCTTGGTTATCCCCTCGCTTCTCGCTTGCCGCTGCCTTGCACATGTAGCCTTACATGACCTCTGTTTAGTTTGAAGCACTTGGTTATTGGTGCTCCTGTGTGTGTGTGTGTTGCTTGCATTCATTCATGTGTACATTAAAACAGCTGCTCTCTTCACAGCTGCTCCCCATAGATGTGTGTGTGTGTGCAAAACTGTCTACAAGCTTTAGGGCTCTACTGCTCAGTGTTTAAAATCTTGCTGCCTAGACCTTGTAACTGCTTTATGACCTGAACCTCCTCCCTGCTTCATTGCCTGTCTCTCTGTCCTCCTGCCACCTCACTCGCTTTCCCCCCACTTCACAATCTGACAGGCAGCTAAACCCACTTAAACACCTTTAATTGAATATAAATGTGTGTTTGTTGTGAGACGATCCACGGGTTTCTTAATGTTTTCATGATGGTGGTAGGCTTGTTTGTGTCTACCTGTATTTCTTTTACCATCAGCCCTTTGCGTGTAGCCCTTCCTTACGACGACGCGCGCACACACACACGCAATGCGTTGTGCAAAGTGCTGACCTAGCCACTGGTGACAGGCCACCTCCCTACGACCCAGCTTTGTGTCATACTAGGGGATAACTTGATGGCATGGCTACAAAGGGCGACTGATACTCCCAGTCCCAGCCGAGCCTCAGGAGGCTTTAATGTCACGCCGTGGCAATCTGCACGGTCCACAGCAACAATGAATCATGTTGTCAAGATGGTGAACTCTTTATTGAGCACAGATCCACTTGTATAAGAAACTGGGACTCTTGTGCAATCATTTAGAGCAGTTTGACAGTGGAAAGGTGAAAAGAAGAAAGGTGAAGATGTCGTGAGCAAAGTTGCATGATGGTGGAGCCTTTAATATTTCATAACTATACCACTATTGTTAACACAACAAAAGAGTTCTGACTCTTAAATGTTGATTATTTTTTTTAATAGTAGAGTTCACAAACATACTTTGGCTTTGAGAGAACACAAAGCCTATTCAATATTTTGCTATTTAGAGCTGTAACTGCGAGACTCCTCCGCTGTGAAATTTGAATTAAGCTGTGATAGGTTTTAGTGTAGGAACTGAGCAGTTACTAGTCCAATTATGTAAATACAAACATCATTTACAGTGTTTATGTCAGCAGGAGTTTTCCAGCTTTAAATGTTATCATTCACCATTATTACCAATTATAATGCATGCTTTTTTTATATGCAGACTTAAGTGACAGTTCTAAAAACAAACGCCAACGTTGTATTGATGAATTAGGCCAACTTTCGGCTAAATTATGTCATGCCGCAGATTTGGCCAATATGTTGCTGCCAATAGTCTATCCAGGTCTAATAGCTTAATGGTGGAGCCTCATATTGATCCAGCGAGCCAAGCAGATAGCATAGCCTGTGGGAGTTTTTATATTTATTACACAGATTAAGGAATTAAATTGCTGCAGTACGGCCTTTAAAGCCTACGCACTACTGTTCTAAACTGGGCTGTAGCTCTCATCAAAGCCATTTTGCATTTGCTGCTCCTTTTTTTTTTTTTTTCGGCCGGCAAAAAGACTTACGGCACGTCAGTTCATCTGATGATGGACTATTTTAGCTCCATTAATACCCTAAGCCCAGACGGTTTTATCCCAGCCTGAGAGTGACCAAAGCACATAATAGATGTGTGTATGTGTGTATGTGTAAGTGCGTGCATCATGTCATGTGTATGCGTGTGTGCATGTGTTTGTTTTGATGTTGCAGATTGTATTAGTTGCGAGCTGCTCATCACATCCGTCTCCTGAGAGCGTAAACATGACCCCCGACCCTGACCCTACGACTGGCCTGTGTCAGGGGACTGCCGTCGACCCTAGCTGCTCCCCCTCCCCTCAGCACCTCATTCACAGTCATCGATTTTCTGTCTAGAAAATAACTAATAAAAAGGTAGAAAAGCGATGTTTCCTTATGTAATTGTATACATCATTTCACCAAGTGGACTAAAAACCCAAACCTGACATTTTAAACAGCTTTACATCGAGCTGCTTATCACTGAAATGTCACAGTTCACATGCTCTGTATATGTGTGTGTAAGAGCATACACATTTTAGTGATGTTCCCTTTGTCAGAATAGGAAATGTCTTAATTCTTAAAATATTGGACTTTTCTCTTTTTCACAAACAGTATTACTTTGATATGAAGTATAATAAATGTTGTGGACTCTTGTTACTTGTCTCTGACTTGACTTTGACCTTCAGACCTACACTGGGTTTAACTAATTGTTGGTAATAATGGTTTGGTACGCACCTTGATCAAAGCTGGGCTCTGTGCATGCATCAGTGCGTTAGTGTGTCACAGTTCATGGAGTGTACTACGGTACCCAGTAACCCCGTGTATGGAATATACATGGTGTGTATGATTCGTCTTTATCTGGGTATTTGATACTTCCACGTTGCAGCTTCCAACTCTAGCTAAGACAGCTCATAAAGGCTGGGTGATAATTCAGTGTTATGTTGTACATTTTATGAGTATAATCATATTAAGACAAATATCCATATTAAGATATTACTGTTGACCAATGATGTAAGTGAAATTTCACTATTATTAGTGTAGAATTCAATTAGTCCTAATAGACCCGTCCTTACGAAACTCAGCATTTAGTTAACATTTAGTTAACACTGCTGTTGGATTTATTACAAAGATGCATATCCTCTAAAGTGCAGGCCTGCTCCTTAATGTACATTTAACACTGCTATAGTATATGTGCACATTCATTTGTGAAATTAAATGTAAAAGACTTGGATATTTAGAGACAGAGGATCACTGCTTTATGCTGTTGCTCATCTTTATGTTTGTCACTCTGTGTATATATCCACATATTTAATTAAACACTTCATACTGCAGACTAGCAGCTGAGAACAAAGTCATGTGGTAGTAAACTGTAATTTACCCCCCCTCCCCATTATACTACTCCTTGCATATTGAGGGGTATTATTGTAAGATGGAGAACACAGAGCTGGAGGGTTCATGTAGGCCGGACTCTATTGATATTGTGGTGAAGCACTTCTTTACGCTGCTGAAAACCTCGCTCTCACACACACAGCATGTTTATAAGGCTCGCAGTACCATCCATCTATTCCTGTTTGTCTGTCAGACCCGGGGTGGACCAGCATCAACCGAGGGGTCCTGATCTGTGATGAATGCTGTTCAGTCCACCGCAGCTTAGGCCGCCATATCTCCATAGTCAAACACCTGAGGCACAGCGGATGGCCTCCCGCACTACTGCAGGTAAGGCTGAGGAATGAAGAGTGAGGGGAAAGGGAAAAAGAAGCAGGGGTGGTAAAATGAAAGTAAATGCAGTACCTGAGGCCCAGAATACTACCATTGAAGGTCTGGTACAGAAATCTGACTCAGCACTGAGAATGTAAATTCATTCCCACAGGTTTTCCATCTGCATTTATTTAAAAAAGTTAGTATTTTCTTTATTAATATTCTTATTTGTATTCTTCTTAAAAAATTTTGTGCCTATTCCTCTGTGTGTTCATCATGTTAAACTTTTTGGATATCCTAAAAGCAATAAATTCAAAGCACTGAGTCTGGCACTGGGGCTGTAAGGTGAGTTTCCTCACCAGAGCATTCTTGTGATGGTGGTAAATGTCGTGTTGAGCCATCACTGAGTCACTGCTGTGTGCGTGTTTCAGATGGTTCAGACCTTGGCCAGTAACGGGGCCAACTCCATATGGGAACACAGTCTCCTGGACCCTGCTCAGGTACAGAGCGGTCGTAGGAAACCCAACCCCCAGGACAAAGTCCAGTAAGTATACTCCCTACTACAGGCTTAAAATACACAGAGCAAAACTTTCGCACATCTCCCGCCAATCACCTTTGCTAGAGGAAATTATTGTCCCTGTTGCAAATGAATGTTATATAACCATTCTGAAGATAATTGCCTTTTGCAGCAGTGAAGAGCAATTGTACCCAGTTGTTCCTCAAGGCCCTCTAAACCGTTTTCTTGTAGTCATGGCTCATCTTCTAAATGAATTGTGTTCTGTTCTCATAGGGTTTTTGTATAACTAACTACAGGATAGGTTTTGTCAGCACAGCTCTGGTGTTGGGGTTTTAATGTGGCTATGGCTCATGAGATTAGGACCTGGACCTCCCGGAAACACTTATTATACAACATATTTTAGACTGGACTGTAGTATTAGCCAACATTCATTTTGGGATTTTTTAGGCAAAAATAAAGACTGGTTTACTGATTTTAAGCCCAAAAAGTTATTTAATTTGTCTTGAGAGAAAACATTTATGTCTTCATAGTTTGATAAAAGTATTAATTTACCTGAAATTCATAGCAGATAAGCCATATTTAAGATTATCTAACTGAAACAACAACGTTGTGCAATGGATGAATTAGAGTTTAATCCAAGGTTTCCAAAAGTATCGAAGTATTTGATACTTTTTCAATACCACCATGTTTAAAACAATAGGATACTATTATTTCATTGTATCAAAAGTTTCAAGGCTACAAGAAAAAAACAGATAAAGCAGTTGCAGTTGGATTTTCTATCCAAGGCTGCACAGATTAAACAATGGGGAAGAAAATCAACTGGTCCCTAACAGTCGGAAAATTACTATTAACATTATTACAAATGTGTTGGTAGTAGTTCAAGGACTGTTTTCGTTCCAGCAGTGTGTGTAGGTTGCTAATTTAATAAAGATAATTTGTGTGCCTAGGACAAGGACTATCAAGTATAGTTTTTAATACTAGTGTTGTATCAAGTGTAAAATTCTGGTATTGTGACAACCTTAGTTTAAGTGATAATCAAGGGAAAATGTTGACACTTACACTGTATGACACTGACGTAGACTGTAGTGGCATAGGTGGTTTTCTACCCACAGGTGAACAGATTGTCTTTTCTGTTTGAATTCTGTTAACCATTTTACCTTCTCCTCTTCTGCAGTCCCACTAAGTCAGAGTTCATCAGAGCCAAATATCAGATGCTGGCCTTTGTGCACAAGTTGCCCTGCCGAGATGATGATGGCGTCACTACCAAGGACCTCAGTAAGGTGAGGGCTCGGTATTTTGCGGCCGAGAGGAGTTCAGGTTAATTAGGCTAAGCAGACATTGCCATATTGCTAAACTGCATGTGTAAGCATAAAGGATGTTTTATTTATAGATGTCAGTGGGAGGTCTCACGCACATGTGCATGTACACACACACACACATACACACACACACACACACACACACTGACGCACACTTACTAATAAACCCCTGTGGCAGGAAGTGATCTCAATGACACAGCAGGATGTAATAATGATCTCTAGTGCTACTGGGCTAATAAGGGGATTCTGCCTGTTTCTGTCTCTCAGTGATGTTTAATCTTTCCACCCCCGACACTCTCTGTTCCTCTCTCTATTAGCAACTTCACTCTAGTGTGCGGACGGGGAGTTTAGAGACGTGTCTTCGCCTCCTGTCCCTCGGCGCCCAAGCCAACTTCTTCCACCCGGTCAGGAAAAAAAGAATCTACTCGCTGACTCACTCCATCTAGCAATTACCCACGCTGTTCAGTTACTCTCTTTATGCCAGTGCTCATTTCTGACTGTTTGTGTGTCTACCTTACCCTCCAGGAGAAAGGCACTACACCACTTCACGTGGCAGCCAAGGCAGGCCAGATCCTGCAGGCTGAGCTGTTGGTGGTATACGGTGCAGATCCCGGGGCACCTGACATCAACGGACGCACACCTATGGACTATGCAAGGTACAAGACCGTGGAAACGCACTTGATATAATAATAACACAGTCTGCATTCAAATCTAATATCAAATTAAATGCTGTGGGAGAATGGTGAGGGGGAAAATTAAATTGTGTTTTTGTGTCTGTGTTCCAGGCAGGCGGGTCATATAGAGCTAGCAGAGCGGCTGGTAGAGTGTCAGTATGAACTGACAGACAGACTTGCCTTCTACCTCTGTGGACGGCGCCCAGGTAACCCACTGCAGCAGTTTGTGTGCACCTCACATGGCCTAAAGCATAGCAGTAACACACTGTGTTAGCTTTTCCCCACACATTAAGTTTCCTCTCCTGTCCTCAGATCACAAGAATGGCCATTATATCATTCCTCAAATGGCAGACAGGTATGGACGATGACATTTTTGTTTGGTGTTAAAGTGGTAACGAGTGTCCTGTTTTTGCATGCATGGTGTGGTTTGCATGAAGTAACTTTGTTAGTATACTTGAACTTTGCAGCTACCTGACTTGCCATACTTCTATGACTGCTTCTTTTCCCCATGTCTCCCTGGCATAGATTAATTGATACTGATGTAGTTTAGTGGTCTGGCCAGAGGGTGGCACCATAGTATGTGTAACCCCTCCCAAAAAAGGTGTCGGATAAAGGAGGTCTTTGGCATCTCTATCAAAGGTGGCTGTGTTCTAAGCTATACAGGTACCTCCAATGATTTAGATGCGCGACGTGTGCTTGGTTTATTAATCCCAATCTGCAGGTCTGATTTGAGAGCACAGTCAGATTATGATAAATCAACTTCCGTAATACTTGGCTCAGCTTCTTTCAGATATGTGATGGGTTTTCTCAGCTGAGCCAAAGAAGTAACTTAAAAAATATACACCCATAAATGTACATATTAGGCAGTAAAACTAAGTGCACCTCAAAATCTGTGTTACTTAAGTGGCTCTTATGTCTGAGCTGCCACCTTACTCCACTTGCATCTGTTCTGGTGAATGGTTCCTCTTGATAATAACAATTAAAGCTGTTTTGATGTGGCTTCTCTACCCCTCTTTCTGTCTGTTTCTTCCTTTTTCTCACTCGTCTTCTGTTCTCTCCATTTCGCTGCGCTTGGTGGAGCCAGAGCTCGTCCTAAGTGCCCGACACAGAGGTATCTTCACTTTCCTTGTTGCTTTTTTTTCCAGAATCTCTTCCTTCATTTCAACCCCCTCTCTCTGCTACCCCATCTTTTGTAGAGTTCCCTGTTGTATTAAGCGGTGCCACAGTGGGACGATTATTAGGGCTTACCAATAGAAAATAGAGCTGTACAGTTTCTTCTGAGGGAAAGAAAAAATCTAGATGACTATCGACTGTGAAGAAATAGTTTCAGAGTAAGGTTTTGCTGTATTCAGGAGAATCACGTTTTCATATATTCAAATTGTACAATGGAATATACCTTGGCCACAAAAAGATTGCCCCGATGTTAAGTCTTCTACATAAAATAAAATTCCACATAATGCAGTTAAAGTATTTTATGTCAAACACATAGTAAGATTTTAATTTTAACTGATATAATATGTGTTGATATTTTACAGTTTTTTTTTAATCTAGATGTAGCTTGCAAAATACCCTTTCCCTGGGACCGTACACAGAGCTGCGTTCAAGTTTACATGGCTCCAAACAGCAGTCACCATTACATCAAGCCCTTTCGATACCCAACGCATCCCACCCCAAATGGCTTTCCCTCTCCCTGTCCCTTCTCTAGCCTAATACCCTTCCCACATCCTCACCTCTTGCTCCTCTCTCCATATCCATGTCTTCCTCCCTCCCTCCCTCCCTCACTCCCTCTCCCTCCGTCTCTTTATTCTACTCTCTTTGTGGTGGCCATCTGACTGTTGTCCTCTGTGTTTTTTAGCCTGGACCTCTCAGAATTGGCCAAGGCTGCCAAGAAGAAGCTCCAAGCGGTGAGTTGGGTTGCATTGTGGGATTTTAATCACAGTTTATTGTGTATGTTTCAACAGACAGTGGTAAGAGTCGTCAAGGTCAACGTTTTTAGACAAAAGAATGAGCCAGTTTTTCTTCAGTGTCCTTGAAAGTAATGCAGTGCTCGGTTAAAAAAAAAAATGCGAAAAAAGTTAGTTGGCGTAACAAACTGTTTTTTCTGTCACTTGCCAAAATAATGTTTGTTTGCTCGGGGGCCATCTGTTTAGCCCCACAGAATGCCAGTAGTCCAAAAACTGAGACCTGATGGTCAGATATCAACATTTGATGGACTTTACTCACAAATAATTATACGCAGGTTTTTGAAAAATGCTATAGTTGACTGAAAATGAGATAAGATGCAAAGTTAACTCTTAAAAATTGCATCCCAGATAACTGTACAGTATCAGGTTGTTATCCTGTTTTCCTCTGCTCTCTCTCGTTTGTCACACTTTTTTTTTGTTGCACTGATTTGTCATTACGTATGAAAACACCTGTTACTATATCTGGGGTCAATTTGTTTGTGTGTCCTACAGCTCAACAATCGGCTGTTTGAGGAGCTAGCGATGGACGTCTATGACGAGGTAGATCGCAGAGAAAACGATGCAGGTGAGCTTTGTCTCCTCCCGCCTCACTACCTTCTTTTGTCCTCTGTGAGGTCGAAATATCTGTCTGTGTTTTAGCTTTTTCCTCATTGTGGAAACGTGATGTTGGGAAAAAACATAGGTAACACCTCTACAAGACACCATTGAGGTGAAGGAAAAAGAGAGAAAGTGGCAAAGAAATGGATGTTGAGAGGACAGAGAGTGGAGAAAAGGAAAATAAGCGTTAAAGAGGAAGGCCAAAGTGAAGGAGTGAGGGAGGAGGAGAGACAGAGTGAGGAAGTGCCTCCGAAATTCTTGAGTCTCTCTCCTCCTCCTCTGCTCTTTGCCGCTTTGTCTCCTTCTCTTTTTTTCCATTTCTTCTCTCCCTTTCCTTCAGTAGCGGTAGCAGTCAAATTGTGCTTTCTGACAGACGCACCGCAGGTAAGTGGCAAGGATACAGAGAGAGACACACACACACTTATGTACACACCCAGCCACACACCAGAGGAGGGCTCAAAGCACAACGGTGGGGGCCTGAATTCAGTTTTAGGATCTACTGTATGGTTTTTGCTGTGCTTTGTTTATCTCTGTATGCATGTGTGGGTGGATGGACTGGCTGCCCATATTCCATGTCTCACACACACACACACACACACACACAGCACACACACACACCTTATTTTTATCTTTTTTGTGTTCTCCAGTGTGGCTTAGACCCAGAACCACAGCACTCTGGTAACAGAACGCAGCGCAGTGCACCTTCCTACCGGTCAACCCTTGAATACTCTGCCACACGCAACCAGGTAAACAATACACACTAATTCATACACAACCTCCACTGCAGATAATCACAGGTGGCATGCATATTCTTTTACCTG
>NW_023340257.1:7267276-7286177 GCF_004916995.1 Morone saxatilis | reverse complement strand
CCCCCCCCCTCACCTCTCTGCCCCCCTCCTCTCAGCCTAGCTTTTTGTCGCTGTCCCTCTATTCTCCATTGTGTTTCTGTCTGGCACTGTCTCACACAGATTTAATGTCAGGTGTTCTCTCACTCTGTTAAATAAGTCATTTTTTTCTGTGCCTGGAGGGGACAGAGCCCATGTTTCCGCCGCCAGCCACAACCATCACCACTACACACACACACACACACACAGAGACTTATTTTTCTTTTTTGTGTCTCCAGTGTGGCTTACGACCCAGAACCACAGCACTCTGGTAACAGAACGCAGCGCAGTGCCCTTCCTACCGGTCAACCCTGAATACTCTGCCACACGCAACCAGGTAAAACATACACACTAATTCATACACAAACCTCCACTGCAGATAATCACAGGTGGCATGCATATTCTTTTACCTGTATACAAAGACAAGATTAAGAAAAAAGAAGAAACTAAAGTGTAAGAAAAAAAACAGAGCGTAGAGATATGTTAGACTGACAGTGTATGTGTTTTTATGGGGAAGCTTAGAAAGAGTGTGAAATTGACAAGGGATGTTCTTCAGCTGTGAAAGAGGAGGAAAGATGTAATCCATCTGTGTTTGTCTCTCTCCCCTCACTCTGTCCCCCTCTTTCCCTCGCTCTCTGTGTGTGAGAGAGAAATCCCACATGTTCTCTCACATAGTTTCTCCTCATCTGTGTGGCTCATTGGTGTAAACATTGACTTTTAACACGAGCATACACACACACACGCAGAAAAAACACCCACATCGCCACGTTTGCTCTGCACTGATTGGGCAGTTCACTGTGGTCAGGAACTTGCTGTCTGTTTATGGTGGGAAACAAAAGAATCACACGCATTTAGAGTTGAACTTCTTGCCGTCTTTGTCTTTCAGAGTGGGGTGTTGTGAACAGCACATTGCATTGTGTAATAGTTGTGTGTTGTAGTTTAGCACTTCAGTGGAAAGTGACCTTTTTATTCTCTTCTATGGATGCCAGCATGCTAGTGTAATTGCACGGTTTATGTTTCTTTCCTCATGTTTGTGTATGTGTGTGCACACTTGTGATGATGTGTATGTGAGTGTGTGTGTTAAGTATGACAGTGTTTTTCCACAGCACATGGTCGTTTACCACAGTAGTCACACAGGCATTGAACCGCTGACTGTGGACTGGATTATATCCGTATTCCACTCAACTCATAATAGAACTTTTGAGATAAATTTCAGATGGTCGTGCCAGAGTGTGTGTATATATAATAATCAGAGACTCATTCTTCTCTCAGGGCCGCCAGAAGCTAGCCCGTTTTAACGCTCGGGAGTTTGCCACACTCATCATCGACATCCTGAGTGACGCCAAAAGGAGACAGCAGGGGAAAGGTCTCAGCAGCCCAACTGGTGAGACACTATGAGGAAGGCACGGAGAGAATAGGACTGAGGGCTGAAGGCAATTATAAAGCTTCTTAAAGAATAAAAACATGGGCATATAACTTAACCTAGTAACAAATATGGAAAGACACAGGTACTTTTCCAAATACCTTCTCTGCACAACAATAATGACATTTCAGAAGTAAATGTCATTATCATTGCAAGCATCCGCCAGGTCCAGCAATTTCGTGATGTAGAGAAAAATTCTGATTTCTTTATGATTTATTGTTTAAAGCGTTATATCTGTGCAAGATGGTTCCTAGATATATAAGCACATTTTTCCTTTTTTAGATCCATTGGATCTGGGCATTGATGATGACCAGCATGACTATGACAGTGTAGCCTCTGATGAAGACACAGACAGCGAGCTGACCACCCAGAACAACAACAACACACAACGCAGCAACCGTGCAAAGGTATAGTACCTAAACACACACAACTTATTTGGGGGAACTATTGTCTTGTCACATGCACACTTAGCACAAAGCTAAGACCTAGCTTTGATAAAATGCAACAACCTTTTCAAGATAAAATGTACTAATAAGCGCTACTAAAGGTCTGCACATGCTGACACACAAGTAGTTTTTAAATGTCATTCAACAATTCAGCCCTGTTCTTCTTACTTGCTTCTGGAACTATTAGAAAAGTAGTTCCGCCAGCTAGCAAAGCTTTTCCATGGTTTCCTTTTTTATGACTGCTTGTCCCAGCATGCTTTGCGGGGAGTGGCCACAGTCAGAGCAGCCACATAGCTCCTGAGTGACGACATCAGCTATTCTGGGTCCTTGTCAGAGAAGCATTGTTCATACAGAGAGAGAGAGAGAGTGTGTGTGTGTAGCAAGAGGGAAGAGAAGAGGCGATGGAACGAGAGTGAAAGAGAGGAAAATGGTGCAGATTGGGAGTGGTAGAAATGACAAAGCTAAACAACAGCTCAACCAGTAACTATCTCCTTTTCCTGTGGACGTGTTTAGCTCAGTGGGCAAAACTCTGTTAAACCACAAGTCAGAGGTTCCACTCCCATCTCCTCTTTAGAGCTGCATGCATTCATTATTGTGTTGTGCTTGTAAGGCTGAAGAATGGTATCAAATGTCACAGCATTCAAGGATTCAAGGAAATTATCATAACATCATACAACACAAAGGTTGTATAACGAAATGAAAGGTTTGCAGCTCCTTTCATGCTAAATGCTGGGGCCTGCCGGATGATATGGGTAAAAACATCACAAAGGGGGGATTATTTGTGATGCAATGTAATATAATGAGGCACATAACAACAAACTTATTGCATCTTAAAGATGTAATTCTCTGAAAAAACTATTAGCCATGATGATGATAAAACAAACATGTTTCCTTAAATCTGGAGAGCAGGATTTTTAGGGACAGGGCATCTTTTCAGAATTACACTACTTCATTATAATACTGTTTCGTCACAGATTTGACCTTTTAGTACACTTCTGAGATTTGCATATTGCACTTATCCATAGTGCGAGTTCGATAATATTTCGATTCAGTGTGCAGCCCTACTACATACATAGAAAAGGATAATTAAACTCATAGAATAACATAGAAAATAAATAAAATAAACCGATATACAGTCATTTATATATTCATATTTACATGAACGTATACACCCAGGAAATAATTCTGCAGTCCGTCTTTTGAATTTGCGACTGGAGAATGTAAACAGCAGCAATAAGATAATAATGATAATATGGTTTCATCTTCACATAAAAAAAACAGTGTCCATCCACTTTGACAGCATTTGAGCACTAAGCATCATCAGTGTAAATAACACAGAGTCCGCCTACTCTCGTCCTACGCACTGTCGCCTCCGAACACTGTCCGCCCATCGAGTGCTTGAGCCGAGATGTTGATGGAGCATGTCTCTGTAAAGATGTGGGCACAACAGTCTCCTGTCGTCTGGCCAGCCTGAGTCCCATTTTGTCCAGACCGGCTCCTGTCCGGCTCTCTTTCCTCTACTCTTGAAGCGAAAGCATGCGCTGTGGTGGAGCTTCCTTTTCCGATGTCTGTAGGCTGTTTCTGTCATAGGTAAAAGGTGTTTCAGCAATAAAGCTGAAAACCGAATAAGACAAAAACAAAAAAGGAGCTAACAAACCGACCGGAGCCCTTAAAAATCAAACCCAATCAGACATCATTCACTGATGTTTCAGCAATAAAGCCGAAAAAAATTATTAAAACGAAAATGTAGCAATTTTGAATGATCTCCATATACTTATGCAGCCGGTAGTGTACAGCGGTGGTATTATCCATAGTACTAAGTGGAGACATCAGAGTTACATAGACATGGATTGGGTTAGAGGTGCGTGAATAGTAAACTGCTTTGAATAATGGTGTAAGAAAGAGGTTTTAAATGGTTCAGTTTCAGGGTGTGGTATGGGACTGAGTTTGCTCCAGGGTCACAGGAAATGGGGGAAGATGGTGCATTGAGAACAAGAACTAAGGCTCTACTGTCTGTATGTGTGTGATCAGCCTCGGCCAGCATTCTTCCTCTCACACAGATGTAAGCTCTGTTTTATCCAGCTGACAAGGCACTGACTCACATATTCCCATATTACCACAGCATAATAACTGTATATCATAGGATGATGTCAACCTAAACCAGCATGCATGAGGTAGTTTGTAATAACACACAGAAAAGAGGTTTTCCACATGGGTTTATCTTCACAAGCCTCATGATGTTTGTTTCCTCACTTTGTCTACACTTTTCTGTCCACCTCTTTGTGTTTCTGTCTGTCTTTCTACCCGTTTGTCCGCCTGTCTGTATGTCCTATCAATCCAGAGTATGGACTCGTCAGACTTGTCAGACGGTCCCATCACACTGCAAGAGTACCTGGAGGTGAAGAAGGCCCTGGCCTCCTCAGAAGCCAAGGTGCAGCAGCTGATGAAAGTCAACAACAACCTGAGCGAGGAGCTCCGGCGGCTCCAGAAGGAGGTAGGGAGTATGGAGGGGGGGGTGAAAGGACGAGCAGAGAAAAATCAGGCAAATACGATCAGAGGGTCAACATGTGCAGAACCTCAACCACAACAGAATGTAGAGAAATACAGAGCAGGAGCTTATACTCAATGTGTTATTTCTTTAGCTTATTTATTAAGAGAGGAGAGCAACAGGGGGCAGGAAAGAGAGATGGCACGATGCAAGAAAGGTCAGCGTGAATTGTTTCTCAGATAGGTGAACGTGAAAATCAAAAGTGAAAATGTTGGATTATGAAATCATATAGAGGATGATGCCGAGATTGAAGAACACACAAGACAAAGTGACAAAGACAAGTTGGCAGAATGAGAAGGAACAATTGATTCAGACAGAAGGAGGGCAGGATGATGGAGAGACAAGTGAATATTTGAATATTTTTGTGAGCTGATGTATTTTTCCTGACAGGGTGTCATTTTCCTACACTGTTGTCTAAGGAAGATGTATTTGGTGACAGCTTCTCACTGTTATTCAGTAACTAAACCAGTTGTCATTATCATGTGGAGAGGGGTTGCTACAAATACCCGTTCTCATTTTAGCTGTCGTATTTAGTTTAGACAGTTTTCACTTAATAACGCTCATTTGTTCTTCATTGTCACTTCATTTGGTTTCCTGTGAGTCATCATCACTAGCTCATTGTGTTCATTAGTGGCTGCCAGTGTCAGCTTATGACCCGTGTTTCATTGCTGTGTTTGTCACTTGACTGAAGATTAGTGAAGAGTTGAGGCAAACGTGTGCACACTCACACTGCAGAAAACCAATAATGTGGTCAAATGAGATGGTAGTCAACAGCACCTTAGTGCAGGTGAGCCCTCATTTCCCTTCACTGACCCTTGAAAACAAACTATGTATATACTGTATATACAGGTATGTAGCCTCCCACCCCATTCCCAAGACTAATAACTGCCTCAACATGTAACCTACTGCAGTCTTTACCACACATTCCCTCCCTCCCCACTACTGATATGAGTTAATATGTATGAGCCTTTTACTGTAACTGTGATTGTGGATGCTTGTCTTTGACCATTCAGTTGACACCCCCTCCCTTCCCTTTAACCTCTCCATGTCCCTCCCTCCATCCTCTCATCCCTCCCTGCTCCCTTCCTCCTCTCCTGTAGATCACGCGGATGCAGACAGAGAACAGTGCGCTGCGGGGGGGCCAGCAGGCTGGGGGGCCAGCTGGCCATGGGGTAGGGGGGCCTGGCGGAGGAGGAGGAGGAGGAGGGGGAGGAGGCCACTGGCAAGGGGGTGGGATGAGAGGAGGAATAGGCGTAGGGGGTCTGGGTGGGTTCGGGCCAGGAGCTGACCCCCCGGGGCTCTCGGTGCCCTCCTCTGTCGCCCCCCACTCCCATCCCCACCGGAGGGACCGCCAGGCCTTCTCAATGTACGAGCCAGGGGCGGCTCCCGGCCCCACGGCCCATGGCCCCCCAGCCTTGGACTCCCTGGCAGCCCGCCTGCAGCCCCTCAACACAGCCAGCGTAAGTTAGATCTCCCCCGGCCCCTTCTACTTCCCACCTTCCTTTTGGTGGCCCTGATTGGCTCTCTTTGCCCTGATTGATGGGTTATAGCCCAATTCTGATCTCTCCATTTCTCCCTTCGGCTTTCTCTCTCCCTGCATCTCAGTTCCCGATCCTTCTCTTTGAAAGGTCCAGTTGTGCATGATCCCCATTTAAATGTGACAGCACGTATTTGTCTCAGAACAATGACCATAATATAGCACCATAAGGGGGAAGCACATAAGTGTGACTTAAAGGAGAAAGATGGAAAATAGGGATTGTGTTGTCTGTTTGGTTGCCTGGTAACACCTCTGATTTCTCCGCTCTCTAGCCTGCTCTGCACCGTTTAACCTTTACGTTTTCAACCCTTGTTAACCTCCCAGATAGCTCCCCTGCTTCTGGACAGTTGCTTAATGTAGGAGTTACTCACACACATACGCGAGTGCACACACACACACAAAGGGAAAGTCCGAGCGATGTCTCTGTCTCTGGTAAAGCAGCTGATACAACAGACAACTAGGTGACCAGTTAGAACTTGGAGCAGCAGCTTTTAGCCTACAGCAACACATATAAAGCTACAGTACCCAAACACACCACCCGTCACCACCACTGTCAACCTTCTGTGGACCTCCATGGAGCCGTTCAGCTCACCATCTCCGTACACAAAGATTTACCTGTTTGTCTGTTTTCTTTCTGTCTGTCTGTCTGTCTCTTCACCTGTCTGTCCCTTGCTCACTGCAGTGCAGCCGTGCATCCTTTGGATGTAAGCATTCTGTCTGTCATTGCATTGTTTGCCATTTCATCAAATGTAGGATTTGCTCACATGCAACTATGCACCACTTCTGCTTATTATGCATTCTAATAATGGAGATCAACATTAGTGTAAAACATACGTAGTCCTGTTTAGATCCCCTGTGTGATGTATAGCTGTTCATCACTAGTTAGTTTAGCTGCGAGCGTTCTTTGAATTTAAGTGTAGATATCTATAGAGGCTTGTAGTCTTGATGGGATGATGGGCGAGCTGCCGAGTTGATCTGACGCTGCTCTCACTGGCTCATTCATCTTGTTTTTCTGCTGATTATATAAAAAAAACATCTCTTCTCTCTGTCCCCACACTCTTTTGTTCATGTTTCTTCATCCATCTCTTTCTGCTAATCTTTCATTCCCCTCTTCATCTCTTTGTCCACACATCTCCCCTTATCTCTACCCTTCCATCTCTCTCTCCCTCTCTCCATCCTTGTGTTCCCCTCTTTTCACAGGTAAGGAAGGGTGGTACAGGGGGTCCGACGCCATATGGAAGCCAGCATCTGTCTGGATCTACAGAGATGGGCAGATATATGGTGAGCTCTTCCAGGTTACAGTTTACATGCTGCCCTCAGTCCATTTAGAAAGTCCAGATTACAGGATTACATTGTTTTGTCTCCTAAAATACTGTAAGGGCTTGGAATATTGACCCTAATCCTGCATTTTTAGTACAGAAAACCTCTCATGATCCTGTTGGAAAGGTCTACACTACTGTGTTTAAAAACCAAACTTCCCTTTACTCAAATTTGACTGTAAAATATTTTAGAGAAGCAACCAGAATGAATATTTAGAGAGTCAAAACTGTTTATTTGAAACAACTCCAACAACAACAATGAAGTCTATGTCATTTAGTGGACATAATAATAATCCCCTTCACTGAGAACAAAGACTTGAACTTTGTGGGGTGCTCTGCAGGAGTGAACAGCTGGGGAGTTTTGGTGAGGTGGGTGATTGCACTGATGGACCATGGTTTTGCTGTGTTTCCCTCTCCAGGTCTCGAAACCAGAGAAGCACGGCAGTGGCACTGACAGCGACTATGACAACACACAAACATACGACCTCTCGCTAAGGTCAGACCAACTGCAATACACTGTACTCCCAAGGATTGTGTTTAATCTGTAGTTTTTTGGAAAGAGTTTTACTAATTGTTAGTACCAAATTCCTGCTTTTCCTGTGTTATAATTCATATTTGAGAAGATCATTTTATTCTGAAACTAGAAGATAATGCCATAGGACATAATTGAGATTATTCGTCATCTAAAGCCCTTAAACTATTTGCAAATGAGTTAATATTTTGTCATTAAATCACCATTACAATTTGTTCCCAAAATGGATATGTCAAACAAAAAATTTGGTACATTTAGTTCACACATTGATATGGGGGTTAATGATCTTTACTAACAGTTGTTAATGAGGAAAAACAGGCGGTCTCTTGAGATGTTGAACACACACTGTGTTGAGATGATAAATGGCCTCTGTGGCTTTCAGCTCTCCGCTTTAGCCCAAGGTGTTAATTAAACTGTATTTATGTGTTTCTCTTGTCAGTATGGGCCGCAGCAGTGAGGAGGAAGGCCGTGGCGATTCTGAGGAGGGAGGCGGTGGGGAGTCAGGGGAGCCGGACCCCACCCTGCCCTGCACAGAGGATGTCATACTGAAAACTGAGCAGGTGACCAAGAACATCCAGGAGCTGCTCAGGGCCGCTCAGGAGTTCAAACACGACAGGTAGGTGTGAGACGCCCAGTACACTCATTCTTTACTCAAGAAGTACAGATACCTGTGTAAAAAAAAAGACTCGGTTGGTTTCTCTAAAGGACGTTTCTGCCGACTGTTTCTGTGCAAAACTAATTTTGGTGTTATTTGACTATACTAATAGCAAGAAAAATGTCCTGAACTGGATTAGAATATAATCATACATTAACTATAACGAAGTATTGTTTCAAGAGCAGCAACTGTAAAGTTTACACAGCAAAGCTGTTCCCAGCCCTCTGTCCTGCAGAGGAGAGGACAGAGACGCACGACCGCAAATGACAGCAAAACATGGCAACACGAGGTTCAAACTGTGACTCCTTTTTTAAAATGTAGTAGAATGTACAGATGTTTGTGTATAAATTTAGGGGGTAAAAGTAAAAAGTTGTCATACTCAAGTAAAGTACCTGAAAAAACTACTGAAGAACAATCAGTAAGTATTTGTACTTTGTTAATTCCCACCTCTGAAGACGCCACACAGATAGTACTAAAAATATTTTGTCTGCCTTAGACTAATCACTACTAATTATATCCTTGCTGACAAGTTATCCTCTTAAATGGATAAAACATTGAGAAGTCACAGGAACATCTAGCACCAACCATCTTTTTTTTAAACCTGAGATTCTATTACATTTATACACCCTTATTAACAGCTGCACCGGCAAGTTGGTGTCTAGCTCAGTCAGAGAACGGCCATTGTTGAGGGGATTCAAAATTGTGCACTCATGGTGTGTTACACAGATTGCGTGTATATTCAATTGCCCATAAAGATTAGTCCAAAGTGTCATCCTGTCAGCTACTAGTTCAAATAACAAATTTCTCTCCTCTTTAGTTTTGTTCCATGTTCCGAGAAGATCCACTCCGCTGTCACTGAGATGGCCTCACTCTTTCCCAAAGTGAGTTCCCTGCACTTATGTTTCATTTCTCCCGTTGTGTGTCTCTTTTTCTCTTTCTTTGTCTGCTTTGCTCTCTTTATCTCGCTTGATCTGTTTACATCCTCCTCCACCTACCATGTGAGTTCAGTTTTGATTCCCTTCATTTCTCCGTAGCGGCCAGCGTTGGATGCGGTCCACTGCTCCCTCCGCCTGTTGGCTTCCAGTGCCTCGCGGTTGCAGGTGGAGTGCCGCAAGGCGGCGCCCTCGGATCCTGGGGCCCCTGCAGTGGACTACCAACTCCTCACTCAGCAGGTCATCCAGTGCGCCTACGACATCGCCAAGGCTGCCAAGCAGCTGGTCACCATCACCACTCGTGAGAAGAAACAGTGACCTAACAAATGCATGGATGGATGGAGAGGGAAGAGGGAGAGGGAACAGATCAATGCATGGGTGGGCTAAGAGGGATGGGAGGGGCTTCCAGGAGAGGAAGAAAGAGGGGGGAAATATGATCACACTATAGATGGGAGGATGAGGGAGGGGGAGTGATCGAGAGAATGATGGGTGCGATGAGGAAAGGAAAAGTTTGGAATATGCATGGAAAAGGAATCAGATGGAAGCAAAGAGAATTGATTGTTGTTGACCGAAAAAAGGAGAAATTCCACAAGTGTGGAAGTAAAAGTAGGGAAGGACGAGGGGACGGATCCAACATGGAAACTACAGCCTGCTGCAACCTAAATAAACTGTTGGGATCAGATGTGTACAATAAACCGCTTAAACTGTGATAAGCGTACGTGAAATACAATGGTGGCGATGTACAGTGAACTGGATCCTGATGTTACCGCTTTATTTATTCTCACCTGTCACTCGTCGTCCCTCCCTCTCCCCGTTTACCTGACCCAGGGAGGGAGGAAGTGTATGCTGCGAGAGAGGGAAGCAGATCAGACCAACCGTGACGTACTCCTCACCATCTCCGTCCCGCCGTCCTGGGAGGAGTCAGGACGTTTCCCCTCTCTGTTCCTCTCTCTCTTTCTCTCTCCAACCAGGCCCTCCCTGTTTCCTATCCCGTCTCAGACAGGATGAGCTCCCGGTGCAAAGAAGGACCCCTCTTGGGGGGGACCCATCTAGCTCCACCCCACTCCACACCCCACCCAGGCTCTCAGATGCTTCCTCCTGGGTTAGCTTTTGCAGGGGGCTGCAGCTTTTCTCCAACCCATCACCCCCCCCTGTTGTTGGTGGTACACAGCATGATCTGGCATGTTTTCATTTCTTTACTTTCTCTTCTTTTTGTTTTTTTCTTCTTTTTGAATATGCAGATTGTTGTGGTCTGCACCTCTGAGGACAGAAATTACTGACAAAACAAACACTTACACTGGAATAATTGTGATTTATTGTTGTTTATCATGCCTATTGTTTTTTTTTTTGTATTGATATTTTTACGGACTGTCATCTTGATTTAACTGTTTATGTATGTTTATTTTATTGTCTCAAATATGATTCTCATTTAATGGAATAGGGAGACAGGTGATGAGTATGTGCTCAACCTCTTACTGGGATTTAAGTACATGTGCACACACACACACACACACATAAAGAAGTAACCTGTGAAATGGTCCTCAGCATTTCTCAAGCACTCTTTGTCTGGGTGACACTTGAGTTGTTTTGTTGTTTTCATGTTATATTATGTCCTGTGGCCAAGGGGCTGAACAGTTGCCAAAGGGGAGAGGGTTGTAGGGGGAGGTTTGTTTTTGGTTTTGATTTTCCGTCAGACCGAAAGCCCCTTGGTACAATATGACAGGACCTGGATCAAAATGCTCTTTTAATGCATCCTCAGCTGTCTGTTTGGGTCTGATTTATCTTACCAATTGCCTCATCTAACAGAGCCAGTGGAATCATCTCAGAATCAATCCCACATTCATTTTTTTTGCTGTGCCAAGCAGGATAATAACATTTGGTGTAGGTCGTGTACGAGGATGTTACCCGCCCCCTCCCAGTCTCGCTTTAAAGCAGTATGGTATTTACATGGCGGGTGCAGTCCCTGGGTGCTTGTGTTACGCAGCAGCCCTTATTTACATGCATGTAAACAAATGGTTCAGTCACATTAAGTTGATACACATACTGGTATGTTGCAGTTAAGCTTTAAGTAGTCCTGTGGAAAGCAGACACACCCAGCAACCTGGAAAGTAAATACGGTGAGAGATACTCATCACATCATTTCATCTGAAATGGATTTAGCCACCTCACGTGGGCTTGATGTAGCTCGCAATGTAGTATCTTCACTTGTCCGACTGTCTGGCAAGCACAGCGAGGCCCAGGTTCTGTTTAATCGATTGATTCTCTGTCACGGCCTGCTGATCTGGGCCACGGAAGTTGTGACTTCTAGCTCACTGTCTCTGAACTCTGCCAATGGGGAGACAGCATTGGGAACAAAGATGTTTTTTTCTTCGTTTGTTTGTTTTTTCAAAAAGATAGCGCACTTAGCCTACTGTAGGTTTAAAGCTTGTTGTACTGTGCCGAACAAAATATGGTCGTATCTGTAACAAAGGATGCAGACGGGACCTACTAAGTCTTTCCTAGCTGCCACGAGGACCGTCCTCTTCTAGTTTAGATTCACCTCTAAACCCTTCTCCAATGACCGGCTGGTTTCTCAAAGTGTTTGCGGCTTTAATAGTTGGTTGTTCTTGCATCGGTCTATTCTATATTCACACGCAGTAGGCCTCTGCACATTAAATTTACTCGCCTGAAACAGACCTCATCCTTCACACAGCGGTTACATCTCAATCTCTTCCTTGTATGGCTGCCTTTTCGCAAGAAGCAATTAGACCTTAATTAGCCCCAAACACTTTGAGAGATTGACGCTAGACCTCCTTCAGCACTTCTCTGTCCACTTTATTCATGTTTTATCTTTCACTTTTGCCCCCCTATCATCGCTTGGGGTCTCTGACTGTCAGCGTTTGTCAGTCTCTCACAAGATTGCACGCGTCTCTGCAGGGGAGGTGGGATTGTTTGCTCTGTTGCCTGTCAAAACAAATCGTGTCCCGAAGACTCATGAAATGTATCAATGTTTGCTATCGAATGCCTTTGGACATCATCATCTCCTCTTTGATTGGCTGAGTTGCAGTGATGTACCGACTGCTGGAACGACAGCAACCACACACACTGACACGCACGCACGCACACACGGGGGGGGGGGCAGCAGAGTAAAGCTTGTCCCTTCAATCATGATTGCCCAAGTTTTAGATTAGAGCCATATCTATGAACGTATATTTTCATGCTATATTTTATATTAAGCTATATGTTAGGGTTATGTCTGCGAGATATTTATGTCCATTTGTTGGTCCAAGTGGGCTTCAGGCCACAGAATCTATTCACCAAATCTTCTTTCAGCTCTTTAGTCTTGACACCAATGTACTTGTAGATATTTTGAGTCTCGTGAGTATGGTTATGCTGTGGTATTACCCCCTGATGTAGTTAGATTGTACATATTATCGATCCCACTGGAATCCACAGGAAGCGAAGCGCGAGAACAACGAGTTTGATGTAGGCGATTACTCAACAGTGTGGTCTAAGTTGCACTATTTTCAAACACCAGCTGGGTGGAGTAGGATCTACATTATGTACTGCACTCTCCCAAAGGTCTTAGTTCAAGTACATTAGGTGCAGGATGCGGGGTTTGAATTCGGGATGGGGGGGGGGAGGGATAGGAAAGGTCTGAAGCGCACTTCGGCTTAGCACTACAGTCATCTCAAAAAGGGCGGGAGGAGGGTCTTAAAATGCACATGGCCCAGTCCTTCCCCGAGTTAGTAGACACTGCGTAGGATGCCTCTAGTATGAATGTTAAATGCTTCCATCGGTTCATGTCCAACACACTTTCTACACCTTCATCATTCAGCACATACTTTCCAACTTCACACAACAACACACACCCTCAACTTATCAGTCGGACCAAGCCTTGTACAAGTACAAACATTAAATTTGCAGCGAGTGAATTATACACACACACTTCTGATAGTCAGCCATTGGCAGTGCACTGTGGCCTGTACTGTTGCTGTCCCTGTGTTTCTTCACAGCTCTACACTTTGGGAGATGGGTGACGGGAGAGTTATCTTTTAACAGAAGACGTTAAAAACTGTATAAAGTAGAGAAAACAATGACTTAAAAAGGTCAATCGTAATGGAAACTCATAAGCTGTACATTTGTAATAAAATAGTAAAACAAGTTGTGGGTCTGCCTCTTCAGTTTCTCCATACTGTGTGGATGCTTACTGTAATAGGGGCAGGTGTGTGTTTACATGTCTGTAATGTGTAAGGACAGTTTCAGTCAGTACCCAAACCTTTCAGTATTAAGGGTAAAGTTACCAGATCCATGCTGATGATTTTAGCAAAGAGAAAGACAAACTTCACCATGGTGAGGAAATCAAATACAGCTTTGTATAAGTTGCATAACAGCTGGAAGTCTAATATCAATAAAAAATTAGAAGCAATGATTTTATAAACTGACCAAAATGTAACGTTTTTAATTATTTCATGCCATTAACTTGCATTTTGCCTAAATTTGATGTCCCCCCCCCCCACCATGATGTCATTAAGCCACATTTCATTTTATTCATTAAAAGATGATGTGATTATGTCATTGGATTTTCTGAGTCTGCTGAATATTTGTTTGTTCTTCACTTTACAAAGATAATTAACTATTTTGTTTTGTTGAGCTGGTTCTACACTCAACCCTCAGTTTGCTCATGAGGACATTGCAGCAGAGCCTCACAAGAAAAGTATATAGTTACAATGACAGGAACATATTGCATGTCTGTTTTCAAATCAATAAAGCCATATTTTTACTACACATGGTTGTAAAATGAGTTTGAGCAAGAACGAGAAGTCGAGTCAATTTAGAAAGTATCTTCATTACATTGAGCGCTTAAAGGTTTGCTGCTCAATACAATATTGGCTGATATTATGTTATTGGACCTTTTAAACACTCAAATATTGATCCTGGCATCAGTCCGGCTATAACTGCTCAGATACTAACATCAACTTTTGGTGCAAAGAGACAGGAGAAAACATGCTGACATCCACAACAACTGTTTCAAACAGCAGCAGTCCACACATTCAACGCTTCTGTGAAATGTATTGTCCTTGTAAATCCTTCTGGAAAACCTGTCCAAAAACCCTTCAAGGTTCAGCTATTCACATGTTCGTACCATTGGATGACGACAAGACACAAACTGCACACAGCGTTGCTTAGAACAGCAACTTACATATTCACATACAAGACTTTCACAGGTGAAAGCAACATGGCGGTACTATAGAACTACTTATAAACAGAACCAAACAATGACAATAATCCTAGGATAGAAAAATGGACCTTAACTGGAGACTTGATATTGATTGTAATACATGGAGTGAACAAAATGAGGCGTATACACTGTGTGATGTGTAGGAGAGTATGATCACATATACTGTATTTTAAAGTCATTTAAAGAAATCTGAGGGTCACTAAATACAACCTGAGGGCTTCTCTTTGGACTGTTGACGTAATCTTTTTAAATCTATGGCAGTGTTCATTTAAATTTGTTAAGAAATGATTTACCTCTGTGTTCTGGCTGTTTACAATACAACGCTTATTTTGGATGCTCAAAAGAAATGTTTTTTTCTGTTCTGCGTTCCATGGCTTCCTTCACAAGAAGAAACAGATATAAGAATCTAAACAGTCCATATGCAACCAATGAGAGAGGGCCTCGTTTGTCTCTCACAGTCCAGTATTCACCTCCTCTACATGCATTGAGACTTGGTTGCATTCTTGAGGGCTGTTTCCTTCATTTTTCTACGGATGTTCATCTGAGCTGGAGGAGCTGGGCAGCAGAACACACTCCTGTCTTCTGCATCTTTTCCGCCTCCTCTTTGCAATTCGTAGCCTCCTGCGGATCACATCTACAGGACACACACACACACAAAATATGAAATAAGCTACTTAAGAATATAAACAAAGACACCCTGTTTCCTCCACCTGAGGTTATGTTTGTCTGTTGTCTTAATTAGCAAGATTCCCCTCCACTTAAAATGGACGTTTGAGCTTCTCTGTGCAGAATGAGGTCTGTGCTGTTTGACGCCTACCTGCCACGCTGTCGTAGTCCTGCTGTGGGTCGTGCCAGTAAAGACTGGGCATGGTCCTCCAGTGGCGGTACAGGCGCGTGTGAAGCACGGACAGGGTTAGGAGAACCAGCAGGAAGCCGAGCGCCGCTGCTGCCCACACCGCCTCGTCTGTCCTGGGGGTCCTCGGCAACCCCTTATTCACAGCGGCGGCTCGGGCCTCGGCCCCCAAGTCCTCGTCGCATTCACAGCGTTCGCCTGCTTTGCAGCTGTCACAATCGTGGCTGTTGGGCACGTAACTGAGCGGCTGTGGGTTTGGGTTTTGCTGCGGCTGGGAAAGAGGATCTGACTGGGATTTGGAAACTGATTCAAAGCCAGTCTTTTGACTTTTGTGGTGAGAGTGTTTGCCACTGTGTGTTTGCTTATGTTCCAGCTCTCTCTCTTTAACATCTACTACTTCATTATCCTTCATCATGCCATCTGCTGCGCTGTCTTTATCAGAGTCTTTCTCTTTGGACCCTTTCATGCGGTGTTTAACAGAGTCTGTACCTTCGTCTTTGGAGTTGAGGGACAGGGCTTCAGGGCTGGCAGTATGGTTACGTTCATTGTTCACACCATCTGCAAGAACATCCAACCCAGCAGAGGGGTTTGGGTTTTGGAGGGTAGTGTGTTTTAGACTTGGATTCTGTGCTGCTGTCTGTACCGTTAACCTGCTTTTCTGGGACTCCGTTGATCCTACAGAGTCAGTTCGGAGTGCAGTCTCAGGCATATTTGACCCCAAAGGAGTTGTGGGCCTGGGTGTAAGGCTCTGATTTATGTTTTGGATCTTAGACTGAGAGGGATCTTCCTTCAGGCCCGGAGGATCCGAGAGAGTCCTGTTCCGTAGAGGAGAATCTTCTGGTGGTCCAAGCGTGCTGTTGTAGCTCTGACCGTCCCCTGTCCTGCTGACGGTAGTTCTGTCGTCTGTCTGTACAGCTGCTCTTATCTGCCTGATTTTGCCTCTATCTTTAATTGGTTTCAAGCTTTCCTTCTTCGTGTTGGACTCTAGCTCTGCCTCCATTGCTCCATTCAGCAGGGAAGAGACGGTCTGCTCACAGCATCGCCCCAGAGACTCCTGGGGATTTACAGTAAGAGCGACTTAAAGACAACTACAGGACTACAGAAATGACTGTTCTATGTTGCTTTTATTGCGGTGCATGTAAAATAACTGCTAATTAATCAGAACAATATCAGCACAGTCTGAAAGTCTCCAAACCTTCATTTTTGCGGAGTGTTTCTCTGGATGTGCATGTTCAGCTGACCAGGTTAACAGCAGGTTGTACTTCCTGCTCAGGCGCACACCACCAAACTCATTTGCTCTGGATGCTGTGGTCTCCAGCCAATCACAGACGTCCGAGGAGGCCACTGTGGTCAGCTCCAAGGTGCGACCCCAGGACACCAAGGCTATTGGCTGAACAGAGCAAACAACACACTCAACAAGGACCAACAACAATCCGGCAAAACCACAAGGATTTGGCGAGACAACACATTATGTAATAACTAGTATTTGACAACTGCAATTTAGAATAAGTGAGCTACTCTTTAGGTCGCACCTAATTATTTGTAATGGCTTTAATGTGGACAAGCCAACAGAACTGATTATATTTCAGATCAACAGTACCAGGCTCCTACTTATACAACTACTATCTATGTACTAACTCCCTATGAGCCGCTCCCTCAGACCAGCTGATGGTGTTTTTCTGGTCGTTCCCAGAGACAGCCTGGTGACCAAAGGCAATCTGGGTTTTGCAATCTGGGCCCCCAACTCTGGAATGACTCACCTCCTGAGATTAGGCTTGCTATAACTGCCACTGGTTTTATATCTCTCCTAAGAAGCTTTTCTCTCTGTGTGAATCTTATTTTATTTCAATTATTTATTCATATTTTGTTGGTTTTTTGTGAAGCACTTTGTAACACTGTTTAGAAAAGAGCTACGCAAATAAAATGTACTTATTCTTCTTCTTATTATTCCTGTTATTATTGTTGCTATTATTAGCATTATCATTATCACTATTATTAACATTAGTAGTAGTAGTAGTTTTTCCAGTACACCTGCCAATGTGTCCCTGAAAACAACTCTCCCACAGCTGTGCCTAGTTTCATGCCTTACGCGCCAACTTATAAATCATTTGTTATTTTGTTTGACATAGCTTAATGAAAACCAAATGTTTTGTTGTTGTTTAAGATATTTGTATTTTTTAGTAATAAAAGTCCTAATAAATGATAACAGGGACAAAAACGCTACCTACTGTATATTAATGCTTCTCCTAAAACAGTGGTGTTTACAGGGCTCCCGCACCTTCTTATACATCAAATTCAAGAACACAATGTGGTCCGTGTATAATGAAGTCGACTTTCAAGTATTTCAAGCCTCTGCGGAAACCATGTAAGTATCTTTCACACTTACATGAAGGTTGTTAAAACCTTAAACGTGGAGTAACAGTTACCTGATAGGCCTGGTCTTTGCTCAGTCAATACAAAATAGGTCTATCTGTGAAAGCGTGGCGTTGAGTTACACCTTCTGCTGTGCTCAGGTATTACAGCTAACAAAGTAAAGACGTCAAAGTGTGCAAAGTTCAATTCATTTCCACCAGTGAACCGAAATATGTAGACTTACTGCTTTTTGTGGGTCAGAGCTAAAGAGTTTGTCTCACCGTGTCTGTATTGAGCTGTGGATGTGGGGTCATGATGTAGTCTGGCAGGCAGGAGCGGGCCAGGGCGGACAGAAGGAGACGCTCGTGGAGAGGAGCACAGGGATGGTAGAGCAAAACAGTAGCTGCATGCTGGAAAATACAGGAATACACAATCACAGGCACACGTGACTATCAGTGTAAGAGCTTACAATAATGTTAATAATTGTTTTTCAACTGACAAAGATTCCTCGGGGGGGAAATGTCTGCTTTCCTTTGTGGAGGAAAAACAGCTGACAACCACCAATTAATGTGTTAAACCAACAGTGATCTACAGTGCATTCTGGTCTACAATGGTCCATTAATATAAATCCCAGACATGCTATTACCATTTGTTAAATCCCTGATAATCAAGGAAATCCGTGTTCAGCAGGTACAATGTGAGTGTTGACAGACTTCTTAATTTAGGTCACAAGGAAACAATACGCCGATTGTGTCAGACGGACTGGGAAATAAAACAAAAGGGACTGTGGTCAAACTGGTAACAACTGATCCGTCAGTCTGTCTACAACCACTGAACTCCTCTATGCTTCTGTCAAGCCCATTTGTCAAAACGATGGCATCTTAAGGAAAATAAATAAGGCATTTGAACATCCAAAAATGCACCACAGTACCATGTTATAACACAGCTTCTACATAATATATGGAGCCATGGCATTATTAGTGGCATTTGAGGGTGCCTATTGGTGTGGCATGAAGCAACCACTAAAGATCATGTTGATGTAAAAATAAACGTTAGTCTCGTCACTGA
>NW_023340257.1:7252407-7267248 GCF_004916995.1 Morone saxatilis | reverse complement strand
GAGACAGAGGCGGAGCCAGCGTCAACAGACGTCTGACGTTGCCGTGTCTTGAACTTACGTGCAAGTTATTGAGCCACCGTTGAGGAGGACAGTACAAGTACTCTCCACTCTCCGCCCTTACTGGTCTGTACGCGCCACTACAACACACACACACACACACACACACACGTGTATCAATATCCCCAATAGCCCCTTACATGAGAAAATGAAATCTGTTGATAACTCTATTGATGTATTACAAAGCACAGAGATCAAAAGTATAGAAGGACAGTAAAGACACTGTTATGAGTTTTGGTGACTGAAGGTGTGTGCATGTGTCTCCTAACTTGTCTGTCTGTCCAAACAGCCTTACCTGTTGGGAATGGTATGATTGTAGGAAATAGATTTATCCATGCAGATCTGCCTGGCTGGCTGCGGTGAAAAGAAATCAGATAAAATCAGATTTTAATTGTCCTATTTTGGGGTTAAGTACTGTACAAAACACCCAGTCCTCAATCACCCAAGACAAAAACTGAGTAAGCGGCTGTTCACTTTTGTTGTTGATAACAATTACATCGCAAGAAGAGAGTTCAGTTAACTGAAGACTGACTGACTGCACCGAAAACATTTCAATGTATCAGCACTTGTGTGTCACTGTGTGTTATCCCATTGTGCTTTGATGTGAAAGTCATGTTGCGTTGTCGATCGAGGGTGAAAGGTTAGGGAAAACTCTCCAATAAAGTGCTCGGAAAAGAGTTTACTCACCTCAGGATCATACACTGTGTCAACACTGGGACGTCTCTGCAGATAAGCGAGACAGTGGACATTGGTTAAAGCACAGATGGAGCAACCTGAGCAAGCACAGCAGCTTTAGGAGCTCACCCTACCGGCAGGGCCACATGTACAGGGCACCATTTACCACAACAATTACTTTCCTAGGATTGTTTAAACTTCCTGGCACCCAGTGTATTACAGCACACCCCACCCATGTGACACAGTGAGGCGTTGGAGATCAGTGTGTAACAAGGAGGATGGTGATATGGGCTAGAATCCATAGTTACCTGAGTAGACTCCGGCCATGTAGACGCTGGACAGTCCCAAAAAACAGCATCCTCAGGCAGGTCCCTATACAAATAAAGCTACCACACACACACACATACACGGACAGTGAGTTCACTTATATCCTTTAACACTGTGTTACACACACAGAAACAGATTTAACAGGTGTTATACTGCAGTTACCTTCCCATTGTCACATCCTGGCCCCGGAGACTCGGAGACATCGCACCGACCCAAAGTGACCCACAGCGCGGCCAGCACGGTCACCGTCAGCGGCGGGGACGTAGTTTGGCTCGGCATGGTGACAACCAGTCAGTCATTTAAGTGTGAGCGGGCCCCACATTTAGCTAGTGGGCACAGCTTGCCTCTTAACTTCACCGCGACTGACAAAGAACTGACCTTTCATAATCCCCAAACAGAGATTTCTTGTGGCAGAGAGCCATAACAGCGGAGCGCGGAGACGTGTGAATGTCGGTGGAGGAGGTAACAACCGTCCCACAGCGCCGTCGTCAGTCCTCCTCTCTAAGCTACAGTTAACGAGTTGTGCTGCATTATAGAGTTAAAACTAATGAGCGAGGTTCGGTTGTCTCACAAAGAAAAAGGCAACAGTGTTATGTACTTCCATAAGTAACTACTTCACCAGTGTTTGATACGCTGCTGCCAAAGTGTCCGCATTACTGAGAGAATGCGTTTTCCTTATAACGTTACATTTCAAAATATAACCTTTGTTTCATCTTATCTTATCTTCACAGCTATGCTAATATTTATGTTTCTTTTCTAATATCGAATGAGTCTGTTAAGTGTTTTTATATGTTATGATGTAGTTATGCACGACCCAGTTGTTTCTCTTTCATTTAAACTGCAATGGTTTTACTTGTATTTTATTTTGAATAAAATCACATTTCCGGAAGTACCCTGACTCTCTCGTGTTTCTGGCTAACC
The DNA here is from genome assembly GCF_004916995.1 of Morone saxatilis. Taxonomy (NCBI): domain Eukaryota; kingdom Metazoa; phylum Chordata; class Actinopteri; family Moronidae; genus Morone; species Morone saxatilis. The sequence continues at coordinate 7,265,268 of NW_023340257.1, read as the reverse complement.
TTACTCAGCTGTTCAACTACGGAAGCTAGAAAGGAACAGAAAGCCGAAGTTTGACTAGTAAGATACTACTGTGTGGTTCTAACTCTGAATATCCTCTGGGAGGCGACACAGCAGCTTTATGTGATTTAAATCAGTATGAATTTTATCTCTTCTAATATAATACCACAGACTCCTCTCTGCCACCCAGTCTTTATCAGTATTAACCTGAGCTGCTCCGAATGAGGGCAAACAGTGCATATTCCTTTGAAGTTGTGCGGTATGTACTTTGCGTGCAGGCCTATCAGTTTTTGGTATGAAACTGTTTGCATATAGTAAAACTGAACCCGCAATACCTTCCTGAATTTGAAGTGGAGATAGGCTCCTATGTCCTGTCACCGCAGGCAGTAATACAGGCATTACCTGATGGCACAGGTAAACCAGCCATTTTGGCCGGGTGCCGCCCACCATGCAGCCGTAACAATGCTGTTCTGCTTTCAAAATAAAACCGACTGTATAAAGTCTGAAATAAAGCGTACAGACTGGCATTCCAGTTGTTGTGTCACGAAGAGTAAAACACATGAATGACAACAGTGGAGTTGGCACGTTGAAAATATAGGTGTACATTCCCCAGTAATGTAAGATATTTTCTTTCAAAGTGGGTTTAATTTTGAAAATTGTGAAGGAAGTCTCTTTCCTCACACTCCTCCTGTTTCCTTTCTAATAAAACTCTGTCCCTGGCATTAAAGTGCACAGGTGGTTCTGCCAGAGGAGTCGTGGGTGCTGGACAGAGGAGAAGTCTGGACCTAAATGGAGTCCACACTCCACAAAGGTTTGCTGTCTTTTTGACTGTGATTTGTTTAGCAGTCTACTTTACACTGTTTAATCAACAGAAAACAATAATTTCAGGAAGAAAGCAAGTGATTCATTTATTACTATTTTATTAAGGCGTTTCTATGATTATTATAGCCAACTTACACAAAACATATACTTGGTCTTTCCTTATATTGTGAAGAGTGTGGCACTTTTCTGAATTGTTATAACAGGCAATTTTCTGCATTTATGGCAAAGGGCACCAGTGTGCAAGCATCATTTTATTGATCTTAGCATTTAATGTTAGATTTTTACTCTGTTTTAACCTGACTGTCCATTTAAGGAAGTGGGACAATAAGGAAGTGCAGCCACACAATTCCCTCATTTGTTATGGTACAACCAGCGTGGTAAAATAGACTGCTACAAAAGCTGATCCTCCATATATATATGTAATTGTAATATATATATATATATTTATATATTATATATATATAAATATATGGTATATATATATATATATATATATATATATATATTACAATCTGAACAACTGCTGTTTGTCTGCCAACAAAACTCTAATCCTTCCACTCTGTACTGTGTAGCTCCAGGTGGAGCAAGTGCTGCAGGTGCCCAGCAGCCTGCGGCGGCCCCTCCTGGTGGTTTTCAGCCAATTGCAGAGGTAGCAGAGCCTGTAGACCTGGGCAAGGTGGAGGGAGACAAGAGTCAACCGGGACACCCTGTGAGAGATGGACAGGTGAGCAGGAGAGATATTTGAAAAAGACAATATGAACCATCATTTGAATAAAATGTGCACAGACCCATGTTACTTGCTTACTCCAAATATTGAATAAACTTTATGTCTCTGTTATTCATTAGTTATAATTTCATGACAGGCGCAAAAAGTCTTGCTGTAATGGTAATCAGATGTGTAGTTATTCCCAGCAGACTGGGTTCTAGAGATTGTGAAAGAAACTGTGGATAATCTCTGCGTTCTCTTTTTGGTCTTTCACCAGGACCTGTACTCATTTGACAGCTCGCTGTCCTCCTCAGACAGCGAGGATGAGGGTATCGGCAAGAAAGACAAGAAGAAGAAGAAGAAGAAGCTGAAGAAGAAGAAAAAGAAGAAAGTATGTGTCTCAAAAAGTGTATCTTCACCACTAACCAAGCAATGAAGTCATTTCTTGAAAACTCTCCATGGTGATGAAGACTTGACAGTATTGTACTCACAGTCTGCTCATGAATAAGAAGCCAAAATCACGTCACTACACAGCAGTCAGTTGATCTCTCGGGGGTGTTACGTTAATTTGGAAAACACATGACACACACACACACGTGAGACTACGTTGCAGAAATCATGGGTTCTGACTTCTGACAGAGGAGGGAAGTACAGTGAGGGCTGCGCCTAGCAACAGCCAGTCAGAGCACTAGGTGTTCATTTGTTTATAATGCAGAACAACTGTCACTTTTGCTCACGGCATTGCTGAAATGGGCGTGTGTTTGGTAAAATGATCGCTTGTTTCTGGTGCAGTTTTTTTGTGCGTGTTGCTAAGTGCTTGAGGAGCCCCTCCCTTCTGCTGCCAGCGACACGGCGCTCTCTAAGCAGCTACAACAAAGCCTCGCTCCAGTGTGTTCGCTGTGACTCACTCGTTTAGATTCTCATTTATCACTTTCACCAACAAAGGAGGGTATAAATAAACCTGTTCAATGTGTGCACAACGTTGAGCCATAACTTCCCTGCTTCTTTCTAAACAGGATTCTAGCTCATCCTCATCCTCCTCCTCATCGTCTTCTTCCTCATCGTCTTCCTCCAGCTCCTCAGACAGTGACAGTGAGGTAAGGTGTAGTTATAGCATAGGTGCTGATGAAGGGTCCCAAAGTTCTATACAGTGTGTATAGAAAAATATTGCTTCCATGCACCTCCTGTCTTGCTCTGACATGTCACACACTGGTTGCTGTAATCACACACACAATAGCACAGAACCTTACCTCAGACTTACTCACCACATGGAAGACATATTGTTTGCCTCAATCATTTTGCTAGGACTTGATGCACAGCTCTCTGTATTCTCTCCCTTTGAACAAGTAGAGCTACACAGTAGAGCTGAGGGTTTTACAGTGCACAGTTTTGTTTATGTAAATCCTTGAGAAGTCTTTTCTGCAGCATTGCTAAATTAAGTCCTTGGCCACAAACGATTTCACGTTCTGACTCTGTCACCGCCTCAAGTGGGGATATTGTCAAAGCTGACAATACAGAGAATATTTAGGTTGGAATGGCTGTCAGAAATCTATGAACTGAGCTTTTATTATGTCTTTTGGCAAGTTGGGGGATAAACACATCAACCCTCCCCAGGCGTGCTTTGGCAACAGTACAGAAATACTTCAAGTATTTCACCTGTTTGTTTAGTAACGGTTAGCTTCAAGTGACTGCAATCACATGATAGCATGATGTCTTGCTCATTTTCTGAAGGCGTAAGTGGAAAATCAGGAAACTCAGGAAAAGGGAGCGACTCAGACCCACATTGCAATACTTTTACGACAAAAAACAGAACCAAAGTCAGGTCAAATAAACGGTGAAGTTGAATTTTTACACCCCACACTGTTGGTTCTTCATCACAAGAGCAATGAACAATGACAAAATAAATTGTGTACATAAAACTGGAATGCATTTCACTGTGAGCTCTAGGCGGAGGCGCCAATGTCCTGGATCTGATAGCAGGCAGGTATCTGACGAGAGAGGACACACCCAGTGACAATGTGTGAAACGCCTTCTGTATCTACCACAGCAAGGCACGAGAAAAAAGCCATATTGACCTGTATGGCTTTATTTGAAATGGCAACACCCCAGACATCATAAATGTGTGTGTGTGTGCGGGTTTACATGCATGGTTACTCAGAAGCAGTATGCTTATGCGTCTAGTGTGTAATAATGTAATTTCTTATGTGTTGGTTTTGGCTGCATGTCCACATTAGGTGTGTGGATGATGGTAAGGCAGATAATTCTTGACTAATAGGTGACACCCAACCCTTATCCTGATGACTTTATCTTGATTTATACTTTATTAAGTAAATGTAACACTCACTTTGCAAACAAGCTTCATGCACAAGGGGTTGTGGCTCAGAAGGTTGGCAGGTCAATCCCCTGCTCTGCATGTGGAAGTGTCTTTGGGCAAGAAACCAGACCCCAAATTGCTCCTGATGCTGTGCCGTGTGTGTGAATGGGATTAGTTAGTTTCTCATGGCCAGTTGGCACCTTGCATGCCAGCCTCTGCCATTAGTGTATGAATGTATGTGAATGTGACAGGCAGTGTAAAGCGCTTTGAGTGGTGAGAAGACTAGAAAGGTACCATGTACCATGGTGCAGTCCATTTACCATACAGTAGAATCTGAACAACAACACAGAGTTATGAAAGAATCAACATTGCGTTGCAGGATGACAAGAAGAAGAAGAAGAAAAAGGAGAAGAAGAAAAAGGATGAGAAGAAAGAGTATGTTTGGGACAATGTGATCATATCTCAAGTTGGTAAGTGAAACACAGCGTTTCTTCTCTGCATTGCAAGGATAGTGTATTTCTAGGCTCTGTGCATTCTCCTGTTCTCCGTTACAAGAGCATATATTAAATACCATATTCCCACCACATGTGATAGCATTTGAACACTTATATTCCAAAATGTAATCTAAAATACATTACAATATTCATGTTTGCATGATTGTCCATGAATTCCCTTTTTATCTGCAGCGTGATGATATGTGATCTGATTGAATTATGTATGAAGTATGTAATGTTTCCAGGTCCTGATGGCCAAATGGAAGTGCAGACTGTAGAAGGTCTGAAGATGAGCCCGGTGAGAGAGAAATTAAACCATATTTCATTTTAAACATGCTGTTGCTGTTAAACTTGTCATTATAGCCTTTTTTTATCCCCTTTTTACTTACTTCAGGATCTCAACTCATCCGATGACGAAGATGTCAAACATAAAGAGAAAAAGAAGAAGAAGAAAAAGGACAAGAAGAAAAAGAAGAAGAAGGACAAGAAGAAGAAGAAGAAGAAGAAGAAGGTGTGTAAAAAATACAGCAGAACATGTAATAACTGTAATAATAAGTGTTTATTGGACTAGCACACATCACTAAATTATACATGTAATGAAAAGAATGAAACTTGATAGGTGAATCACACCTTCACGTTATTAAATATCTACTGTGCTTCCTCTGTCCGAAGGATTCATCCTCTTCCTCATCTGACAGTTCATCCTCTGACAGTGAGGATGAAAAGAAGAAGAAGAAGAAGAAAAAGAAAAAGAAGAAGAAGGTATGATTTAATATTATAATAAACTCTAATATTATATTATATATGTTATAACATTTGATACAATACAGTTACTAATTACAGTTATTGTAAATATCTTGGGTCTGTCTGATCCGTCTGTTCTACATCTGTGTAAATACTAATGAGTTTGTTCTTCTTTCACAGGACTCCAGCTCCTCTTCCTCAGATAGCTCCTCCTCTTCATCATCCTCTTCTGACAGCGAGGATGACAAGAAGAAAAAGAAAAAGAAGAAAAGGGACAAGAAGAAGAAGAAAAAGAAGGACAAGAAAAAGGTAAGGCAGTGCAGAAGTTTTTTTTTCTTTGTCATTTGTCCACAGGAGCTTCTTAATATATAAAGTGCTGATATTGTTTACTGTGTGAATTAAGATTGGAAGGATTCAACAGAACGAATACAGAAATACATTTACAATTACAATGAATAATATATGTTTTTGTACCAATGACATTATCTGTAATACGTGACTCTTGTTGCTGAATAAATAATGATATCTTCCACATTGTTGCAAGGATGAACACATTCTTTAACTGTGAAGATTAAAAGATTTCTTCTCATTGACACAGGATTCCAGCTCTTCATCTTCCTCCTCATCCTCTTCTTCTGACAGTGATAAAGATAAGAAGAAAAAGAAGAAAGACAAGAAAAAGAAGAAGAAGAAGGACAAGAAAAAGGTAAAAAAAAAAAAAAAGGTTGAAACAACCTAAAGCCTCTAAATCATTCACTAGGTTTTCAGGTTGGGTTTGAAGCTGCTCGTCATGAGGCATTTCACTTATTGTATGAATGTTGAGTCAGGTGACAATTTTTCTTTTTTGGTTTTCTGTGTACAGGAGGCTTAGTTTTAATCACATTATGCATCAAATATGAATGGTATCTGTGTTAAACTCCATTTCTTAATGCACTGTAGAGCAGCATGTGTTCACAAACCAGTTATTGTTGTAAATGTTCTGTTTTTACTATGATTTTGTTGTCTTTTTACTCACTATTGATGTGACAGCTGCATTCTAATTTGTACAGCACTTCGGTCAAATTCAGTTGTTTTACACGTACTATATAAATAAACTGGATTTGACTAGACTTGACTACCATACTGGCTTAGCATTTGCGTTATTTAAATTGTTTTCCACTGCAGAGACATAGATGGGTTTGTAGCCTCGGATCAGTTTATGATCTGTACACATCTCTACATACACTATGTAGATTTGGAGAGGAAATACAAGGTGCTGTACATATACAGTAAGCCTGAGCTTGATCCCATTTGTGCTTTTTCACAGGATGAAGAGCAGAATGAACTCAGCTGTGCTACTGCTCTTTCAGCAGCTGGTGAGTGTTTCTACTTTATGGTGACCTAAGAAGACAGAATAACCAGAATAACAAATGGAAATCAAAACAACAAATGTCATTGCAACCAACCTGTCTCTGCAGGTGGTGAGATCGCAGGAACAAGTGCTGACGGAGATAAAAAGAAAGCTGAAGATGCTGAAAAGGTGCAATACTCACACTTACTGATGCCACACATATATACACACATGCAGAGAAGATAATTGCTTTTTTGTCATGACAGGCCAAGAAAGAGCTTAAAGCAACAGAAGAGGGTAAACTGTCCTCTCCGTTGGCTGGTATGTGTGCTACTCTGGCTCTTCTACAGATCAAGCATTGGTTGGAAAAAGGTCTTGTTGTTTTGGTTGTAATGGTGTTTCCTGTCCAGCAGGGGAAGCACAGGCATTCCCTGATGGCATCGAGGAAGGCCACCTGAGTGATGATGAGGGAGAAGGAAGGGAGGAGAAGGGGAAGGAGAAGAAGAAGAAGTTGAAGAAGAAGAAGAAGAAGGAGGAGGTAATCGTCTCTACTCCCTCCTATGTGGCTTTTTTAAACAGGCATTACAGTTGATGTAGTGCATTATCACCACTGTGTACTTATGCAACATTTACTGCACAATATAGTTATGTTACAGGATAAAGATAAAACTTTATTTGTTTTTGAAACAGGATTCTGGCTCATCTTCAGACAGCGATGATGACAAAAAAGACAAGAAGAAGAAAAAGAAGAAGAAGAAGGAAAAGGTATACAGAGAGCTGTGGAAACGTGTGTTTGCATTTCCTTATTTGTATTGTATCATACAAATATAAAGTATTGTATATTTATTTAGTATATATAACAGACTCATAGGAGTGAATGTATGTGTGTCTGTCGGATATCAATGTGAATATTTTGTATTTGATTTTATCCATAGGACTCCTCCAGCTCCTCCTCTTCTTCATCTGATAGCTCCTCCTCAGACAGCGAAGATGACAAGAAGAAGAAGAAAAAGAAGAAGAAGAAGAAGAAGAAGGGGAAGAAGAAGAAGGATAAGGTTTGTGTCTCATTACATGTGCTTGTACTTGTGCTATTTAATGTTATTATCTCATCCTCTGCTCTTTTTTTTGCAGGATTCCAGTTCTTCCTCCTCTGATAGTGAAGATGACAAGAAGAAGAAGAAAAAAAAGAAGAAGAAGGTAAATGACTCTTACCTTCTACTCTTAAAATGGATGGATGAATGTCGCCTTTCTGATGCTCATGAACTGCTGAGTCCAATGAAAGTAGTATTTGCTGATTATTTTGTTTAATGAACAAAGAAAAACTGTGACTGACTGACTTATATCCTTTCTAGAAGTCTGATGATAGCTCCTCTTCTTCCTCATCCTCATCCTCCTCTTCCTCTGATAGTGATGATGACAAGGTGAGATGAAACACATGCAAATATAGTTTTCTCTATTTAGTAAATGACTCATCTGCAGCCAGGCTAACAGAGATAAACAGCTGCACAATTCACCATGAGTACATGCTTTGTTTCTTTAGAAAAAGAAGAAAAAGAAAGACAAGAAAAAGAAGAAGAAGAAGGATAAGAAGAAGAAGAAAAAGAAGGTGAGAACTTTTGTTTTATTTTTCAGATTTTTGGTGGATTATGTTACAAAGCTGTGAACAACTTTTGAGGATATTGCACCCCTGAAAAAGTTGACAAAAAGTTTTGAAAAGTTAGAGTAAGTAGTAGTTAGTAAAACATCTTAAAAATCACTAAAAGCTCTTTATTATGCGACATTTCCTGTAAAAACATATCATTGATGATTGGTCAGTAGCAGAAAGAACAACAAACAACTGAACCACCATGTCGGCATATTGGCCGATACCGAGTAACAATCTGATACCTGTGCATTTAAAAAAGCAAACAAATCTTATTATTATTATTATGTAATAAGCTTATAAGCTGGTATGATTTCTATCATCGTTGAATGGCCTGGCTCAGGGAAAACCGTTCATCAGAGTCAGAGTAGGGCAGGTCATGACTTCACTATTCTGGGGGTAAAAAATACAAATGGGACACTGCTGGGAAGTAGCAGGGACTTTTTCCTTACTCATAATAGAAGGAGACATCACAACTGTGTTTTTACTACTGTATGAATGAAGTGTGATGTAAATTCACCTCATGCCAGCATGCATGAGGTGATGTAATGACTAATCCAAGACTTTTTTTTTTTCTTGTTCCAACTCAGAACAGAAGGAGACATCCCCACTGTGTATTTACTCCTGTATAAATGACATGTTTATTTCTTTTTCTGTCCAGGATTCTTCTTCTTCTTCTGACCCCTCCTGTGATTCTTCTAGTGATGATGATAAGAAGAAGAAGAAGAATAAGAAGAAGGATAAGAAGAAGAAAAAAAAGAAAGACAAGAAGAAGGTAAAGCAAAGTGGCTGTGTTGTATTTTGTGTCATATATATTTGTGTGTGCTATTTCCTGTGTATTAAGATGTCTCTTCAGAAAAAAAACAACAATACAGTAACACAGTTACCATATTTACATTCATCAAGGACTCAGATTCTTCTAGCAGTGATGATGACAAGAAGAAGAAGAAGAAAAACAAGAAGAAGAAAAAGAAGAAGGATAAAAAGAAGGTAATTTAGGATGTGAAAAACCATTTATCCTTATGTTTATTAAAAAAAAGATAGATAACTGGAGTGTTGCATGCTTTGCTTTTGAGCAGGACTCAAGCTCTAGTTCATCGAGTTCATCTGATAGTTCCAGTGACAGTGACAAGGAAAATAAAAAGGACAAGAAGGACAAGAAAAAGAAAAAGGTAAATTACTCATACAATAAAAAAATACATTAATAAAAATATATTCACATTGTGTCCACTGTGAAGTTGAAATGACTGAATCTTATTGGTGCTCTGTTTGGCCTTCAGGGTTCGTGCTCATCAGGAAGTGAAACTGAGAAGAAGAAAAAGATTGTACGTTTGTTTTAAATATAAATGATTTGAAAAATATTATTTTGTCCACATATGACTGCCATGACAGGCTGTTCACCTTCTGTACGCTCTTTCATTTATCCTTTATGTGGGGTGGTGTTGTTGTTGATTCCGTTTCCAGCAAAGCCCTGACGGTGAACAAGGCAGTGAGCCAAAAATGGAGATCTCAGGCTCAGGTGGTGGCAAACTTTCAGCTCCCAGTGGAAGCAGCTCTAAGTCAGGTGGCGCTCCTGTTGTCTCCCTCGCGCCGCTCCCCTCCAAACCAGTCGTGAATCTGGATCCCCTGAGTCCTTCAGCTGTCTCCAAGCCCTCTGTCTCCAGCTCCACACTGAGTTTTGGAGATAGGCCCCACATTCGCAGACCTCCCAGCCCCATGGAGTCCCTGATGGGGAGCCCAAGGAGGTATGGAGAGGGAGGAACCCGTTCCACTTCCCACCTCTCCTCTAGTGATCTACTGAGAGGCCCAAGACCCTACCAATGATGAGATGTCATAGATCAAAGTAGATGTTAGTGATTTTTTATTTTTTTTAAAGTGTGGCTTACTCAACACTGGAGGAAGTTGAATGTGATGATGAGATATGCTCTAATGATGCTGCCAGTGCCCTAATTATATGCACAAAAGATTGATGAGTCATCATGCTGAATAAAAGCAGATGTTTTTGGTGTGTTTTCTGGTGGAATACAGAGGTTATTGGGTAAAGATGCATTGTGGCGTGATGAAACTTTTCAAGTTGAGGAAGATAATTATTCCCTGAAAAATAATGGATTATAATTGTTAGGATGGAAGAAATATCACATTTTGGCAGAAATGTCAATTGATTATCACATGAAATTATTCCAAATGCTTGCTTTGCAGAATAAAACAATATGATTTTTTGTCTTGTTTCCTTTTGTTGTTATTATTATTAGTCATGTTCTGACCATTTCATGTACAATTCTATTGATGATAGCAGGCTTATTATCACTTATCATACTATATAAACATAGGCTATACAAATAACATATACAAATACATTAAAGCAGAGGGTTGATGCTTGTGTATATAAGACCTCCCTGGACTGTTGAAGACGGATAACAAGTTCAACATTAGCACAATCCTGATACCTCACTAGGGTAAATATAAATATTACCTAAGAACAACTAATGGCAATGACTAACGGCTCCCAGGCTGTCCTTCATGTACTCTTACATCGCAGGCTCTTCGAGTGGAGATCAGGAACCCCTGAATGGTGAACGTTCCCTGAGGGTTTTTTGTTCAAAAGTTTTCTTAATGTTCAGGCAACGTTTGTGAAAAATTATTTGCTGGGAACCCCGTTTTTTTCATTTTTCCAGTACCCACTATGTGCCCTGTTTATTAAATATGTACTCAGTGAGTTTTGTTGTAGAGTATTTGTATGTGTCTCGTAAACACAATTGTTACCGCCTAACCAGTAAGCAATTGATATCCTGCATACTAAATTACACTTTGTAGGCTGTAAACGATAAAAGTAATATATAGAGATGTAATCTATTAAGAAATAAATGTATCACAGTATCACCCATAACATTTTTATCTTTTTTTATCAACAAGTCTTCCTACTCAGACTTCCCTGTGCAGGTTTGTAATCGGTTTAATAACCCTTAACTGCACTTCCTGATAAATGAACTGGCATGACAGAGAGGTGAATGTTTCACCCAGGGGGAGTGTTGGTTGGGGGAGTGGTTAGGTCAGGTCATGTGATTTAGGTGCGGTCTCTCCAAGGTTTCCTCTCCTGCCTGTGAGCTTCTGGTCACTTGTTTGGGGAACCACACAAACAGGAGTCACGATGTCCTTCGATCTGTCAGCAGGTAGGCTCCAATTATATTGACTGTATATAGAAGGATAACCTTGAATGTTAATGCTTGGTGTATCAGCAACGTTTGTCAGGTCTTTGGTAACTAGAAATAAAGAGCAGCATGGACTTTAGGGCAGGTTTTGCACCTTGCACTGTGCTTTCATATCAAATATATGCCATAGATACAAACCCAGAGTGTGTAAACAAAGACAGCAAGGTCTATTTTATGTATTGTATGAAGAGGTTGTGTTTGTCTCTCAGATTCTTGGTGACAATAATTCTGATTTGTTATAATAACATTTATTCTTTTGCAATTGTGTAGCTGTAGGTGGGGAAGAAGAGGTGGTGAAGAAGGAGGAGGCTCAAAAGGATGAGCTTAACTGGCCCTGGAAAAAGAACAAGGTAGTAACTTTGTTTGATTGATTTGCTTGATGATTACAAGAGCTTGTCTAGGTAGTGAAAAGTAGAATTTGGCAACAAGTGTTATTATGTGTGTGAATCTACTGTTCTTTTCCTGTAAATTCATTCAAACTCAACTTTTGCCATTTTTTAGGAAGATTCCAAGGACAAGTCTGGCGGTAAAGACAAGTCTCACGATAAGGACAAGTCTCACGACAAGGACAAGTCTCACGACAAGGACAAGTCTCACAACAAGGACAAGTCTCACGACAAGGACAAGTCTCACGACAGTAAGCACAAGTCTAAGGACAAACACGGCAAAGAGCACAAGAAGAAGAAGGAGAAGAAGAAGAAGGAACACAAGGATGGAAAGAAATCAGGCTCCTCATCCTCCAGCAGTGACGAGGTGGAGATCTTTTCCTAATTTCATTTTTCATATAAAATAACTTTACTCTAGTGAAGTAAGACTTCCCCTCAGGGCTTAGTGTGTGAAAGCTAACACTTCTGTAGTTTGTAGTTCTCAAGGAGTTTTAATAGCAACACACAATAAAAGGCAGCTCAACAGGCAACATACCTGAAACACCTCATTTCAAAGGTCAGTTTGTGTGGAACATCCACAACAGGTAAGACCAGCAGCGCCACTTATAATTAGATCAGACTCACCACACCCTCCTGTGTGTATGTGCTGTTTTCATTCAGAGTTCACACTGTCGTCAAGCGACTATCTTCCAGATCTGCAGATTCATTTTATCGCTTGTTAAACTGCAGCCAGTCTCAAGCAACTTCTACTGTCTTATCTCATTTAGGGTTAAATATCTTCCACTTTGTTGCAGGTTTATTGAGAAGAAACAGGTCACATTTATATGAGTAACAGGTTGTCCGTGCAAATGATTAAAGCAAAAGAGGAAAGAACCAAGCCCAGGGTGGGAGACGAGCGAAACAGGTCAGATAGGAGAGTCATAAAAGAGCTGTTGTTGTCTAATCGCCTCCATAGAAGTGAACACGCTGTTCTCAGACCTGTCATGGTCTGACTAGATTCTATAACATTCCTGCTCCAAATATGAATGTCATTTTGGTGCTTGTTACGGCTCATGCTGCCGCCACAATGATTCATACATTAAAGATAAGAAGGAGCTGTGGCACTCAAGATGTTCTTTAATAAATTATGTATCCTTTCTGCAGTAACAGCATTGTCCTTTTTGTCATTTCAGGAGTGATGCTTCCTGTGGGACCAGACTGCGCTGTTAGTCTCTTAT
>NW_023340257.1:7252023-7252307 GCF_004916995.1 Morone saxatilis | reverse complement strand
TGTGTGTGTGTGTGTGGTTGAGTGTGTAGTACCAGCTTTTCTGCCTGTCCTGTCACTGGTGTCACAAAAACATACTGGTCTTGTGTAAACAAATATGCTGATTCCTGAAAGTAAATGTTCAGACAACAAGCACAATGTCTGCATGGTTTCTTTCTCTTTATTTTCATTTTTAAGTTCTTCTGTTAAGTAAAGTAAAGTGTTTTATGATTGCCACAAGATGGCAGTGCTGTCTATTTCTCAGGTCAATTAAAGTTTGAAGTCCAAGAAGAACAACTTTTATTTAA
>NW_023340257.1:7250276-7252014 GCF_004916995.1 Morone saxatilis | reverse complement strand
AAGAATACAAAAAATATAGACAATGTTGAAGTTTGTCATCATAATTGATTGAATCACTTTTGTTGTTATGACAAACCAGAAATGGATTCTCTTTAGAAAAATAAGTAAATGAGTTTAATTCACTTTTTATGGATACGTATTAAATTGAGATATAGCTCTTTTGTACTGAACCTATTCAAAACTGAAAACCATGGTCCTCTGTGAATGTTTAATGGCTGCTGAATGCTTAATATGACCTGAGTTGACACTATCAGCGGGCATCAATGTGGAAGTAGTAGATCCTTTACTTTAAAAAATATACTTCTTACATATAAAAGCTCTGCATTTAAATGTTCACTTCAGTAAGAATACACACCTAATATCAGGAAAGTGTACTCAAAGTATCAAGAAAAAATAATAATTAATATGCAGAATGACCCACATCAGTATTACAGATTATAATACTGTATTTTTTTTATACATTCATGTATAAGCAGCCTTTTAATGTTGTAGCTGGTGGAGGTGGAGCTAGAGTAAACTATCGCACATACTGCTGCGTCGTTTCTTCTATAATAATGCGTCATATATAATGAGACAATAATATGTTTTGTATGTGAAAATATCCCTGGAGAAAGTGAAGCCTCTCAACAACGTGTCCAGTAACTCAATGAGTACATGACGCAGCACCAAACAAAGGCTCACCCGTTTACCTGACATCAATATTCAAGTTGTCGTGAACTCTAGCCAGGACTGTCAGGAGAAGAGAATTGCAACATTTAGCATAGAGGATCTCCTTCAGGTCTTTTGAATCTTTTATGGGGGTGGAGGGGGAAAAAAAGGAAAAATGGAGCGGTTTCAGAGAGGAATCAATAATAAATCAAGCATGCATCTTTGTGAGGCTGCTGAAGAAACCCAATTTAACCCATCCATCATGTTCAAACCTTTATTTTATAAAAACCTGTAAGGGAAAAGTGAAGGGAGGAATCAGTGGCTGATTTACAAGAATAGTGTGTCATGTATGAGGTTTCATTTGGGCCACAAATGTGCGTCTCTTCAGAGTAGCACCTTTTATATTGTCGTACCTTTTGTACATGGCTTCTGTTTGATTTTGTCACGCTTCTGCCAGCTGACTTGGCACATCACTTGTGTCATTTGCATTTGTTCATAGCTTCTAGAAATTGAAAGCAACAGCACACCTCAGTCCACATAAAAGAGCAGGTAAGGGCATCAGACTGGAGCAATCACCAGCTATTATATATGCTGTACAATCCTTAGTGTGTGTAAAACAACAGTATTTGGGCACAAACAGAATTATAACTGAAACAGTCAGTCTAATGAATCATTTAAGTCAGGCATCAGTGCATTTTTGGCACAAACAGAACCTCGTATATGTAATGTCTCAGTAGCTAAGCTGTAAATATTGTGTCTCTGAACCTAAGGTGTAGCACAAAGGCTAAGTTTTCCCTGTGCCATGTGTGACACTATAGACGGTTTCTCATTCTTCTATGCATTAATACATGAGAAAAAACCTGTTGCATTTGATTCAAAAACAACTAAACTTTGAAATGTTGTCCTGCAGAAAGCCAATCTGCCCTTGGGTGACAGCAGCGAAACTCAAACATCGTGTACTTCTTCAAACTTTCAAGATCTGACCCATATCACCGAGGTTGTGTGACCTTTCAGAAAGGCAGCTGAGGGTGCATGTGAGAAAAGTTTAAAGCTCAGGCAGAAAGAGTGAGTGAGTGAGAGACAGACAAAG
>NW_023340257.1:7205768-7250251 GCF_004916995.1 Morone saxatilis | reverse complement strand
GAGAGGGAATGTGAGGGCCTCCGGGGTGATCTTCTAATTGTAACTTATTTGTCTGGGCAGTGACAGCTAAACGAATCTGTGATGTCTTGCCGGCCAGCATGCAGGGGCAAAGAAGGAAGCAATGGCAAGGGGTGGATAGACCCAAGCGATGGGATCTTCTAACTTGTACCTTATTTGTCTGCAGTGACAGCTAAACGTCTGTGACTGTCTGCCGGCAGCTGCAGGGCAGAAGGAAGAATGGAGGGGTGGATAGACGGATGGATGTATAGGGCACTGCTCCAATCATGTCCTAGTTTCACTTTCACCAAGTCAAAATCAAATTTAGAAGAAATCAAAAATACTTCAGTCAAATGTTTTTCTTTTGATGTTTGAGCGCCTCTTTTTTTCTTTAAAGCGAACAAACTGCTACGACTAGATATCCTGTGAAGTACAAAAAATAAGCAGCTATTCAGTGCTGAGGTGAGCTAAGTGGAAGAGAGTGATTAGAGGCTTGAGCACAGGTTGTTTGATGCGGTCTCCTCAGCTGATTCTTTTAATCACTGCGTAGTTCCTTTATAGTCACTTATAAGCCCCCCCCCCACCACCACCAATGCTGCTCTTCATTAAAAACTCATCTTTGAACTCATTATGGATCTTTTTACAAAGCCACAATGCACCCAGTGCGACTGTTTCACATGCAGAAGTTTGATTCATCAAGATCAACAGTCAGTAATTATGCATTTTAATGTATTTCACACACTTTCATATGGGTCATCTGCAGTGCTGTGCACGTTGTTCCCTCTGATGTGTGACAGACAGACAGACTGAAGAACTCACTGTGGACTGATATTTACATTAGAAATTATGAAAATGACTCAGAATGTAGGGCCTGCGATGACGACCAAAGAGGCTGAGCATTGTGGGGGGACATGGGGGGGACACACAGCCTTCATTATATTCTAGAACTGATGTTAAATGTTTACATTGTGTATGTGAGTGCCACAGATATCCTCGTCTATTATTCTCCGTCGGTCGTTCTGTGGTCGCACCGCAGGAGGGCACGAACGTCTCTCTCTCTCTCTCTCTCGACTGGCGTCAGCAGTCTCCCAGCAACAGCCGGGCTCGAGCTCAACTCAGTCATCCGCCGTCAAGCCGCAGACACACACCGTCAGAGCGCAACAGGAAGCCGGGTGGATTTCACCTACAAAATAAAAGCATTTTGATTTCAGGTGAGTTTCTCGCTGTTCCCCAGGGCTTATTCTGGCTGACTATAGTGGAGGTTGCCTTTTAGTCTACTGTGAAGTGGAGTAAAGTGTGGTGCTCTAATTTATTTCACCAATCTGTTCTTTTCTGACACATTTCCCCTTTATTTTATTGATGAGAAATTACTTCTTGAATGCAGGAAAGTGTGAGGAGCACATGTATGTATAAGTGGTTCAACCCTAACTGAGCTCTGTCCTTTTTGCCACCTCATGACAATGGTGTTGTCAAAACTGTAGTTTGTCGCTTTATCCACGTCCACACCACGTTTTATTAACTACACTCCGAGCTGCTCCACGTAGGTTTTATTTTGAAAAATAGCAACCGGAGGCCGTACTGTTTCCAATGCTGTGCAGCTTGCTCCCAGGTCCGCTCAGCTGCAGCAGAACAGACGAGAAACCATGGAGCGCAACAAGACGCGTTGGAGAGAGTCACCGAGCGGACGGGAGAAGTGCCAGTTTCTGATCAGTTTCTAAGTCACTTTCAGCGACAGTGGGCAGATTTTAGTTCACCAGCAGGTGGAAATTGAGTTATTCCAAGCGTGCGTAAATGGACTGGAGAGGTGTAGAAAAGAATATAGTCTTGGAGTGACCAGCAGCGACCAAAGGACGAGAGGAAAGGGTCATAAAGAGCGTCCGAAGGAGAGACGAGTGCCCGTCGGATAGAAATGCTCTCTGTGTTATTTTTATTCACACATTTGAACATTTCAAGTTGTTTTCTTCACGGGAACGTCGCCGGTGTGCGCTGCGTAAAAACCCCAGACTGCTTTCACGTCTCATGTCGTTAGAGGGAACAGTTACTTTTCTCCAAGGAAACTGTGAGCGGAGCTGAGATTTCATACAGAAGGAGGCACTGGGATAAAAGCTGAGAACCAGTCACTGAACAGTAACGAACCATGGTGAAGTTTCATAACTCGGACCTCTGGATAGCCTGGATGGTAATTTTCTGCATGGAGGGTAAGTTGTGTGACACTTAGAAACTTGTGTACATATCCAACAACAGACACAGCGTGCAGGGACAATCCTATAATAATAAAAAATAATAACAATTATGAGGAAACATATTTCGAAAGGCTTACAGATCCCATATCACGTGTTTAAGTCATTATTACAATACATCTGCATCAGTGCTGCAAAAACAGATGCATCTGGAATTAAATTGTGCCACGGACTCAACCTCTCCTCTCCAAGAGCGCGTGCCACGGCCATTTGATCCCCCCCCTCCTTAATACGGTATGTTTGGATCAGGCTGACAAATCCCCGGCATTTCCACAAAAAACTAAAGCACCGATTTAGGATGACTTTTCCCCAGTGGTCGCCATGTCATCTCTCCCAAAAAGCACTTTTGATTGTGCACATCTTATCCATAATGCGCTCTGCCGTGCCTGATATCGTTTTTGCGCGTCTTACACAAGGTCTAAAATTACAGATTTTTGTTTTGAAGTCACGCAACCACCACCGACACACCAAACGTGTCTCTGTCGTGGGAGACTGTGTGTTTTGAAATAGAAACGGAGCAGACGGTGGAGGGCTGCGCTGGTACCCGCCCGATTAACGAGAAGCAGGGTGACCAGGCAGCGCAGGAGAGCAAGCAACCCCCAAAGGAAAACCGCTAGCCTATATATTTCTATAATCTTCCCACTGGGATCTGTACTGTGTGCGTGTGTGTGTGTGTGTGTGTGTGTTGCACTGAACAGCAAGTTCGTTGACCTTCTCTTACTTCTAGGTCCAGTTGTGTTATTAGTAATCGAGCAATATTTGGAGTACATGCAAGTCTAGCGAGTTTGTCATACTTTATGTTGGCTTTGTATTATATCCATGAACTATTGAACATGAGAATTTAAATGTGTCTGTGATATTTATGAATTAAGTCCTTATAAACGCTTATAAAGAGGTTTCCTGCAGGTTAGAGAAATAATTTAGGGAATGCACCTTAGAATTTATAGGAACAGAAATACCATTAGAGAGAAGATTAATGGCACTCATCAGTAAATGAGCATCATTTGTAAACGTATTCAGGCAAATACGATGTTGACTAATTAATAAGGAGTTTAAAAATAAAGCATTATTTAGGCCGTTAAATAGTGAATGAGTTCCTTTAAATATTATTCTATTTTTTTTAACATATTGTACAATTTTTTTGTAGCAAAAAACATGCTAGTAAACAAACAAGCCCCCTTAGAGCCTTATTTCAGGACACAAAAAGCATTACCACTGAACACACACACACACACACACACACACACACACTGGCCTGACATGTCAATTTGGACAGAACAATTGTGTGAGATTGAATTTAGTCCTGATTGCAGGTGTTTCACTCCGCTGCTCACTTATTTAGCTGTATACCTCTGCAGAGAGTGGATGTACGGTGTCTTGTCAGCTTAAGGGTCAAACATATGCACACACACACAAACACACACACACACACACACACACACACACATGCACTCAAGTTTATTTGATTTGATCACTCTGACCCTTTGTCTGTAAAATGGTTTGAAATAAAATTGTGGATTGTGGCCACTCCTTTTCCCTCCAAATGATTCCATCCATCCAATTCGAAAAACCTCAGCCATTGTAACAAGTGAAGGTTCAAGTCTACAAATGTCTTTACACAGAAAGAACAAACTGCTCAGTGTGCCAGAGCTCAGCAGCTCTATTAACGAGCCAACTTGTTCTGAACGGAACTGCATTCGCTGGACAGTTTTTCTGCTCTCCTCTTGCGTCTTTGTGGGGAGCTGCAAGTGTTTCTATAAATAAATTCTGATGCAGTGAATCAGTATTGATTGTGGTTGCTTGCTTTGGCTGTACTGACCTCCACTTTTTTGCATGTCAGACATTGTTACGAGATTGATCTGATCTGTTCATTAGCGGACACGGGGTTGTTTTGGGTTATTACACAATGAGGCCCGAATACTTTGTCCATTTCTGACAAAATCGAATATATTTATAACAACAAAAGTGCGTTTTATATGGCTTGAATACAATGTAACCGACATGCTACCCAGCATGTGCTTGTAGCTGTGGACAAACACTAAACAGTTAAAAAAAAAATGAAAAAAGAGGAAAGTTTTGAAAAGCAGAAAACTGTAAGCATCTATGACAAGTGACTTGGGCAGGCGTCAGCAGACGGCCAAGTTCATGGCAGGGCCCCTCGTACTTTAAGCATTAGTTAGAGGACATGTCATCATGTCCGTCTTCAGCCATCAGCGAATTCCAGTTACACATAAATATTGTATTCTTTCTTGTCAATTTGAAACACAGCTAGAAAGGTTGGGCCATTCAGATCTGCAGTGCTTCAAACCTTTGAAGAAAGTTTGTAAAAAGTTAGAAGAATAAACAGTAGAGGCTCTATGCTAATAAACTGATTGGTTCAGCTGTTGTCACAATGAAACCCCCTGGCTATACCAGCACAGAGCTGCTCTGTCCACGATGGCCCGATTTCACGACTCACACAGAACAACCCTCGAGGGTGTTGCAGGGGCCGATCCCGAGGTCCAATCAATGCAACAAATTAAATTCAAGTGGAGGTGGTGACTCTAAACTTTTCAACTACTGTTGTTTGTTTTGGATGTCTGCATAATAGATCCCAAAGAACATTTCAGATTTGCATACTGTGAAATGTTTGGATTAGCCTCCTGGCTTCCATCCCACTGTCCTGTATGTTTGAAATGAGGAGTCCAGTAAGGATGAGGAGTGCTTGAGCATATATTTATAAAAAAAAATTAAAAAAAGGACAACATGGAGTGTTTCTTAAGCTCATTGACATTCAAAGCATTCGTTTCTGCATCAAAGCTGAACTTAGACCAGTTCCCTTCTCCACTTCCACTGTGAGCTTGTTAACCTTTGAGGCTCTGCTCAAAGTAATGAAATTACACAGCAAGCCCAGTCTGTTTGTTGTTTGTATGGTCTCCTTTGCTCAGTTTGATGATTTCATTTCAATCAATTTGTCATCCAGATATGTTTCAAGCTATACAGTTGCACTGGGTTCACAGTAGCAGTAATGGTGGCTTTGGTGATTTACAGGCCATTTACAGACATTCAGCTGTCAAGGTAAAAACTGGGATGAATTTGGTAAAAAAAAAAAAAAATGAATCAATCAATAATAAATGTGCAAATCACCATTTACTGTTTCAATTGACTCTTCAAAGCTGCTTTGTTTTGTACAGTTTTTTTCTTCAACATTTGCAGGTTGAAATGAGGGATGAGAGAGAGCAGAGTAGCTTTGTATAGACAAAAAAAAAAACATGTTAAAGTGGTGGAGAGAGCTGCACAGCTCAGGAAGTATTTTAAATGTACTCTCAGTTTTTTGTAACCACAGATGATCTTGCAGTTTTTTGCATGTAATGGACCCTGCATCTGACTTAGAACATGCCTCTCAATCTAGAAATCCTGCTAATGCAGAATGCATATGATAGAAAATCCAGTCTGTGTTGGTTTTATCTGATAAGTAGCATTTTTTCCCCCCTCCTCTTTCCGCCTGCTGCTAAAAAGGAGCAGCTGGAACAAGAGTGTTGGACAGATGGAACTTTCCACCTCGATTATTTTTTTGACTAAATATAGACTCTCAAAAAATTAAAAGACCTCTGGGACTCCTCGCAAAGTGCATGTGCGTGCGTGCGTATGCGTGCGTATGTTTGAGCGACAGAGGCGCCGAGAACTTCAGACGACGGGGTCCTCAGATGATGGCGGCAGTGGCCATCCTGGGAGTGTAAATGAATAAATGATGGGCAGATATTTGGAGGAGAGTGAGCGCAGCATTCGCCCGGTCCCACGGTCTCTTAAGCACACATTAAAGTAGGCCCCAAAGAGTCCACAGGCTGCTCTGCTGCACGGCAGTTGGCCAAGCATCTGGGGCAAACATCTGATGTGGTCAGTTCACAGAGATTTGGGGGTTTGGGGCTTTGAGGTTTTGGGGTTGGTTGTACCTTTAATCAGAGTGGCAAATGAGGAAATCATGCACACATAGGGAGCGATGAGGGATGTTGTTACTGCATTTGGGTTAGATGATTAAAAAGGGTGTTGGTGAAGTATGATATCACTGGAAGCTCATCTGGAGGCAGGCAATACACCTGTCAAACCTGTTTTAGACACAGGTTTGTCATCTATAAGAGTGGAAATTCATTCATTTTAGATGAGTGACTGTCACTGCTGTGTCATTCTGTGCAGAGGAATTGCGTGGATGAAGCATTTCAGCTTTTTTTTCCTGACGTAAGACATTTAAGAGTGGGTCAAAGTTGCAATAACTGCAACTGCAGTAACCAGTTTTATCTCAGCGTGCTTGAGCCACAAGATCTTTGCCCTGTGCAGCAAGATACCTCCTGCGTTATTGTGAAAGCTGATGTTAATTGAAAACCTGCAAAAGGCAACACCTCCACTTTATAACTCAAGGATGGAAAATGACGCATTACAGCAATAGTGGTTTGCATTTTTGGTGCAAAAGAGAAGGTATAGTTAAAACAATCCCCAAAACTCCTTGATAATACCACAAAACATAAGTCAAACTACATGCTTCAAGTTTAAACAACATTATCTTGGTCAGTAACATACTGTGGCAGATTGTATCATTTGGATGAGACCATCTTTTAACTTGGTTTTCCATTTGAGAGAGAGAGAGAAAGAAAGAGAGAGAGAGAGAGAGCCGAGAGAGAGAGAGAGAGAGAGAGAGTGAGAGTGTGTGAGTGTGTGTGTAAAGATCCCTGGACTTATACATATTTAAAGCGGATGTCTTCCTCATGTCGTGGCACCCTCTCCTTGAAATGAGCAGTTTTGCTTTGCTGGCTCTTGAGGTTTGACAGGACCTTTGCTGACAGGACTCCCCCATTACGTCAGTAACTCAGGAGGTGTTTGGTACATGCAGAGATATCGTGTTGGGTGTCTAAGGGTAAAAAAACTTTTTACAAATGTTCGACTCTTTGTATCTATCACTATGTTTTGGTTAGCTGTTTACTTACATGTACATTTAAGCAAGCTTTTACGTTCATAAAGTCATGTCATGTTTAACAGGTACTGTTAGTGACCGTTCCAAAAGCTGAGCATGAACAGAGAGAGTCCTTCTATCCAATAAAAATGAACAAAGTCGTGAGTGTGAGTCAGCACTCTAAACTACAGTCACAAATTGAAATAGTAGAATTATTTCTTTGCAGAGCCTGCATAATATCACACCCATAACACAAAAATGACTATTCCAAACCTGGTTTTCAACAGTAATCTGTCTCTAACTGTAACAATACGAATTTAGGCCGCACTTTTATTTCTCCTCACAAACCTGATAAGAATAGTGCCGTTCTGTCTATCTTTATGACACATGCTCAAACTTTCATGTTTGCAACAATCAATGTTAATCGACCTATACTTTACAAAACCCCTCCTCCACTGTTCCCTTCCTTGTGTGTGTGATATATTGCGGCTCTCAATCAGTGTCTGCCAGAGGGTCGTTAAGTTGATCTCTGGTATTACCAAGAATAGTTGCCGTGTTTATCATTGTAAGCCTTTATGAGCTCAGATCAATGGCGAAGGAAATGCTCCTGTGTGCACAATATTCCCACAAGTCTGTATTAATTGTGTGTGTGTGTGTGTGTCTGGGCTCTCATATTCCCCAGGCACATAAATTACAGTAGATCCCAAAGGATCAAGGTTTCCCCTGTAATGACCTCATCAGTTTGATCAACC
The DNA here is from genome assembly GCF_004916995.1 of Morone saxatilis. Lineage (NCBI taxonomy): Eukaryota > Metazoa > Chordata > Actinopteri > Moronidae > Morone > Morone saxatilis. Next base: position 7,242,338 of record NW_023340257.1, on the reverse strand, counting down.
AATCACAAAGCTCCCAGGTTCCAGACAGTCAGTTTGTCTTTGAGGTTCATTAGGCATATTCACGCTCTCTAGTGAGCTCAGTGTTAAGATGAAAGGAAGCTGCTCACTTCAGTCTGTCCAGCTGTTCATTTTAATGCATAAAAATGCATATTAGCCGTTTGACTTGGTCAGTCAAAACCTTTTTGGAACTACTTCAAAAAATCAATGGCTACATTTATTTACATTTAGCTGCAAAATGTTTTGGATCAATTATTACCCCAGATCAGTAATCCATGTGCTCAAATTAATTAATTTGTTACCTAACCCATTCTCAGTTTACTTAAGGGCATTATGTAGCCAATAAAAGCTCCTGAATCTGAAAACACACAAATCAAACAATATTATGTAAAGCATGTATGTGTAATGCCACAAATAACACAACATTGTGTAGTCATAGCCTCAATTAAATAAAACTGTGGTAAATCAGATGAGTTGTACAGGATTGGAGTAAGTAATTCAAATTCCCAATAGAGCCATTTCTGTGAACACATTTTTTTGATTGCAAATAAAGAAATCTGAGGTATAAATTGCTAAAGTTGGGTAATGATGTAAGGAGTGATGGGAAAATATGATGATGTAATGATAGTAATGATGATGATGATGTGGCCATTCATCTGAAACAATAGTTGTTACATTTCTCATCTGAACCGATTTCACAGAGCATTACGAAAACAAACACCACCCTGCTTCTGCAGAAGAGGTCAGCAGTCTATTCCCAGTATATAATGACAGACAGATACATGAAATGCTGTAGTGCTAGCTGCATTTACAGCAGGCCTAGAGGAAGGGTGCAGATTCAGCTGTGGTTTTAGGTCAGAGTCTACTGACTTGAGTGAGTCCTGAATCAAGGACTATATATATATATATAGGTATTTTCAACTCTAGTCCCTGGAGTACTGTGGCCTTGCATCACTAATTTGAAATTGATTGTTAATTGATCGACACAACAACTAAATGACCTTACAGTACTTGATTAACCTAGAGGCTGAACTGGCTGGTGTCACACTAGGAGATAATGCAGATTCTGTGACCTGCTTTGAGTGCATGGTGGTCCACTGAGTTGTCTTGACCAGATAATTGCACTGGCTCTAAAAATACACTGTGGATAATTTCATATTATAGAGGAATATAATTTTGCACATTGCTCACTGTTGCACACAATGGGGTTGTCTCTGCTCTGTATCTGCTCTGTAATGACTACCTCTACTGTTAGGTGTCTGGCTGAGAGCACCTACAGAAATTATTTCTCCCATTTGAGACTTTAAAAGCATCTGAGAGTCTGAGGTCGCAGATGTGTGATGGGTTTCAAAAAAGATGAATAGTCAGCGTTAGCAAGCTTCTTACTGCTGTATTTACAGCCTTTCTTTTGTGTGGGAATATCCTTAATCATGTTGTTATCCCCCTGAGAGCAACATGTTAGTTTAGTGGAATCCTTTATCTTTCAGACACAGTGTAGTCAGGGTGAGCAGATGAACTAAAGTTAATACATTCTGCCTGTTGTCCTGACACTTACATGCGACTGGAGTGAAAATGCAGAATATTGCAAAGAGAAGAGAATAGAGAGGAACAAAGGGAAAAAGGGGACAGATTCTCCTGCATTAAATATGCCCAGGGCTTTTCACAGCCATAGGTAATTCATAAACTGGCTGTTGGGGCAAACCACTTCTGTTTTATTTGTGCTTTTGTTCTTTTAACCTAGTTCAATGTATCTGCTCTGAAGATCTATTAAGAAGAAACACATTTCCGAAAGCAGCAGGGTGGCAAAGAAAGGTTAAAGGTAATTTCAGCCTTCATATAATCTGGTAGTTTTGAGCATTGCACTGACCAGGCTAACTGCTAAGATCTGGGAACGACGGGACGACATAGCTGAAGCCCATGTGTGATGTGAAAAGTAACACAATATTGTGTTTCAGAACCAAATCTGTGTGTAAGTGTAGCCACATATTGCTGCTAAAGGTCAAATTAAAGCTGTGATAAATTGGACTGCAGTGGAATAAGCAATTAAATTACTTATTGGAACGGTTTTAGGGAAAAACAAAAGGAAACAAACCCACAGGTTAGCCAAAGTTAACAAAACAAAGGTATAAAAGATTATTTCTCAAAATGTCCGTTTTCAACATTCAGCACAGTTTACAGGCTGACTTCCTGGTTTAACCTTCAGGGTTTCCCAGAGGAGATTGGTCAGTGGAGGTGGCAAGTACTTTCTGATCAGAGCCAATTATGATATAAGTCTAACTGGTCAATGGGGACATTTTATCTCTCATATCAGCACCTGATTGTGACTCTTTTCCCGACGGTCAGGCCCTCACTTTGACCTATACCTCCTTCACACTGTCTACTCTCTTGTGTGTTTTTTCCCTGTCATACTTTGATGTATGTCTCTATGTTTCCCTGTGTGTGTGATCCCAGCAAATACTACTGCTAAGTAGTATCATTCTAGCTGATAGTAAGGATGGTTTGTAAAAATAACTGAATATAACTTTAAAAATCAAATATTTGGACAATTAAAACACTAGAAGTTCCAATAAAACTGTAGTATGTGTTGCTCTTAATGCTGGATCAGCACTCTTGTATAAACCACTACAGTGTTACTATCTGGTTCGTAAGGACACCGAAACGAAATGAGACGTCCCTGCAGGAAGGGAAGGCCAGCTCTTGGTGTGACACACTTTGGCTCTCAGTAAATGTGTGTTAACTGCCTGAGTTGCTCCCTGTAGGAAAGGATGAGCAGCAGCTCTCCATAGTTTCATTATTAGTCCCTCTTATACAGAGCGCCAGAGCCACTTTCTCTCACGTGTATTGCTTTTCTGCTCCCTCTCTCTCAGGTGTCATTCTTTCAAAATACAGGTTCAACTTCACTTTCACTTATTATCATGACCTATATCCCTCTACATTTCTCTCCAGCCTCTTGTACCCTTGTATTTGTCTGCTGCTTTACTTCCCTTTACATCATTGTATTCCAATTACAATCTCTTTCACTGTCTCTCTTTTTCAGACTCTATTTCCCTGTGTGCCTCTCTTTCACACACACTCTACGTTTCTCTCTTTCTCTCTCTGCGCCCTCCCACACTCGACACACAAATGACTTTCCAGGGATGAGGATGAGACTGAAAAGTGGTCCCCGCTTGTTCTGTCTGCAGACAACGAATGAGCATGTCAAATCTGATGCATGTGAACAGCTAGGAAGAACGGCGCGTTAAGGAACACAGTGAGAGAGAGAGGGAAAGAGAGAGAGAGTGAGAGAGAGAGAGAAAGAGAGAGGGAGGGAGAGAGAGGGAGAAAGAGAGAGAGAGATCCCATCTGTGCATTGTTACAGCAGACTTCACCTTAACATTGTCTCTGTTGTATCCAATAGAACAGGAGGGGGCACAGGTGGGACTTTGACAAACTGGGGAACACACACTTAACACAGTTTATGTGTGCTCACACACACACGGACATTTAGATGCACTTGCAAATGAATTTCACGTTTGCAATACGTGCCTACACAAACATGCACATAGAGTGGCTCACGCACACACAGCAGAGACACCTGAGGCCTGAAACATTGTTATGGTGATATTTCACAGAATTGCTCACAGTGTGCATACTACAAAGTGTTAGTCTTTGCTTTATTTAATAGGATTGGTTGGTCTCGAACTTGGCATTCCAGCCTCTTTAGAAGTGTTCAGTGGTTTTGGGTGAGGTCAGTTTGGTGTGAAGCAGTTGTAGGATGGGTTACTGGTTACAAGGTGTACCACTAGTCTTGAACAGGGAACATGGTTGTCAGTGGGATTGAACCTGTGACCTTTTGGTCGTAGAACTGATTCTTAAAGAGGTTAAAAAAATCATATTTAAAAAATCAATAACATAACGTGTAATATGTGTAATTCAAAATACCATTTGCTGCCTAAACATTAAAGTTCAATTGAAATTCATTCAAACAAATGTGCTCTGTAAAACACTGTGTTCTTTGAGGAGAAACCAAAAGGGAGGAATGTTTTTGGTTTGATGATGGCTCCCCCTGTTCTTAGTTAATCTGAATACTGTTAGTCCTCCACCTATGTAGATGAAGAACCATAAACCGTAAAGCATAATTGGAAAAATAAAACAATGGGGTCGTTTTTGTGTTTTAAAAAAAGAACCATAAAACCATTTTAATTTGTGTTTTATTTCTTTTGGGCTGTTCTTCTCCGTGTGGACGCAGGGCGGGCTGCTGCTGTACCCCGACCCCTACCCTTCCACACTCACTGAGCACTTCTTTGCTGCTCCTTTTGTCTTACGGTAGTGCTTCCTCTAAACTGGGATGGAAAAACTAGAGTCCCCCTTAGCTGCCACGGGGGCAGACTGGCCAACGTCATTACAGGTACCAGTCCGGGTCCGGAGCTAGTTCCGGGTCCAGACTGCTGAAGAACAAGCCAAAGAAGTGCTCAGTGTGTGTGGTAGGACATCCCACCCATCTGCAGACACCTGGAGAGGAGCTTCATTTAAAACCTTAACTGTTTGGTTTTGAAACATAAAAACACAAAAACTACCCAGTTGGTTTGACTTTTTGTTTTCAGCTTTGAAATGGTAAAACCAAATAATGAACAATACGACCATTTCACTGCCCTATTACAGGCATACAGTCACACTGACCAACAGTCACACAGCAGCCACAACACGAGAGTATCAGACTCACAACAACACACATTGGCTTTGTTGCAAAAGTCTCTCTTCTTATCTAACTTACAAACATGAACACATATCGCTCCAAACAAACCAAATCTTTCACCTGGTGAAAGTGCCCTGCTAATATCTGGAGCGCATTAAACAGCATGTAAACGTACCTGTAAATGTCACTTCTGAATGTTTAGATGCTGGTGTGGTCTCTACACTTCAGTTTCACTAACAACACACTGTCTTCCCATAATGTGTAAGCTACAGCACACGTTTGTTTACTTTGACTCGTTCTTAAGCTGGAGCTCAGCCTGCCAGCTGCTGTCAATCAAACACTGTGGCAAAAAATGAGCACTTCTGATAGTCTGATATCTCCCCAAAGACCTTCCAATAATAATGAAAAACTATTAACCTTAAATTAAACAAACATGGCGATGGCTAAGTGTGATTTCAGTTTTATAACATTTATTATTTTTTAACGTGAGAGTCTCTGGAGCATGTTTAGCATTTTTCCCTTTCTTGCATTTTCTGAGCTGTTAAAATTGCAAGTGGACCTAATTTACTGTACCTCTTGCTACATAACAATGTTCAGATGCATAAGGAACCAAACAGATTCAGAGTGAAAACAGGTTTGAACTTACTTTAATCTACTCTTTTTTGGGTACTGTTGAAATCTTTTTATTTCACGTGTTGGTTGAGCTTGCCGGCAATTTGGTCACTAAAACTTGGCATACTCTAACCTTTAATAACTGAATAAAAAAAGATGAGCACCGTGAGACCTGCTTCTCGTGGTGTTGGTGTTAGTCTTAACAACAATATAAGGGTCATGGGTATCATGGGGCACCATATGCTGCTGTGGCCCTTCAACCCTTAATCCATGCTTCTACTGTCTTATCTGGTTGCCCGCCCTGACAGCCTGGATACGGATGATGGGGGCAGGGAAACACTGTCCAGTATGCTGCACACTGCTTTGTATTTGTAATGTGCTCAATATGCAAATCCACTCGACCCCAGATAGTTTTGCCAGAATATGAAAGGCCAAATTCACCATCACACACTCAAACACACACACACTTGTTAAGGCATGGATGTACCTACCCACCGACACACACAGAAAATTCTTCACCCCACCCTCCCACATGCATTAATATCACAAGGATATTGCACAGACTTAACTGATAATGCCAGATAGTAGTATTGTCACAGACCCCACTGACACACTATGTGTGTATGTGTGTCCTATTTATCCACTATCCTACAAAAAGCCTTTTAAGTAGATCCCAGCTATTGGAGGAGCTTTAAATAAGTGTAACACAATAATGGAATGTGAGTCCATGTAGGTTTGTCCCACATGACATCGACTGTGGGGAAGGTTGAGGGTGGGAACACAGAAGCACTCTTTTCAGGAAACAACCCTTGGCGACTACACTGACACTGACTTTGTGATGACACCCTTAAAAAACAGATAAACGGTTCTGTGAAAGGTACACACTAAAAAACCCAGCACTTCCGAGAACATAACAAAGTGCTAATGGGCATGCAAATGAAGTGACAATGATGTCCAACTAAAACTGTTGCGTAATCAGTTTGGACAGGAGTAAAGCCTTAAAAATCTCTATCTCTTACATTATAGTGCCATTATTAATGGCAAAATCAACATGGGTTGTTTATTTCAGTGAATGGTTTGGTTTATTACTTAAGTGTATAGTGTATAAATCACATACAGCTTTACCTACTCAGATGAAATAATGTTTATATTATACAGCTATCATGGAAGATTAACATAACCTTTGCACTGGAATACATTTACGTCGCAGAAAGTGAAGAGAAACGGTTGTAATGTCTTGACTTGACATATAAGAGAAAGTGAAGTCAGGCGATGTGTGATTGGGTCTTCCAGCAGAAAAGAAATTGGGTTAATTATGTGGAGATGGAATTAATCCATCCATATACTGTGATATTCCCAATTTACTGTAATTACTTCTCATTAGTACCCAAATAAACCTTTGATTTGTTGCAACATGCAACTTCCCTTTACTTTTTTTTCCTTGTAGCACTTTCACCTTTTTTTCCTCTCTGCTGTAATTGTGTTATCACTAAACTAAACCCTCCTTTTATATGGCTGAGGAGGCTATGACTTGCTTACTTGCTCTGATGGGCTGCGGCTGCTGATCCATACCCAGTTTGCCTGCTAAGAGGTGATTTGTGAATATGGAACTATGTGTAAACTATTGAGCCAAGGCCCAAATCATCTGCTAAAATGGGCTTTGCTACAGATTATGTCTGTCATTTGGTCTGTGACCCTGGCTTATAGATTATAGATAGCTTTGGCTTTATTTGATCAGTTCAGTGACACAGTAGCAAGACCTTGCGTGGGAACTCACATATGCAAACACACAAAGGTTGGACATAGATACAGCCAAGCCATGCTTCATTATAATTTGTACCATGCGAACTACTGTTTCTATCAATTTACTAATCTTTCTTTTTTCCATTATACACATTCTTGTAATAAATTGTCAGAAAAAATCCAGTTGGAGATCTTTGCCAAGAAGGACATGACTGTGTCACTTTAAAATGCCTGATTATTTGTCTCTGCAGTGCCCATAGCAGGTTCATTAAAGAGCAGAGAAAGGCACCGATTGATTGAGTGATAGTTGGGTGAAGGTCAAGTCAAGTCATGTTTATTTACACAGCCGTTCACCTTAAGAATGCTGGGATGGACATTGGATCCACTGCCAGGTAAAACCATAGTAAATGATAATGTCTGGACAAGCAGAGAGACAAACACCCGCTTGAGGCAGATATGTTTAACAGGAAGTGAGTGTAATGATGCAGTAACAAAACGGCAGCTCTGGAGGAGAGAGTGTGTCCTTCCCAAGATAAAGAGTGGACTGGATTTGAAGATTTCCACAGGTTTCTCTTCTGAGGGAATGGCAGCTCTAAAGATATGTGGCTTGGTAGGAAATGCTCTGCTGCCTGCTAATTTTCTCTTGATTGTTGGTGACAGTCTGCCAGCGAGCACCCTGTGATCTGAAGGCGTGACAGGGTACATAAGGGATGGTGAGATCAGATAAATATGATTGTGTGAGCTTGTTTACTATTTTTACACTAGCAGAAGCTACAGTATTTAAAATCAGATTAGGAGCCAGTGAAGGGAGCACTAAATACGTATGTGCAGTGTGATCAAATCTTATGATCTGATTTAATATTCTTGAATCAGCTTTTTGTAAGAGTTGAAGGTTTTTAATGTGAGTGTTTGGTAGCCTAGAAACATGACATGGTAGTCAAGTAAATGAATGCAGATGAAACAGCATCAGCTAAATTTAGCACAGAATGCAATTTTGAGACATCGGAAAATATTTATTTTTATTTATCAGGATGCTATCAGTTTCATCAAAGCAGATGCTGCTCCACCTGGAGTCTAGGAATTCAGACTTGGGTATCATTGGCAAAGCTGTCAAAATTGAAGTCATAATTATGGATATAATGTTATAACTTCACCAGCACGTAGCATGTAAATCGAAAATATTAATGAGCCTCGGAATGAATCATGTGGCACACCCAGGTTTTCCCATTAAAATTACTGTAAGTTTTGTGAGGTATCAACAATTTTAATTGAAGAAAACTGAGTTTAAAATTAAGACAATTCGAAATTGCATTGCTTGAAATCATTTACATTGCCTTGGAACTATGTAATGATTTTAGGTTTGGTTTAAATTGTTAGAAATGTCTGCATGAGAAAAATAATTATTTCTTGTGAAGTCTGAATGTGTATGTCCTGCCAGTGAAGATTCACAGATCAAGGTGGTTGAAAAGGATGATGGTGTGCTTCTGTCCTGCTCCTCCAACAAATAGAGTCTCCTGGGGTTATTTGTTAATTGTTAATTGCTTCTATACACATACATTCACATGTACACACACATACATCTGCACACACATGCAAGGATGTACACAAGCCACACAATGTCAAACAATCCAATTAGCTACCATCAAGTCAATTGGGGTAATTACCCAGAGACTATTACGTCGTATTCTCCCTGTGCACTATCACAACTATAATTATGGCAAAACAACAATGATGTGCAATTACAGTTCGCTGTCATTGCTCTATAGTGATGTGATGTCAGTAAAAATAGCAGACGGGTGTGAGATGATGAAGCTTAGTCGGAGAGAGCAGGACAGAGTGTCTGTACAGGGACCTGGGAGTCGAAGTCTAACTCTTCATAAACATATCTCATAATCAATGGCAGAATATCAAGTGATCCATCTTCTCTGGCCTGTAAACGGTTGACATTTTCCCTTTATTAAAGCTGTGAGATGAAACGCAGGGTTTTAACGATGACATGAGATGATCAATGACTCCATTGTACTCAGCTGGAGGGTGCTTTATTAACATGGGACATTGTCCTGTTCCAGAATGATTCCTCAGTATTTAGAGGATGATTTCCCGATTGTAACTTGGGTCTCTGATGACCGGAGTAGAATGTGTGGCTCTTTCTCTTTTGTGCATTGTAATTAATCCTAAAAGGGCTATGTAATGTTGTGACAGTGGGTGTGAGGTGAGAAGGAGAGAGATGTAGGTTGTCTTTATTACTGCACTTGGTGATGAGAGTGATGTGAAGATGTGTGTGGCGTATTAGAGTACAATAGAAAAATGACTATTTGTTAAAATGGGGATGGTCTAGAACAGGAGGGCCCATTGAGACTGCCATTGGTGTGCCTGCACAGCCACACGAGACGCTATTCACCATTGTTATAATAAAACACTGCTTAGATAAAAGCTCATGAATACAGGTTGCACAGAAGAGCAGAAGCAGCCACTCTGTAACGGATTACACCGCCACCATGCACAGCGGGGAGAAAAAAATGACTCCAGTTTTAATTAATCCTTGTTTAAATTAATACTGCGAATTGGCCGTGCAGATGAGATGAGGCGTACATGATACAGTATTTCATAGCTGGTATTTAAAGCATCACAGACACTGAAAGGGTTGGGGGAGGAGGCATAACAGCTAAACTCTCAAGGAATGTGAGTGGGAGAATAACTGGAGACCAGTGACTGTAGTTGGAGAGGTGAAAGTGAAGCTGAGAGAGCAAATCAACCACACAGGCAGATTTCACACCTGGTTAAACACACTTGGTCTGAGGCTGAATCTGAGAGTGAGGAGGAGATTCACGGAATCAGGATGGTTGAAGAAGACAGCACAGTGCTGGGTGAGTGGACTGGTCTTCAGTCTGCAACCCCGTCACCTAGAAATTATGTTTATATACTAATAATTTAATGTGCTAGTTATGTTTTGAGGGAAACATATTTGTTGCCAAGTATTACTTTAGGTGGTACAAATGAGGTACATTCTTAGTGAACATTTATTCTTGGTAAAAAAAAAAAAAAAAGGTTTTAGGCTGACACTAGAGAAAAACTAGTGGGACCAAACTGAAGTGAGGTGACAACAGGAGGAGAACGCAGTCTAAAGAAAAAGGAGGAAAAAAGGACAAGAATGACCTAAAGGTGACTACATTATTTTTTGCTCTCTTCTGCTGTTTTACTGTAGGAACTTTTATTATGTCTCCTCTCCTCTCCTCTCCTCTGCTCTCCTCTCCTCTCTTCAACCCCAAAACATGGAGCTCGCCATAGCCATAAATCCCTCTCTCAAACCATTTACCACTTGTTTGCTTCATGCCATCCCATGATCTTCCCCTTTCTGTTCAGAGGGCAGAGGACTCTCAACAACCCAAATGCTTGATTTCCCCTCTTTTCATTTCCTTTCTTTCTTCCCAGCTTAGGGAGTTGTGAATGAATATGAAAAAAAACAAAACACGTTATTTTTACAGTTCATTTGCACTGCATTTTCTCTCCCTAGCCTGGTGCAGACTCAGGTGGGCATGAGTATTAATAGCTTCCCTCGTTCGTGACGTCAGCTGAAATCACACATGCGCCTCTTAACGCTCAGAGGTGTTTTATGTTAGTTAGACACATCACTCACAGCGGTTATTTAGTCAGTGTTGTAAAGAGCTTGTCAGTATAAAACAGAAAAGAAAATCTAATTTTCCTCCCCTCCTGCCTGCCTTTCTGCCTCCTACAATGATGTTTTCATTTTCATGCCTTTCTGTGTTGTTGTTGTACCTTGTGTAACTATTGCTCACCTGCTCTCCACTCCTAAATCTTTCCCTCTGTCACCCTCCAACTCATTCTACTCTTAAATGTGAGTGTCAAACAGTATTTCATTTCCCCTCTTTTATCTGCTTCTCTTTCCATGGGACTAATCTCTCTGCCTCCCTCTCTCTCTTCATTAAAAAAGGCCTGTATACTCTGCCTGAAAGCTTTGTGGGGTCCTAAATGCTAAATGCCAGTCTGTCTCTGCCAGGCGCCCGCTTAGTGCCGGTCGCCTTGGTGATGAGACCAGCGATCAGGCCGTTCTTCATCAGACACTGAGGGGTTTGTGTGATTGAGTGCGCATGTTTGTGAGACTACGTGTGTGTGTTTGTGTCAGTGTACAGTGGATTTGTGTGTTTGTTGCCCCTTATCTGTGTAAAGACATGTACTGTATGTAAGGGAGAAAGCAAGGCAGTGCGAGGGACATGTATTTCACTGGCTCATTATCATGTGAATGCATTATGTTTCCTGTCAACATGCCTCTGCCAAACAAGGGGGCCTCTGTTCTCCCTGCCAGGGCTCAAGCGCCACAGCGGCCAGGCCCCAACGTGGTGCAGTTCTGCGCTGGCACAATTCACCAGGAGTTTAGCTCCACAGACACTGCTGTTGGCCTCATCCTGATTCAGTCCATCTGTACTGGCATCTCAGCAGCCGGCAAGGAATCAGTCTGTGGGAATGACATGGAAGACTCCATTCAGAAACATTTAATGACTGATGGAGGGCTTGTTATGGATTAGATTTAGATAATTGTAATATAATCCTGAATTCTACGTATCCAAATATGGTATGGTTATGCACAATTCAGAATAGCATTCTGATTTCAATCAAATATGTGAGAGAAACAAAAACAAACAAGAAAAATGACAGAAACCTCTTACAGTAGCAGTAAACAGCTCAACATGTGTAACCAGTTTTGAAATTGTACTCAAACCTGATCATCAATAAATGGTATGTTATGCTGTTTCTTATGTCATTCGTAAAATCAGACCACTGGGCTTGGAGGAGAAACAAAGATTGAATATCATCAATGAATGATAAGATGATAATGACCAGTACTCTGTTCACAGCAGGCCAAACAGGACTGCCATCATGTCTGTGTGTCTGCTCCGCAGCCAGGTGTGGAGTCACTGTGCTAAGCCTTCAAAATGATCATACAGTTGGATCATCAAACCATTATAACCTCCATGATAGACGGATTTACTACAGGACTGTTGGATTAGTCGGCATTCATTTTAGCTAGGCGTACCAAATAAACTGTCAGTTTATGAAGTTTAAATATTATTTGTAGATATCTCAAATGGAGTTATGACCACTAACTCAAATTCAAGATATCCCCACTGTCAATTATAAAGGTATCTTTAATAATGGGTAAAAAAAGATTATCTTTAACTGATATTTTTGTCCTCAAAAGGGGATATTTAAGTACATCTTGTATGAAGTGTTGTCCATGCCATGACCTGATTCTGCTTTCCTTGATCAAAGCTAGTTTATTAGGCCAACCTAGCTAAAACTAATACAAAAATTATTTTAACAACCAGCTGGAGGAAAACTCTACCTGAAATCAAACCTGTGCTCTGAGGAGAACCACCAAGCGGATGGCCTTTGCCATTATCATCATCAGACCACTAATACTCTACAACAGTCTCCCTACATCAGAGCTGGGTCTCTAGCTGCTGTTGGGGATATTGATCTGTTCGACAGAGACTAATTCTTTGATACACAGGCGTGGAGTTAGAGGTCAGCCCTGTGGTCTGAGCTCTCACATCTCACTGGGACCAATTTAAAGGCCTGAATAGCCGAGGGTCCTAACTGCACGCCTCCCTGTGCTCATACAAACCTGAGGTGTTGAAGCTGCAAATATGTGCAGGGTTTGTGCGTATGTGAGTGGGTGGGGGTTCTTATATGCTTGTGTGTTCATGCATACTGTGCTCCAAAGCACTTGTGCAAGCAACATTGAGATGCTTTCTAGATTGCATGCAGCTCACACACACTTATTATGTATAAATTGGTGGTTGAACAGCACCTGAGAAGCCTGTGTGAATGAGCATATTCTAGACAGATGCAGTTACCCAGAAAACAGCTCCACTGTGGGCTAAAGTCTCATGTATTATGAAGATCAACAGTTTCTGTCTGACCTTAGGTGGAGGTGAACTGGGTGTCTGAAGTGTGTTTTCAAAGGCTAAGCCCTCTAGGAATTGCTAGCACAAATAATATGAAATAAAACAGAATAACTTAGAAGCCAGGTGATTTGGTATATTTTAAACAATATATTCTATCCTATCCAAGATAGTAATCACATTTCAGAATTAATTATGTATAATCTCACCACTTCATTTATAAAGACATTTGGGAAATGGTATGGATGGTTCCCATATAAAAACCTAGGGAAGTGACTAAACCAACCAGTTTGTCCTCATCCATTTTCTCTTGTAAGATGCGTCTGATAAAGCACAAATCTCACCCGCTGATTGCATTAGTGCATTGCACAGCAACTGACTGTGCCAGGCCAGGAAATAGTCAGACAACTGCCTGTAAAACCAGAATGTATCATTTTTACACTTTGCACAGATTAAACAAATGACACATTAGTTAGTGAGCTTCATGTTCAGACTTCTTATGATTGCCATTGTGACCGATTAGGCAGTTATAGAGTCATACATTTTTGTCTTGGCTGAGAGACATGACACACCACATGTTGCTCCCCGACCAGTCCTCGCTTGGAAGGAGGTGTTAGGGGCCGACTTCTGGGAAACAGAATGTAGTCTTCTCTGTTTCACAGTTCCTGTATTTTCCAAAATGTTGAATTATTTATTTAATTTAAAGACTTGAACACATTGTTTAGGTCCACCTTGTCTATCCTCCAATAAAAAGAAAACACATTGAACAGTTAATTTTGAAGTACACTCCAGTGTTTTCTGTCCTGTTGTGAGTTAAGGAAAATTACACCTACTTTGCAATAGTACACGCCAAATCAAGCAAGACACTCCAAAAAGATACTAAACACCTTATTTTGGTTTCAGTCATGTGATGGAGGCCTGAGAGAAAATATAAAATTAATCTGGCTACCTCCCCTTGCACATTGACTGTAAAATGACCTCACGATAAAAGCATATGTGAATCCACTAAGTTGGCTCCAGCAGTCTTATGCTCAAACGTATCTGTGCCAGACTGAGCCACTTTAACGGCTCTCATTTCCTTCACACTTATTCCAATTAAAAGATGACTTGTGATTAAAGGACAGCAGTCTGTTTGGTAATATGTACAGTATGTGTGAGTGTGTTTAATCGAAAAGGATAATATGTGTGAGTGCGAGTCGAGTTATGTTGGCAAATGTTTTTGGTGTCATGTCTTTATTATCTTAACCTGTACGTGTGTGCCTTATCTTTGCTTAACGGTGTGTTTGTTTATGAACATGTGTGAGTGTGTATGAACATGTGTGAGTGTGTGCATGTGTCTTTATTATCTTGGCTTATTGGACGTCTACACAGAGTTCTCAGTTCACACTTGGGGTTAATTGACCCCTGGAGACGTTTCTCTCCTCAGTGATAATGAATGTCTGAATGACATGATTATTCTGCCATTGCTTTGGTAATTTATTATTTTTTAAATGTTTCTTTGATGCCTGCGTTTCTTAGAAATATTAGCATAATAGTACTAGATTTTGCAGTGTGAAGGTTTAATTTTTGAATTTGTATCACCTTAAGATGGTTGTTGGGTATTTAAAGAATTATTTTCCCACCACCAAGACATATTCAAGTAACCAAATCCGGCCACACCTAAACAAATTACAGTACTGTAAGTGAATCCAGTTGACAAATACTCTTAATCAAAAAATAATCTTCAGGTAATGAGTTTACCCCAAAATGGATATCCAGTGTTTTGTAACAGAACTCTTCATTTGTTTTATTCACGTGCAGATAAATATTATATGAGCAATATTAAAAGGTCTGATCATCAATGATTAATAGTCTTTGCGCTGTAATGTAGGTTAGGGCCCAGGAGGCTAGCAAGCTGGAACGTAAAACAAACAAATCATTCTCCATAAAGGAAAACATCTTTTAACACCCTCTCCACTGCAGCCTGCATTGTAATGACCTGTATTCCCCATAACAAAGAGAACTGATGAGGAAAAATGATCAATGTGATAATATCATGAGGGGTTTGTGTTACTTGCGTTAAATTTGTTGGCAGCACTCTCAAGGACAGTGTGTGTTATCAGATGCTAAATACACGTACACATGAGTGGGCACACATGCTCACTCAGAGGCATTCACACCTACACAATCAAAGAAACAAACTAATGAAGCCTTTCTGAAACAAACAACTTGATTAAGACTCAGGAGGGGAGAGAATCAGGTGTGAACACCGTGGGTCATGAAATCATGTGTGAAGGTATGCCAAGGATGTGTTTTTAAAGATGCAGTTTGTGTCGTTTTAAGGAATGCTCCACCTCCTGAGGGAGTTTTCTTGGGCATTTTATCTCCAACACTGCTGCTCACTACCTGGTGAGCATCTTCTGGCTGAACAGACCAGCAGGAGAGCCGAGCGTAGGTTTGCCTCTGGGAGAGAACATTTTTGTTTTCTTGAAGCAGCATTCTCTTAGTTTCCGCTGAGGAGTTCTCTTCCTTTACTTGTTCTTCTCTCTCAGATAGGAGGAAAGCTGTGAGCAAGGCAAATGAGAAAAACAAGAGACATTTCTGACACTAATAACTTTAATGATGATTGAATAAGGGCAAACACCAATGAAGGGCACACACTTTGATTCACTAACTAAAATTCTAACAGCAGTTATTCGTATATTTAGCTACAAAATCTTAAAAGTCTTGTTTTCGCTGCAGAAATAATGTCCTCGGGAATGCAGGCAAAACTAAAGGCGCCCCAGAGTGATTTGTTTTATTGCCGTCATATGCTCTTTGAAGAAGAATAAAGAGCTGAGTAAACCAACATCATTATGAGAGACAGTTAGTGCAAAGCTATAGAAATTAAGTTTGAAAATAAAGAAGAGAATTAGCAATAGATTTAACAGCAATGATTTGATTTAAGATCAGGCACAACCTTTGTGTATGCATAAATTAATGTCACAGATCGTCTCGGCCTTCAATTTACCTACATGTGTTTTTGTAGCTGCTATTGAGCTGCAGACTCTCAACCTTTATGACAATATACATTTATGTGTCAGTGTGTGTGCAAGCATGAGAAGATGTTCCATGTGGTTATTTTTTCTATAGTTAATTGAAAGTGTACAGTGTGCACAATTGCAGCAGATAGGTTCCTGGATTCCAGGAGTGAGTTGTTTGGATCATGTGAACATCAATTTGTTACTGTCAGCCTCAGTTAAACTTGTATTAATTGATTTGGCCAGGTACAGAAGCAGGGGTTAAATTGGGATTTGTGAGGAGAAGGAGACTCTGGGGGGGTTGTGTATGGGTGGAGTGGTTTCTACTGTTAGCATTTTTCACAGGGATTATTTCTTGAGTAGAAAGAAGTTTCAATGCAAACAGTAGACATTGTGTTCTGTGGGTGTGGGTTGTCCAGAGTAGCAAATGCACTGTTTCTAGAAAGAGATCTTGCTGTCATATTTTGTAATACTGTTTCACAAACTAAATTATATTCACCTCTATTTTATTAGATTAATTAGATAAAGAGTTAAATAGCACTGTGAAGTCCTAAAAGACAATAATAAAGCACCCCAAATATATAGGTCTATACCCAAATACACTGTAGTGAATTACCATTCATTTTTTTTTGTTTCAGCTTGAATTTATGGTTCAGTTCACTGCTCATGTGTTAAAATAAACTACTTCAAATATTACTGAATTCAAGCTGAACTGAAACTCCCTGTAATGATCCACTTGATACGCCAGAAAGAAATATTGTGATTGTCCAGAAGGAATGATTTTCTGACTTTTGCTGAAAATAAAAATGTACTGACAGCTTGGATGGGGCTATAATCCTGAGGAATGCTCCTGTGATTTCACTGTATAACCTTGCAGTCTGTGTGAAATAACTTACCTGTGAGCTGCGCAAAAAAGCACAAATAAGACTACCGTGAGATAACAATGCCACATCACAGGATTTAATGAACTCACTGCTGCTGTGTCACCTCGCTCAATTTGGAGACTCAGTATTGATCCTGGTGCTGTGTGGTGGCCACAGCTTTTTAATGAAGTTAAAGGAGAGAGGCCTACATCCCTCAAATTTTGTTTGGTCAGCATGAGAAAGTATTTGAAAGTGTGTGTGTGGATGGGGTGTGATTTAAATGTCCTAAAGTGGAGATCATATCCACTGTGCTTTTAACCCCCGGTCAGCAGAAACAAGCTGTGAACACATTGACATATCATCAATATTTAAGTTGATCTATAGCAAACAGTTGATTATTTACACATGGAGCAGCAAACATGAAGCAACTGGCTACTAACTGTTTCTGTCTGCGGTTCAGGGCAGGTAGTTACAGTGGGCTTTTAGAGCTTTCTAAACTTTTTTTGGTGGTAAGAGCGAATCAAACCAGTAAAGTTGTACGAGTAACCCCTTCCACATACACATTATACATAATATATTATGGTTACAGTGTCTAAACAGTAAAGTACAGCCACTGTCAAAACTATTACTATTATTTATTGAATTAGGTTCCATCTGCTATCAACTCATAGTATTCGTCCGACTTAGTTTCTTGCTTCCCAGCTTTCTTTAAAATGTATGCTTCTTTCCATTTATTCCCATGAACGCCTCTCAGAGTCCGAGGGAAACTGCCAAGCAACTGCAAATGAGCAATTACTAACATGGGTAAACACAGAGGCAGATGTTTGAACCAAGAACAGAGATGCATAGATTAACACAAAACAGTGATGTCAGACGGAGAGAGACAGGCCAAGACGGTGCACGCGACGAGTTAAAGAGAGGTTTCGTGATATCTGCCTGTCAATGGGTTTTCACCATTTTTTACTTGTGGAGAGGGAGAGGGGGGCAGCTGGGGTGGTTTGGTCTCCATGGAAACTGACATTCCCTTGTAGGTGCTTGGCAGCCGCCACCAATTGTTGGGCTTGGGTAATGGTTTGAAATTCTCAGAGTGCCTCAGAGGTTGAGATTAAATTGAACCTGCTTGAGGTAGACTCACGCAGTGACTAATCACAGTGAAGGAAAGAGAGAGCTTAATGGAATTCAGACAGAGAAATATGTAGCTTGTGATCACATGTCAAATTTGAATTTTAGCTCTTTTGTTTTTGGCTGCCAGTGAAATATCACTTTTCATTTATTAAAAACCTATTGCATTGATGGTCACCGACTGCTTCCTAGTAGGAGAGGCATATCCATCCATCATTACAGTGTTCACTTTGATTCAGTCCGGCGATGCTGTTTCATGTAGGCTGGACATTTTCTTTATGTCAGATATATTAGCAGTTAAAATAACAGCACCTGCAGAGCTTGTTTTTCCCTGTTATTTCTGCACCCCCTCCCTCTTTCCCATGAGCCTTTGCTCCAGCTGGCAGACCTATCTGAATGAGAGTGGTCAGGCACCACTGCTTAACAACTGATGAAATGATTGTTCCTCTCCTCTCCGTCTCAAAGTGTGGAACACTTTAGCCGTATGTGGCAGGTAGTGTGATGGGCCTGTGGACGTCAGCAGCTGAAAAGGATCAGCCAGGCGAAGTGTCGACCTCACACGTCTGCCCACACCTCCAACTCATGCAGAAAATATGGCAGATTATTACTGTGTGCATCATTGAGAACCTTTAGCTGACTTCAAATCAAATTTGTAAATGTGGGTTAACCTGAACAAGCACAAGGCATTTTTCTAGTGAGTATGGCCTGCTGCTGTTGAGTTTGATCTTGTCACACATGAAGGGGGTGTAATGGGATTCTCCACTGAGCAAGTGCATGACTATATGTTTCTAAGATTATAAGCACTCAGTTTTCTGCAAAATACTATTTGCATTGGCAACACAAAACAGCAATACTGAGGCATTACTCGTGCCAAATAGGTACTGCAAGGACAAATACACAGGGGTGTTTATGGTAGGGCTAAATGAGATTTGATCCTTGGATTTAATATATTTTGCAAATATTTTTTAAAAACCCAGACATGAACTTGTACATGAACAGCATAGGTGTGTGTGTGTGTGTGTGTGTGTGTGTAGGTGTGTGTGTGTGTGTTTCAGTAGCAGTTTGTAAGGCTTATTTGTATGCCACAGCAGCTACTGTTGTTTCCAGGACTTCTGTAGCCTGGGTGGTCAGTCTCTGTTCAGCCTGAGAGAATCAAAGGATTTCAGCACAGGACAGATCGTAACTGCCAGTGTCTCCTCCTTTCACAATTCAGTGCACAACAATGAGGCAGTGTTTTGCATGAAAAGTGCAAGGAAAAGGGTCTGATTGTTTGAAATTGAAAAGTATATTAAAAATGCTTGTTTAATTACTGAAAGTACTGTTATTTAGGCAAGTAAAGACACTCAGATAGATGTATATTTTTCCCAGGAGGAACCATGTCAAGTGGTTCCATCCAGGCAAACAGCTTTTGTCACTGATGATAACATTCGAAGCACTTTCAGTGAAGGTAAATCTTCACTCACTACAGCTCACAACAGGTCACAGATCAATCTACAGCTAGCGCTGGACCATCCCACTGAGCAGATCCTGTTATTAGACAGCAGATGTAGTGGGCATCTGTTTGCACATGTACAAACTAACTAGAGAACAAGTCTGTCATCCAGCAGACATGAGCTGGTTTGCTTGACTACTTCAGACTGGAAACCAGTAATTGAGGGCAGAGTGGTTCAGGGAATTGGGGAGAAAATGTTGTTTTGGGGAATTTACTACTGGCAGTGCTGGTGGGCACAGTTTTGGCAGTGGGAGTCATATAAAACATTCATTCAAATTCCCAGAATACATAATTTATTATGTATCCAAATGATGATGCAAACATAT
Organism: Morone saxatilis; assembly: GCF_004916995.1. NCBI lineage: Eukaryota > Metazoa > Chordata > Actinopteri > Moronidae > Morone > Morone saxatilis. Next base: position 7,222,585 of record NW_023340257.1, on the reverse strand, counting down.
CTACAAAGTATTTTATGTTACGTCCTCTGTGGCCTGTGAGCATTTCCAAACCCCTTAGCACAGAACAATGAATCATATTTTGCATTACAACAATTAATGTGCCCTCGCAGTAACCTTTGTATCTTTGTAAGATTATTCTTTAATACTGCACCAGGGAAATGTAAGGAGCATTGTATGCTGCTACCACACTGATGCATTCAGTTACAAGCACAAGTCAAATAGGCTGATTGCTGCCAATTGTAATGACAATGGTTATATATTTATAGTATTGGCAGCCTGTCAGACGCAAGTCAATGGAGGCACATTCAGCTGCCATGTGATTTTATACTGCCTGGCAGGGGGAGAAAATTAAGTTTGGGTCCACATGCTTGTGGGAAGCAGCTGATGTTGACTGAAAGATGTTCAATCTTTTTGCACAAATGCTCACAAGACAATTCATTTGATGTTGCAAAGAGTTGGCGCTGGTTGCAATCCGAGTAAGAGAAATGTGTCTGTCTCTGTTACAGACATGCATACAGTATGTGTGTGCACACGTGACATGTATTTAGCACATGTGGATGTTGACTGTTTTTGGTGGATATGCATCCATGCACAGTAATTACTTTATGCTCAGTGCCGGGGAAGGATTTAATTAACTGCCCCCTGTCAGGGTAGATAATTAGTCAATAACACACTCTCTCTCTCTTTCATACACACACAGAATAAGTCAATATGTTTTCCATCCTAACACTAAAGCTAAGACAAGAATGTACTAACAATTACTTGCTGTTGCAGGAACATAAAGTACACGTCTTGAGTGACACGGCTCAATAGGCAATTACAGACAAGTATTGAGAAAAGCTGCAGACAGGAGTTGAGCATGGTGTGGGTTCTGTCTGCCCACAGACGGAGAAGCTAATGTTGTTGATTTTTGTTTAAATTGCTACACTAGTGTGGTAGCGCACTGTATGATCTGCAGCCTCGCTTATGCTCACTCAACACAACAGTAATTATATTTTCTTCTTTTTTTGCAGGTTCAAGGTTTGATCTACACACAGGGAAAGGTAAAACAAATCTTCAACTTACTTACAGATCTTACAGATCTCTTTTTTTCTTTCTCTACTCTCTTTTTTTTTCTCTGCATGCGCAGGGAAACATGATGATTAGCAGGCATTAGACTGTGTGTGCTGCTGTGTGTGTTCAGATTGTGTGTGGATGGATATTGAGGCCTTATTGGGGAGATTTGTGAACCAGTTTTTGTCGCTGTTTTCACTGCACACCAACACATGTATTTGGTACCGCCTATTATCCTAATCGCAATGAACATAAAATGCGGATTAGGGATGTCTTATGGCATCCATCATAATCACACACAAACACTCACTGAATTATTTCAGGACACAAGCATCTGCTGCAAAAAAACAATGCAATTAGTGTGTGTTCATGTCTCATATTATATCCAGACACCAGTGCCATCTGAGATAGTGATTGCTTAGCAAATTTTTTTGTGATATAAGTGTGTGTACAAGTATTTATTGTGTTGTTTCAGATAGCAATTATAGACGTTTTAGGTTTTGCCATCTAGGCAGGATTTGATCATTATGGCGATGGTGGACCTACAGCTCTTTGGTCTATTTCTGGCAGATGGAGTCTGTAACGGTTTATGTCTGCGGCCTTCCCTCTGTAGATCCCAGAGTATTTTAGTCCAGAATAATCCCCACCATCTGCTGTCTCCTCTACTACGTTTTAGTGCTCAGTATCTTTCCCTCTATCTGTCCCGCTAGTTTATTTCCTGTTGCATTTCCTCCTCTTTCTTTCTCTATATTTTCTTTCTCATCCCTCACAGCTGCATTTCTTAATTGTAATGCATCTTTTCCTCTTCCATTCAGGCTCCCATTCAGTTTCCATCACCTTCTATCCTCTTCCTCTACTCAATCCCCATCTAACTTCTCCTTCTTTCTTATGGGTCTTAATTTTCTTTCTCCCTCTTTCCGTCCACTTTTCTATGATCTCTTCCTCATGATCTCCTCATGCATCCTTTTAATATTTGGTTTTCCTCCATCTCATTTTAAATCCATGGATGTCTCTTCACGCTCTACTCCTCAGTGTTTCACTCTTTATCCCTCTCTCTGTCCACTCATACACACGCCAACCACTCTCCACAGGCTGTCAAATCCTAATCTCGGTTTCATGAACACAGACCTATACTCCCTGATTTCCAGTGTGAAAGTCTTAAAAATTCCATTAGGAATGCATGGAACTACATTTTATAGGCTGTGTGCATAATTTCAGCAAAGTACTCCTCAGGAGTCGGTTGGAGCTAATTATAACTCCATGGCTGAGTTTGTGTGTAAAGTCCTTCTTAAGTTCTTAGTAACTACTAGTTTCAAATTAGTGATTAACTCAATTGGGTTACCCCATTGAAACGTATAATGTCTTGGCTTGTAATGTGTAAATCCATTGCTAGGAAAGAGCTGTAGCACCATTCAATCAGAAGCAATCAAACATGTTTAGAGAGTCAAACGATACATTAAACTTACCTGAAAAATTGTTTATGTCATATGAGCAACCATATTGGGTCATTTAGTTTAATGTAATTGGCACATTTTTATTGTGAAATGCAATTTATTATCATCCCAGTTTAAATAACATTTTATGCAATATCAAATCAGATGTGATGTTATATTCAATTTACAATTATTCAGCAAATCTGTGTTGACCATGCTGCTGGCAAGTGTAGAACATCTTACAAGCTGCCAGCTCATTCTCATTGCTTAATACCTAGGAAAGGATTTTGTTTATAACTGAGAATTGCATTTAAACAGGGACTTATTGATCAGAAACACCGTTCCTCAACCAAGTTCATATTGCTCCAGTGTCTTTAAGCACAACTACCTGAGAAATCAACTGACAAGTTCACAACAAGGATTAAAAGTTGATAACATTATATCATTCTCCTTTGATCCAAACATTGTACAGTTATTTTGAGATCTGATAAAACATGAAAAATATACCAGCTTAGCAAACAGCAGTTTAGAGCTTTGTGACTAAAATCACAACAGGAAAAAAAATAATTATCCACTTGCTGGGAAAATCGCATTTGAAATATGGAAGGCTCTCATTTTCCTCTACAAGTACCACTAAGGTGCCCAGGGAAAAGGCATTTGACTCTCTGCTGCTCCGCTGCAGTTGTTCTCTGGCAAATGGTACATGACTACTGCAGAAACCCTCAAGTGTTTACGACTGTATCCCTTCTTTCCTCTGCCCTTCCTCTTTCACACTGATGCTCTAAGTGAGGCTGAGCTCTTTGTCAAATTAATGTAGCTGAGAACATGACAACAACACTTCACTTAGCACAGAGGCACATGCATTTATGACATTGATGTTCTCCATAGAGGGAAATTCAGTGTGCTATAATGTGGAGGGCAGAGTACAAGGTTTATTTGCCTTGATAGATTCAGATGTTCTGTGTGTCCCTGAGTGGGTCGCAGCAACCGCAATGACAACATTAGCAACCAAAATACAGACAGGTATGACATCAGCACCACGGTGACATGGTTGTCAGCCATGTACAGCACATCTCTGTACCAGCACACAGCTGGATTAACAATGACTGAATGGATTAGTGAGTGTGTGAGTCTGTGTGTGTGTGAAAGTGAGAGAGTCAGACAGAGACAGAATGATAAAACATGATGGTGACTCCTGTGTCAAGTGGGTATTTGATAAAGCCGGATACCTTAAACAGATACCGATAATACCCCGAGATCATCATATTTTGGCTCGACTGCTAATGACATCACAAAACCGTGCACTCCACATGTACATGTGAGCTCACCCATACACACACCCACAGCACAGAACAGATCGTATCCTCATCATCTGACCCAAATCCATTAGCACTAGGAGTCACAACCTCATCCATCCACTCTTCTCCCTCAATTTCCTCTTCTTCTGCTTCCTCCTCTCTCATTCTTTCCCAGACATCAGACCCCCCCCATGTGGGACATATCCTCTGTGAGCTCATCTGAAATGACATAAACAGAGGCAGTCAAACAGTAAGATTAAGCATGTAGGTGTTCTCAGCCACGTGGGCACTTATAGTGCAGCTTTTTAAGTGGCATCCAACGAGCCAGCCTCTCTTTACGCCACTCAGAATGACAAATTTATCTGCTCTCACACCATTTCACAGACCTCAGACAATTATATAAAAGCAGATGAAGATAACTTCAACAACAGCTAAAGCTAATCCAAACATAATTTTGTATTAAAATCTCTACATATTGAGTAAATAATAATAAATAATAATATAGATATTGAATAATATTGATATCCTATGTAAAGAACACCATATACTGAGTGTATGTGTGTGTGTATGCATATGTGTGTTTGACAGATAGATTGCCAGCTAGACCATTTATGCTAAAGCTGCATGCCTCTCTGCTGCTGTAAATTGCTTTGGATTGCTGTTAATATCTACTTTCGCCATTTCTCTGTGAGTCCAATATTAAAATCTGCCATGATGTCATTCTTCTGTAGCTCTTTCATCCTCACTGCAGCAATGCATTTCTTGGATTTCTGTATTTGAACATTGCGTAGTGCTCTAAGAATGTCAGTAATGAATATAAGACATGCAATCTGCTTGACTATTCACAACGCTCCTAATTGAAATACTGAAAAGAAAGCTCTGGCTAATCAGCTTAGAGATGTAGTCCACAGTTGACAGATAATAAAGAGGATCTTAGTGCTGAAAAGTCTATTACCACCCATGTAATGAGAGTTCACATAATATGATCTGAGGACAATGGAGGGATAGGGAAGTTAGGAGAGGGTGGCGGGCTTGGTGGAGTAAAGCATTGTGGTAGGTTGAAGAGAGGGCTCCCATTGTTTTAATAAAAAGGTTTTAAAAGAAGAGAAACATCGCATCAAAAGGGGCTCAACACAAGCCAAGTTTAAAAGAATGTAAGTAAGGTAACAGTAAGGTGAGCTGACGCAGGATGACTGAGTGTGTGAACATGAAGGCATTAATGTTCACAAATGCAAACTATGCTTAAACCAAGTCATGGAAATAAGTCAAGTAAATCCTTAAAATTAAATTCATTGCAAAGATATTGTACTAAAACTGGAGCAACAAGTCCTTAGATAAAATAAAATAGATAATATAGGCAGTTTGTCAGTTCCTTCCAAAATGACTCACTGTTTGCAGAACAACTGATATGACTGCAGTGCTATCGTTAAAGTAAAGTTTAGCTGGCTTAAAATACTAATTAATCAAGGAAAGATTTGAAAGAAACCACAAATAGATCAGACCTGAACCATGGTCATTCGTACAAATAGAAGAGGACTGATGTCAGGAAAATGTAAACATATGTCATTTTCAGAATCAGCACAATCAAACATTACTTAGGACAGTCTCAAAGGGGAGTATGTGATCTGTCTTTGTGGTCAGGAGTCTGGCTGCAGAGATAAAGATGTGACCAGGCCTGACCTCACAGCCAGGCAAACAGACAGTTTGTCTGGCTTTTATCTTAAGCATCAATGACTTTTTCTCATTCAGAGGACAATAAAAATTATCCTTTTTTGATAAAATTTTAAGTTTACGAAACAGGATTCAAAGATTTAAGTCAGCAATTAACTCCTAAACATGTTTTCCCAAGGTATTAAATTATCTTCAATATAGTCAATATGTTAAAGATAATTTAAATATACTTTTTTGTTTTTTGGTTATCATGACATTCAGCATATATCTTCCATATTATCCCACCCAATAGGACAATTAATCTCTCAAATACAAGCTCCAGCAAAAGTAACAGTTTCTAAATGCTGACTACTTTGTCTCTGGCAGTAAACACCTCAGAGATGCTGCTTTGTGGCAATGAATAATGAACCTTGTTTTTGACATGATGTATCTTGGGAAATCCTTCTGCAGTGAGTACAGTTAACATCACAGTGCATCAACGTGTGCTGGTGGCACAGTGGAAGGATAAAATGCCACAGGACGACTCTCGCCGGACTGTCTGTCACTCAACTCTCTCTCACTTTCGCTCCCTCTCATACTCTCTCTGACCCTCCAACCTTCCCTTTCCACACGCACACACACACACAAAGTTTCTAAAGCCTCTGTTTATGAGACGGACAGAGGTCAGGACTGTGTAGTATGAGTGGAATGACACAATGCACACTTGCACCTCTCCAGCAGCTCACTACTGTACTAAAAGAGGGCTACCATAGTGTGACATGAAATCTCAGAAGTAACCTTCACTCTTCTTACCTCATTGTAAAGTTAATTTGGCAATTCTGTAGAATCTATTTTATAATATCCTAATCCTATTAGAGTTGAAACAAACACCACTTGGAATTAACACTATTATTGAGGGGTCTCAGTGTGATCAGATGTCCAATTTAAATTAACCTGTCCTTGCACCGACTGTCCTCATAGTTGGCACTACACAGGAGCTCCTAATAACATTGTTTACACACACTTATTGTACTATATATCCTATCTTTTTTTATATCATTAAATGTGATACAATAGTTTCCCCTAAACTTAAAGGAATACTTTTATATTTACATTTTAGGAAAAGTCTTGCAGAGAGTAAGATCAAGGTATTGATTTAACTCTTTATATCTGTGTGTTCAATATGAAGCTAGCGCCAGAAGACAGTTAGCTTAGCACAAAGACTGAAAACAGCTAGGCTGACTCTGTCTAAAGGTAACAAAATTTGCTTGCCAGCACTTCTAAAGCTTGCAAATTTGTTTGAACAAAAAGTAGTTGTGGTTTTATGGGGGGACTATTTCTTGGCCAGGAGCTATGACATTCTGCTTCCCTCCCAATAAAACCACCAATTTTTGTTTTTGTGCTTTTTGTTTTGTGCTGATTACAGAAACATCATATGACATGTTACTTAGTGAGCTTTGGAGTTGTTTGTAGGCTGATTTTGTTACCTTTGGACAGAACCAGGCTAGCTGTTTCTACCAGTTTTCAGTCTTTATGCTAAGCTAAAATAACCATCTGCTAGCTGTAGCTTCATATTCATCTCAATAGACATGATAATGGTATCATTTCTCACCTAACAACTAAGTGCTAAGCAAAAAAGGCATATTTCCCAAAATGTCTAATTACTTATTTGAACACACCACAGTATCTAACACTGAGTTGAAGAATTGCATGAACTGTATACTTCAGTATGAAAATAGTTATCCAAGATTTTTTTTTTCTGTGGGTTTGACATAATTGGAAATACTCTATTCTATTCTAATGCAATCTATTGTTATCGAATCTATTCTCTCATGGTGTGCCAAGAATATAATTTATGTTGGCTCTGTCTACTCTGCCCTCCAGCCAGGGATAGGACTATTTTCTCTCTACATGTGTAAGGTGGGCAGATGCCAGCCACAGGAACGGAAGAAAAAGGGCACAGCTGAAGTCCCACTGCTCATTACCATCATTAATCATCACACCTTCTAGTATCTGAGACCTGCAGGACATAAACTGTGAGTTAGGTTCAAAGGACTGTAGCATTTTGTTATGGACTTATTATATAGGCCAAGACAAAGTGACAACAGCCATGTGTTTGTTTTTAACAAGGTCAGTATCTTACTGTTCACTGAAACCTACTCTGTTGGCCTATATTGTTCCGACTGCACATACATATTTTGTATAAGCTACAGTCTCATTTACACGGGTCTTCTGTGTAGTATAAAAGCTATCAGCAGTAGCTTTTCATAACAAAAAGGAAGTTATAATTAGATTTTAAACAAATTGGTCTGATGGGGGTGTGTTTGAGGGTGTTCCATTTTCACATTGAGGTGTACTTTACAACCTGAGGTGTGTGTAAAGTGAGGAAGACATTGTGGGTAAGGGTGAGGTCAGGCCCTAAGGCTCGGGCAGTGGTTAGTGTCAGGCAGTTAATATAGAACGTGTTGTGTCAGAGTAATAGGAGCTGAGAGGAAACTCCTGATACATATCACACACACACACACAGACTGCCTGCCTATGTGGCTGACTAACTACACTACACACTTGATCCATATGCTTCAATGGAACAATTGTTCATTGTAAGTGGATGAAAGAAAAGTTGTATGTGGAAAGAGAGGAGAGTAAGAGTTCTAGAGCAGATGGAGAGGAAATATGGTGAGTTTGGAGAGGTGGGGCTAGAAGAGGGGAGTTAAAAGTTTGTCTGTGATTGACAGAGAGAGGAAGGCAAGGAGTGAAGGAGAGGGGGGAGGGAGGAGCAGCTGTCCTTAGATGTCCGTCTCTGAGGGCTCAACCAGGAGACATCTTTTTAAGTTTCTCAACCTTGGCATTTGGACACCAAGAAGAGTGCAAAGATACAAAAACAAGGTCCTGTAATAAAAATGTAGCGACAGTTGGATATCATATGCATGATGTATATGTGCAATCTAAAGTTCTGATGAAAGTACTGTAACCATTTTCTCCTTGCTTTTTAAATTTGAATTGTAGAATCACTTTACCTGCTACTAGAAATGCTGAGGGAGTTTCACAATCCCATGAGACTCATTCAGAAGCAATTATTGCATAATTTCAGGAATACAAGGGTGACCCAGGGAAATGAGCCAGTTTTCTCATTGATTGACCTTTTGGAAATGAAAAGGGTTATTTGTGCCAAAAGCAGTGCCCTTGATCCAGCAGAGCAACATGATCCATACTCCAACCACCTGGAGTGATTGTCATAATCACAGGAGCAGCGATGAGGAATCATCTGGGCCGCATATTGATTTTTGCTCAGTCTATATTCTAGTTTTTGGTGCACAGGCAGACAACTATATCACTGTTAAAACTGCAGCACCAGTGGGACACATTGAAAAGACCTGTGGCCCATTCATCTTCTACTGACTGGGTAATGCTATGATTTCTTGTCCTTGCCACCTTCCATCTGCCTGTGTGGCAGTCTGTCATATATGTGAGGAAATCAAACACGCACACACAGCTGGCCGCCCCATTGATTATGAGGCTATTTGTTTTGGGGATGATTTGGGCCATGTCGTGGTGCTCATGCATTATGCAGAAAATATTGCACTCTTCACTGCAGGAGGAAAGCAATAAACGTTCTGGTATCATCTGTTATTCTGGGGAAATTAAAGGATAGTAATGCGCTTTGCAGAGTGCTCACCGATGAATAACAATGTTTCGCGGTTATTGTTTTTTGATAAAAGCACTTTTGGACATCACTGCAATCACTGCCGTTATGATTTTCTTACAGTTTTGGAGAGATGGCATGTTTAAGTGTCATTATCAAAGGCAGATATAGATGATATATTCTGTTTTAAATCAAGCAATACAGTCCCCTTTTGAATATCAATGTGAATAACTGAATATAGAGGTAAAGTCTTTTTTGTTACATGTCCGCTTGCTTGTCATGTCTGAGCTCATTGGCAAGAGAAGAATTCATTACTCAGCATAGCAGCTATCTTGTTTTATTTTTTATTTTTTGAGGTGAAGGCCACTGGATATATTTTATTTACACCTCTGTAAATTATTCAGGGGAAGTGTTTCTAGATGGAGCTAGCTGGCTAACTGTCTACCATCTATGAATGGTTGAGTTATTCTAATGATTCCCCTCTCTCCCATATGTATTAGTGCATGCCTGCAGGCCTTCCCATAGCTACTCATCAGAGAGTTCCTGGATTGAGAGCAGGAGGATTCTCTCTCAGCAAAAAGTTGCTGCTTTAGTTGGAACTCGTACAGAGGGGCAAGATTCGGCCTCCCAAACCTCTCGCTAGTGTTCCAGATTCATCTCCCCAGGTGTCGGAGTGTGATCTGTGTGTGAGCATGAACATCTTAATGTGTACAACTTGTATTTGTGCCTTTATTCTTGTGTGTCCTGCTGCATATTCCAAACATGTCCCTGGTTTTGTTTTTTCTTTTTGCACAGTAAACCCTCCCTCCCTTACTTTCATCTTGCCCCCACTTCCCCATATTTCACTCTGCCGCTCTTTGCTCCCATCTTTTTATCCCGCCTCATGGCTCACTCCTCACTCCACCCTCGCATTCTATCTTTTCTTCCATCATCTCTTTGCTCCTTCTTTATCTACTCCTTCATCTCCGCCTTGAAGTGACCACAAGGCAAACCTTATCAAACGGAGCTTTATGAGGCCCCTCAGCATTTTCCCAGAGGGTGTTCTTGTGTGTGTGTGTGTGTGTGTTTGTGTGCGTGTGTGTGCTTGTGAACAAGGCATATTTGTCTCTAACCCATGTCTCTGACAGGGATTGCAACCTGTCAGAGCTGACAGGATGTTCAAACAATATCCACTTTAGAAATATCTGACTCCAGGCAGCCGTGGTGTTGTAGGTTGAGAGGAAATGAAATTTTTGCAGCGTAGGATAGGATTCAGCGGAAATCTTTTGAAACTAAAGTGTTAGATGTATAGTTTCCCTTTTTACTTCTTTCTTGTAGCTGTGAGAGTTGAACTGCTTGGCTTGGACTTCGGCCAGCTGCAACTGGGTCTCTAAAAACAGCAGTCATCAGTCGCTCAGCACAGGCTCCCTCCTATCACGCACGCACACACACACACACACACCCTCCTTATTCTCTTCTCTCCAAGCCTCCAAGAATCCCTCCTTACTTCCTCTGATCTTCTGAACATCAATCCCTCATTCCTCAAAGCAAAAACGAGGGGAAGGGAGATGACAAAAATGAGATGACAGATTACCTGCTATATATAGAGCCAGTCTTACGCTGCTTCCCTTATTCATCTTCTCCCTGCGCCCCCAAGACATTGGATACACCTTTTGGTTTGCGACTGGCGATGCAAATAGACCCTCTCCCTCATCACAGCACTCTCGAAAATTCAGTTGCTCGAGCCGCTTGTTTTCGTAAATGGTACAGAGCCTTGTGGTGAGGACATGAGGACACATTTACAGACTCACAGTGAGGTTGATTTGCAGATGGCCTTTCAATGGGAGGGGGTTATTGTTGCAGTGGTAAACCTCAGGTCTTTGTAGAAATCTTAATAGCTCAGCCAGTGAAGAAATGTGTGAATTAGGATTGTTTTTTTAGCTTGTATTGTGTCCCATTCTGACACACAACAGTCACTATCATAGAAAAGGAGTAAGTGTGCTCATGCATTTTTGTTACACTTAGTGCCCATGGACTCATGGTAACATACTTATCTATCTAGAAAGAGACAGATTACCATGGTCCACAGTGTAATATCCTCTGTTCCCTGCTGTTCATTTGTCTGGTAAGTGTTCCTATAGACTCTGTTATACACAGCAGATTTATGCTCTTCTGGCTCTGGGCGACAATATTGTAAAGTATGGATTAGAACCAGAGTGAAAGGCCACAGATAATCTCACTCTCTTCCTTTTTTCTGTCATTCTCACTCTTCTGTGCTGTCTCTCTGCCATTCTTACTTGCAAGAACAAAATGTTAGTAGAGATTAATTGCAAGATTTTTCTATCAAGGATTTAGACCCTGCTTTATCTTCATTATTTGTTTTGCAAAACCAATACAGCTGGCCTCTTTCTTATTATACTCTTATGTGTATGTGTGCTTGATAGGTAAGCTAGACTCCTTTCTAACAGTCCCAGTTGTGACAGGAGTATAGAGAATCAGTCATGACATGATATGCCAACAATGTAATGGCATATATATATATATATTTTTAAAGTCCCCCTTATTGTCACCTCACATGAATGTTTGAGCTTCACTGTGCAGAGTGATGTATGTGCAGAGTTTGACACTAGAAGGCTGTTTTCGCATTCATCTGCTGGAGGGGGAAAAGTTTATCTGTGCTCGCCTTAGATCTCAGTTTAAGACGTGTACATATGAAAGTGATTTTGTGACATTGCAACTAGTTGGGAAACAAATGTGCAGCTCACACAAATGTGTTGTGGTAACTTAAGATCTTCAGTGCAGAGAGACTGGCAATTTACCTTTTAATTCATTTTCTTGCTTCAAAAAACAACTGCATATTCTTATATTATTATACTTATAATGTTTGGTGTTTGCCAAGACAATCAGCTGTGTTGATTTTAACTGGATGCTCAGCTTCGAGGCTGTAGTTTGGGTAATGACAATCAAGGCAGTTGGTCTGGAGCTACAGTACTGATACACACTGTTCCACTCTTTACCATGGAACACTGTTTGCAAATGATGCACACATAGCAGGTATGATAGGAAAACTGAATTAGCAAAGAGGAACAGTTATCAAGTAAACCCTCACTAACTCTGAAAGACTACATTCATCAACACTATAGTAATACTGTATTTTTAAGATAAATACCACTTTGGACAAGTATCATTCATATGAATTATTATTATTTTATAATGCTACATTTTAATAGCTAAGGCTCTACTGAAGTCCAAAACAGAGGGGTATTGTCAGTTAAATATATTGCATGCAGCACATGTGACTGAGATTGTCTCAGATAAAATCTAACAACTTATACTGACTAAGTTTCAACAGGAAAACATCATTTGATATGTTCACAAAACAGGCTGTTGTGGCTGATAAGAGCGTTCCAAAAATATTTGTGTGGCAATACTACAGTAGACCGTTTAAAGGATTACTTTACAGTAAGACATTTTCCATTGTTTGGTTTACTTTCTGTCTGTTACGACAGTGTGAGAAACTGTCAAACTTTTTAATAGGTATTCCCACAGTGATCCTCCTAATACATTCAACTTGTTAGAGTAATTGCATTTAGTACTATTTGGTACATTTGGTGTTTAAAAAGAAGAGGTTGGCTAGAGGTTAAACACAGACACATGGTTTGTTTACTTCCTGCACCCAGAGGCTGTAGTAGGCTGCTTTAAATTTAAAACCTTTGTTTTTCAAAATACCAAAGGCATATAGGAGCTGTCACTTATGCAGTTGTACCTAGGCCTCAGTGCATATTTATTCATTTAAAAACATTGCTCCTTCTCTATTGCTCTCTGTCTTCTCCTCTTACACTTTCATCTTCTGTCGTGCTCATCACCATATCATCAGCATATTGCTGTGTCGTTCTCTTTCTTCTGTCATAGTGAAGTATCATTCTCTGTTCATATCACCTTTATACATACTTTAATCTTCACATGAGAGAGGGAGGGGAAAAATAGAGAGGCAGAGGTGCAGGCCCCTTCTTGCGATATAATTTATGTTATCGCATATATTTACATGAAACCCGAAGGTAAGGCCCCACTCCACCCCAGTCGACCACTCTACCTGTAACTTTAGACATGAATGAAGATTTTACTTTTCCAATTAGATTTTTCCGTCTTCTGCTCCTCATGTCTCTCCCAGTAGCATAATTTTTTCACTTTCTCCTAGATGAAACGCAGAAATATGTGCCAGCGAGGGCACAGAGAGACAAATTGGAGCCATGAAACTATTCCTTTTCCTGCTGAGAGGAGAAGGAGAGCTCTGTTAGCCTAGCTGACATTCCACTTAATTTGATTCATTACTGCGTAGTGACGCTATTGTCGCCCCATGCAGGGAACTGGGCCAGTTGTAGAGCTTTGAAATATCCTGATGGAGGACAGGAGAACCAACACAGTATGAAAAAAATTGCACAACTGGGGTAGCTTTTTCCCAGCCCCAGCCTGAACTGCGGATTGCCTTAACCACAATTTCTCACCACATTTGCAAACCATTTGTAAGAGCAAATTGCGTAAACAAATTGTTAGTAGATATTCAGTCCAACCAGAACCAAGCCCATGGGATCCATAAAGGTTGAACTCACCCAGCAATATGGGCTGACGCTGTGCAGTACATTATGGGTTAGTTGAGTTCTTTAAAGGCAAAAAACTGTGGGCTCCACAGTTAAACTTTATTAAGCAACAGGGTTCTACCCTGGAAAATCACAATATGTACCTACTTTTACAGGCTAAGGCTGATGTTTTCTTCTACTACTACTACTACTACTACTACTATTAGTATTTTTAATCTTTCTTAGCAAACAGTTACTTTTTTGGGGACTATTTTATGCTCCAGTATTTTTGAGAGTATTTATGGCAGCATGACAGTGTATGTGAAACTTGTTGTTCACGGCAATGAGGGAACATGTCACCAAGTGCAACAGTGTGGCTCAGTATTGTGTTTTTAATAGTTATTGGACAACAATTGAGGCCTTTGGCACAGAGGAATAAGCTATATCAGGCTTTGGCTGCACAGACAATGCTTGTTGGAAGGATTAATTTATTGCCGGTTTTGACCTTTTCTTGGGATTTGTTGGGAGTTAAAAATACATAATATCTTATCCTACTGGTTCCATTTTCCTGGTTGAATGTTCTGCTATGACTGAAAAACAATAAATAAATGGCCTTTTGGAACCTCGACCGACTGATTTCCCATTTTGCACCACAGAAAATATGTTCAGTGGGAGATGACAGAGCAGAGGAACAATATGTAGCTGTGATATCACTGACATATGAATGGACTCAGATGGAGAGCAAAGCACAATCTGTCAGTGTGACTTGCTGTTGTATGACTCATACAGTATGCATACAGTATGGACAACTGGTCGCTGGGCGGTCTTGGCCACTACAAGTTGCTCACTCATACTGTTGTGGTTCAAATACAAGGAATGATGAAGGATCAATGTTATACCAAAAAACAATCAGGAAATCACCTTCACTCATCTTCACTCTTAACATCTCATTAAAAAAGATGGTTAGGTTAGGTTAAAGGTTTAAAGGAAATATTGTTATATATATGACTATAAGACTGGTATTTTCTACAGTGTAACAGATAATTGAAGATCTTCTCACTCTCACTAGTGTAAATGTCCAGGAGACACATGCTGTTTTGTATGCTGCGTAGCACTCTGGTTATTCAGTAAACCGTAGGGAGCGACTTCTTACTGAGAGCACATCGCAGAGGTTTCTGTTACTGATGATATGTATGATTTTATTCATATAAAATAAACATAATGTAAATTATAACCTGCTCTTGGCTCTCCTTATGATTTCAGCATTTCAAACTTGCATTTAAATGAGTTATTATATTATCATCTCTAATCCAGAGCAGGTAAAAGACAGGTCATTACTGTCCTGGAGCACTTTCTACATTTGTAATGTCAGTAATCATGGTTTTTACACACATACACTTGTCTCTTTGTGCTCTAAACCTTACAGACAAATGTCTTCAGCAGTACAATAAAGAATGGGGCTTTTTGTTACTAACCCATTTTTCAGTATCAACATCCGACAAACTTTTTTTTTTTTTTTTCCTTGTCAGAGATGCTTCCTTATTGATTTCTACACAATGGGCTGCAATTGTCAGCTGATAAACTATATATCCCGATAGGCATTTGAACAAAGATGCATTTGAGTCTGCCCACAGACTGGTCCGTTCAAAATTGGAGTTGTGGTTTGTTTCTTCACTGTGTGAATTAACTGCTTTTTTTCTTGGGGGCTTCTTCAGGCCTTTTCAGTCTAAAAGAGAGTTAGCTGCCGGTGCCATGCATCTTCAGTCTAATACACAGGAGTGTAGAATGGAAGGGAAAAATTATTAGAAGAAGACAAAGCTGCCCAGAGTCTCTGGTTGAATCTAAAAAAACTATTGTAAGATCATTCTGATTGGCGTGCAGAGACTACATTCATTCATCATGCTACGCTTTCATACACCGCCACAAGTGACTTTAAACCTAGCTATTCACCAACTTCATCTCCAAAACCCCTGCTTTCCTCAGCTATAAATCATCATCTAGCCACAGGCCAGTGGGCACAGAGCAAGGTGACACTCCACCCTGCTACCAACACCCCTGGAGGTGGGAAGTAGAGAGAGACAGAGAGAGAGGAGGGAAGGAGAGAAAGAGAGAAAGAGGGAGAAAAGGGCAGTAGGTTGAGAACAGGGAAGCAACAGGGATAGAGAGTGTGTGAGTGTTATCAACTCTGCTGTCACAGTGGGAGGGAAATCTTTGATGTAAACTCTATTAGTATTTGGCGTGTAGAGACACAGCTCAGACTTGAGTGAAACCCAGGGTAGTTCACGGCACCTCAGAAAAACTCGATCCTGCCTGGAAATTCAGACACATCGAGACCATACCTCTCAGAAATGTGCAGTTGCTAGACTTCACTGGTGTAACAATGTAAAATATGTTTCCTTTACCTGTCTGATCCCTGAAAAATAGTACGGTTTGTAGAATTTTTTCCTACCTACCCAAAGTCATATAAATATTTTTTTTTATGTCTGTGTGCAGTTGGTCTTTATTTTAAACTGTCCATCTTAGCTCAGTTAATAGATGTGTATATTAACTAGCAGCTCATCTCAACGGCTCATCGCTACAGATGGATGGTTTGAATAACTTTGAATTTTAACTAGATTTTTATAGAGCGGCCTACTTGGCAAAGTTGCAATTAAAAAAAAGAAATTATATTATATTACAGACATTTAAAACACTTCCTGTTAAAGGAGTTTTAGTAACCCCCATGTTTTTATTTGAAGGAATAGTGCTGCAATAATGCTTATTCGCTTGTTGCTGAGAATTATATTCTCATACCTGTACAGTGAATATGTAGCTACAGCTGGAGGCTGCTAGCCTGCATTTGTCCAAAACCAAAAGCAGAAATGTACAAATGAGATGTAAAAATTGTAATTTGTCATATTAAGGGGATATATACACAGGAGGTACTGGTAGGCAATTTTTTTTTTGTACTCTTGGAGGGAGCCAGGCTGTTTCCCCC
Organism: Morone saxatilis; assembly: GCF_004916995.1. Lineage (NCBI taxonomy): Eukaryota > Metazoa > Chordata > Actinopteri > Moronidae > Morone > Morone saxatilis. Next base: position 7,205,975 of record NW_023340257.1, on the reverse strand, counting down.
CATTTAAGCTAAATTAAGCCAACCACTAACTACATATTAATCGTACAGATAGAGTTTATCAATCTTCTCATCTTGGAAAGAAAGCAAAGAAGCATTATTTATTCAGCATTCTTTTAAATAAAATCCCTGTGGCATCTTTGAACAATTACAATGTGCAATAGCATTACAAAAAAAAAAAACCTTCAAAACACCAGTTTGACACCAGTC
>NW_023340257.1:7201595-7205668 GCF_004916995.1 Morone saxatilis | reverse complement strand
TCTTATCTTATCTTATCTTACAAATACACCAAAGCAGATTCATTTATTTCTCTTGAGAGAGAAAATGTCCTGTCCTCTTATGATGCAATTTGAAACATGAAGAAATTATTTCTTATAGGGATGTTCTGGCCTAAACTAAGTATTATCAACTCAAAAAGCTCAAGAATTCCTCTATTTAATCTTTTAAATGTAGTCGAGAGCAGAAACGAGGATGTCAGAAAGAAAAGGACTGACATCACTAGAGCGGGAGAAGCGTGCTGTGTGTGTTTGTGTGTATTTGTGTGTGTACAGTCAAAGCAAGTCTGTCCTTTTACTGTATACTTTGTTCTTTTAGACAAATAAAACCCCTGTTGGTTTGTAATTTATGAAGTTTCACAAGGGACATCTTGTTTTGATCAGCAAGATGTTCACTTGTGGAGCAGCTTTTTATTTGCCTGTAACAATATTAATGATTTACACTGCCTCCATTCATCAGCTTTCAAATGTAATAAGCTCATCCAAGTGGGAGCAGAAGGTTATGATAGCAGCTTAACAGGGAGTTGGCTCACTTAACCTGGACTGCACCGGGTCTTATTTCATGCAAGATGTTATAGACAGAAAATCAAATTTAATTGAATTAATCAGCAGATGAAGTTTAATGACCCTTGTGTATTGGAGTAGAGAAACCAATGTTACTTCTGTTACTGCACATCATTGCTTGCGTGACACTGTCTCATTCAAACACAGATGAAGCCATTTACAATCTCATATTTATCGCTTCTCAACTGAAATGACGCAGGCAGGCTGCATGTAATGGTATGAGATTGACCCAGCAGGCTTGGTGGGGAAGGTTCAATACCGCCATAGTTTTATTTCCTAGTTTATGAAAGGGAAGCAGAGGAGGGTGAAGTTAGCCATTTATCAGCCCACAATGGTAACGAGGTTGCCCTTGTGCAGTGTTATGAGAGAAGCACAGCAGGAGGGAGAAAAGAAAGGCAATACAGGCTTTTCCTCCACTGCCATCACTTACGTCATATACAGCATAATGGCTTGTGGATACATGGTGGAGGGGTCTCAACTATGTTGTGACAAGTCTTTATACACTTTATAGTGATGGGGTGTCAATGTATTTCCGTCTCACTAGTCTCTAAAAACATACAACAGACATGCTGATTCACTATGATATAGATATGATATAGTGTGTTGGAGACATTACTTGTTGCCACAGATTCTATGTCATGTACTGTATACAGAGTCAGATAGAGGAATATCCATGGGGTGACAAGAGGGTGGCATGAAGACCTTAAGGGATAGCAGAAATATATGCTGATTGAATCACGAACAATCACATATATCAATATTTGCTTGGAAAAGCCCCCAAATGAAGATTTGAAGAACTCTACATTGTTGTGGCACATTAGTAAAGCATTGCATACAAATATCCAAAGGTGGCATTAGAAACCTTCAGACACGTATCCAAAAAAGACATGTACTTTTTCATTGAACTTAAGCCTATCACTTAGTCTAAAATTTGTTGATTTCTGTCTTTCTTTGCATTTTGCATTTGACACCAAACTGGCGTGGCAGCTGGGGTGGCAAGGCATTGTTTTAGATCTAGATATGGCCCTCAACATACGTATAGCATAGAGATAATAAAGCCACAAGATCAGTAGTAACAGCAGTAATTTTACTTTGGCAAACATAAAACAACCATACAATAAACACCCTGTATTAAAGATGGTATCGCTGTTATTTCTTGTTGTCATTAAGTGTATATTACAAATAGATCTTTCTTTGGTAAATAAAACAAAACACTTGATGACTCAGTCAGAGAGTACTCATTTTTTATTTGAACTAATTTAGTAACTCCTATAACCTTTGCTGGGCAGTTTTTAAATTTGGACATATTCATCGCTAAACCTGGTGGCTCCCTAAGGAGGGAATTAAAGTACCTCCACTGAGAGTTCGATCACAGTGCTTCTCTGGGTTTGAAGGCAAATGACTCTATACTGATTGTTTTTTTTTTTCACCATCAAGGGAGGAAAGAAAGAGAGCCACTGCTCTTGCCTCCCCCCTGCAGCGTTTCAGTGACACAGACTAACGCAGACACACAGACGGCATGTGAGCAGTGATTTCCTGATGTCAGCTACAGATGGCCTGTGCCATGCCAGATTAATGGCGATACTGGGAAAAAAAACAACACGCAGAGTCTGATACAAAATACCCAAGTTTACTTTGGGTTTTTAAGCTTCATCAGAGTGATTGTTGTCACCGCTGCAAACACTGTACAAAGTGGTGGATTCAGGTTCATTAAACATGCCTTTCTGCTGAATCTTGTGTGTGTGAATATGTGTTTTCCAGTTGGCTCTCTGTGTTGTGATAAAAGTGTCTGAGGATAACGAGAGAGAAACCGAGAGATGATGATGGATGGATGGACGGATGGAAGAGATGAAAGATGTATGTAGAAACCTTTTGTTTTTGTGAGTGCCACCCCAACATCAGGTGACCAAGACCAAGTCGTTATTTGCACCCTCTCACCCTATAACGGAATCACTTGTATTAATAATGTACAATACTGGTACAGTGCTGTCTGAGGTTGATGTCTGTGACATCGCAGGCTTTTCATAGCACGTTTGCTCACTCACAGAGCTCTAGTTAGATACAAAGAGAGCAATGCTGTGGTGTCAGTGGGCTACCCAACACACACATTACCGACATGTACACACACACAGACATAAACACACACAGTCGTCTCTCTTGCTCCAGGCAGTTCTTCTGCTTGGCTTGCAGTGCTTGTCCTCTTGTTGGCTTAATGGCTCTGGGTGGCCTCTCTGGTTCACACTATGATAGCAACACTTAACTGTCCCTCCAATTCGACTGGCATCGTCTATTGTTGGGCTTCAAGCTTCTATTGGATTTATTCAAAGACAAATTCTCATGCTGTTTGCTTCGCAGATAAAGTACCTGCATGCCCACAGATACACAACCATGCATCCTGTATGCACACACACACACACAGGATGATTATTCTCATCTAACCAATTTCCCCACTTTTTACCGAGGGAATTCATCTTCACACTCATCCCCCACTTGATCACACCCACTCTACCGTAGTTTCAAGTGTGTATTCAAGCTCGAACTAATAACCAGGATATTTTACAATATTTAATAGGAGTCCTGGTGATAAAGCTTAATAATTTCCTCAGCAGCAGAGTCTTCATCGTGGGGTTACATTGAATACATTCCTGGGTTTATATTGAATCCATATATCCTGAGCGCATTCTCAAAGGCTCTGCAATAACCAGCAGAATTAGAAGTTTGCACTTACGCTGTGAGTTGTCATCACTTTGTATGCGATTATAGTTTTAGTCCCACAGCTAGCAGATGCTGGAGCCTATTTGCAGCCCGTCCCTTGCTGGTCTCCCAACACAACAGACATGATGTGTGAATTCAGCTGTCAACTAGTCTTCAGTGAAAAGCGTTTTTTTGTGGGGTGTTACACCGTGCATTACACTAATATACAGCAGAGGTGTAGTGTAAATTATTATAAAGCACCGGCTTCAAAGGGTAGGCCTCCTGGGTTAGATTAACAATGAAGAGGAATGGGTTGAGAGAATTATTTCCTCTTTCACGGATGTTGTTATTTGGGTTGGTTTTTTTGGCTGATGCCTGAAGGAAGAGGCAGGAGGTTCAAACTAACTGCATGCACTGTTTCATGTGTTGGTGGAAGCAGAGTCGACTCTGAGCTGCTTGTCTTGAGTAATTGGTTAACTAATCAGGCATGTCTGTAATAGAATTTTAAATGTGGAAGAGGTCGTTTTCAGAATATTTTGGATCTGTTTTGCATAATTACATTTTGACAATAAAACTGGAAGCAAAAATGGGCTTGAATTTGTTGTTTATTGAAGTATGGATATCTGGCTGTTGAATGTAGGGTTTGTACAATGACGGATTTTGTCATTTTTTTATTTGTGTATTTCATTTCTACGGAAGCGCATTGCATTCACTGGATAAAAAAAAATTTGACACCATATCTCGTAATTACGAGAAAAGATCTCGTAATTACGAGAGTAAATAAACCAAGTTTTTAATTT
>NW_023340257.1:7190791-7201495 GCF_004916995.1 Morone saxatilis | reverse complement strand
CATCTTTTCAACACGTCCTGGCGGGCGCTACAATATAATTTTACCTCTTCGTGGATGTGCAGTTAGTGGTTCTGAGTGAAGCAGTGGCCAATGTGGCACCTTTCCTCATCTCGTAATTACGAGATCTTTTCTCGTAATTACGAGATAAGGTGTCTAATTTTTTTTTATCCAGTGAATGCAATGCGCTTCCGTACATTTCTGGGCTGTCAATTTCATAAATATTTCATAAGTCTGTTTGTAAGATTCCACATTTATGGTAAAAGGGAAGATTCAACCCAATTAAACACATTTTACCCACTTTGTCTATGTGGAATATTTGGTGGGGCAAAAGGAGATCAGGGTTTACCAGCCTTTTGTTTTGTCCCTACCTTACTAGACATTATATAATATTATGTTGTGATAATAATGCGAAAAATACAAATCATTCCCATGTCTGTCCAGCCGACAGAGGCCTGGCCTCCTCCCAGCCACCCTGTTGTTGGGCTGTCCTCTAGTGTGACTCTGGTACTCTGCTCTACACTGTTTTATCCTGTCCTGTTGGATGTTCTGGCAGTGTGGCTTTACAGGTTGTGACCTAACCCAGCTGTTCACTGGCTCCGCTGTGCTCTTTGTGTGTGTGTAGACCTGGCTGAGCAGCCTCCTGGCCTGCCTTCTGCCGTGCACAGTGTGATGTCGAGCCTGTAGCAGGTCATTCGGACCATCGATCTGCTCACATCACACCTGACCACCTCCTCCGCAGTCATCTCCTGGCTCACCTACTCCCCACTGAGACCTCATCACAATGGAGCATGTGTCCACTCCCTTTTCATCCTCCCTACCTTTCTATCTCACTAGCTGCCCATAAGGTGTATAAAATAAAACCAGGATGTGATCTGATAAGGCTAAGCTCACTGACATTAATGCTAAAGAAAACTCTACAAATCTGACTTCATTATGCACGTACATTTTGCTGCATGAAAATACAGTATATATGCTTGATCAGCAGTAGGGATTCTTTTGAATTCTTTAAATACCTTACTTTGAGAAATACAAGTCTGTTTTTCTGAAACAATTTCTTAATTTAGAGGGGCAGTATAAGTATCATCTCCTCTGTGGCTCTGGAGGAGGGAGTCTTCTAATGTCAGGAAAAATAACCCTGATGATGTCTTGACCTTTGCTGATTCATTCTTTGACCATTCTTTTTTTTATCTGTTGTTCCGGAGGCTCCCAACTTTATGGGAGTGCAATACTCAATTGCTGGAGTGCATTTTTAATAAAATAAGCCAAAGTGTCAGAAGCCATACAAGAACTTTGATATATTTTAAAAGAATATTGAGGTTCAAAACCCAGCCTTAATTAACAATGTTTCTTCTCACAAGGTAATCTTTTGTTGTATAACTCCTGTGTTTATAACTCCTAATGGATTTTAAAAAGCAGTATGTTGTATCCATTCTGAGAGGGCTCTACTGCTCTACTGCTAGAGAGGAGGTTTAGCTGATTCTTGCTCATTAGTTAATAAATATGTGATTTAATAACACTCTGACGCACACAAATTCATGGTCACATGGAAATACTGAGGGGATTCACGCAGTATCCCAAACCATAACAGATGCTTCTTTGTTTACTTTAGTTGTGTCTTTGTGGTTGAGAGGAGTGCTCTATGTATAGAGTTTGGTTGGTCCAGAAGAGCATGTGACACAAAATCAAAAAAAGCACATACTGAAGAATATGAAAAATGGACCAATAAGCTCTACTTGACATTTAGCTTAAAGGTTCCACATTGCACCAGCTTTATCAGGATTTTATCCCTACTTTGCATGTCTTTTCCAGCTGGTGGCGTGTAATTCACCGTACAGTTTCCAATGGCTCTGAGTCTTAATACCTATCAGCACCTCACATCTGACTTAATGATTTCTTTTGAGACACCTCAAGATGACGGTACTATTTTTAAAAGACAGCAGCTGTGGCATTTAAATGGCGAAGGAAATTGTGTCAACGGTTATTTCGGGAGTTTTACACACCAGGCCAGGCCATAAAACCCAACTTATCCAGTTAGTGTGTGAGAGAAAGAAAAAGAGAAGGTGAGAGAGGCTTCTTTGACCCCAGTGAAAGTGAAGAGGGGATCAAGTTGCCGGTGCCGCTAAGTGAGATGACTATTCCAAGAAGCGGTGTACGGTTTCATCTTTGTCATGTTGAAATACAAGGCTCGGGCCTGGTCTGTCTGTCTGTTCAAAAACGTTGTGCTAATTCGGAACCGTCTCCCAGATGCCTCTACATACCGCTGGATTCATGTGTCGAGAAGTCTTATTCTGCATCTCAGTCTTAGCAGAGGTGTGGAGGGACAGTGAGTGTGTGTGTGTTTGTTGAGATTAAGTGACAAACAGATATCCCCTACCAGGAAATTGCACTTGTGTCAGCCATTATGTGTCAAGGTGATCGCTCTTCCTAATTTTGGTGTGTATTATTTGATCACTGCAGCTATATGTTACATCTAGCTGCTCTGGTGGTCCAGCGGCAATTAGCTTTAAATATAAGCCATGTCCATTACCTGATATCTCTGAAGATTTACTGCACTATGGGCCAAAGAATGCATCTCTTATCATTCTCAGCTTATCTCTCCCTTGAAAAAGCATCTCCAATGGCACACCAGTACTTTGAGACATCCTGCATGATTTACTAATTGCATCCTTAAGGCTTATTTCATGAGCCATATTTTCTGTGAAAGCAGTTTTCTAAAGACATACTGTAGATAATCAAATAAAATCAAATACATTTTAAGGACCTCCCAGTAATGAAGTAAACGTGTTTTATAAATGTCCTTTAATATGGAAAACACCAGCACCAGAGGACACATTCCTCGTGAGCATGCCTAACAAGCTGAAGGAACTAACGGGCCAAAATAATTAGTCTTCACCAGCGATCACCACGCTCGTTAATCAGCTTAGAGTGAACCATGAATACATAAATAGCTTTCATACTAGTCCTAAATCCACAGAACATTACAAGTATGTAATTACCAGACGGATTACACAGAATATATGAGTCTTTAGTCATTACTAACCACAGTGCAATTTTGAATCTATTTCCATTGCAATCATTTAGAGCTTATGCTAAAGCATGAGTGCTCTTGAATACAACCAATCAAAGGGGAATGCAATAAATTAGCCGTAATCAAGCTTCAGACAGTTTAAAAAGCAGTCCGGGTTACTGACAAGTGATGAGGGCTTTACTGTACACTGTGAGAGTATCTCTCTGCATATATGTAAACAACTCAGGTTCAGTGCTGCTCACAATGGTAAGAGCATAATAGCCTTGATAATGTATTCTTGTTGTGGGCCAAACATGTTTTCCTCCTGCTCCATATTCAGTGTGATTTATGACTGAAGTTGACCTGCTCATTACTGCACGGTTCCAACCGAGTTCACGCACAAGCTCTCTCTCCCTCTCTCTCATTCCCTTGCTGTGATAGGTGTTGAGTTGACTTATTTGCATGATTTGCGATGCGTCTTAACTGATTTTCTCACTGTATATAGATGCATATCAGATGTGGTCTTCCCACGTGTGTGTATACAGAAATTTTGTATATTCGGTATGTGGTTTGGATGTGTGTGAATATATTGTGTGTGTGTGTTTGTGTGTTTTAAATAGAGAGTTTGCTGATATTATGCATGTCACGTCACAGCCAATTAAGCCCCTGCTTACTGGAGCCCCTTTAAGTGTGATATTTCACAGGAGCGCGAGTGTGAAATCTCAGGATTGGATGGAAATTACAGCAACTCTATATTCAGAGACTGAACCAGGCTCCCAACTCCACATCTAAACCAGCCTCTCTGGGTTACCTGCTTAATGAATGTGCTTTAATTCTGGCAGTTTCAGCCAGACCTGCAATTTGTGTTTGAATGGTTACATTCGGGTGAAAGAAAACTGAAAACATCTGTTTGGTTTTCTGTTATTTGGTAAATTAATGATCAGATATCGAAAGACTGGAACAAGGGCGTGATTAAAATTCAAGGAGCGGACTCTATTAAAAACAGAGCCTATTTTAGAGAAGTACAGTCCCCATCTTCCTTATTAAATTAAAGGTATAATAAAAATAAGAACTATTGGCCTGCTCCCACATGTTCCTATCTTTAGTATAATAGTGTTTATAATAAATCCCTCACACCCTGTACATCCTTACTGTATACAGTATCTACATGTCTCTGGGTAGGCCTCTCATGTCTTCATACTTGGCCTTGAATCTGACCCTATGTTTTCATAGCTAGGTGTTTATGATTCTTCCTGGGAGCTATCGTGGGATGTGTTTAAAGCTGTGTATGATTTAAACCTCCACTGGGTTGAAAACGATCCTTAGATGGGCTTATGGCTGAATCGCAGCCTCTCTGGGATTCATGTGTGAACCTGAGTGTGTGATGGAGAGATAACTGCAAAGTGGAACTGACTGTCAGTTTTTATTTTTAGATGGCAAGTTTGTTAACAATCTCCCCTCCGTGTCTCTCACTCTCCCCTATCTGGTTACTCTGTTTTGCAGTCTTAATGTCCCGCAGGAGACATTAGGTGGCAAATAGATGAATGGACTTGAGGCAGTTTATATTACCAGCTTGTATTTTTGGCCCATATGATATGCCCTTCTCTTTTATTTCTTTAGAACACCTATTGTCACAATAACTCAAAACAAGGACTGAGAAATTTCCAAGCAGCTTGAATTACAATGTGCTTTGTCTTTTTATAACAAGGTGAAAATATACCTGTCATATTTTTCTGCTTTTTAATTTGTGGCATACGTGGCAGAAAATAGTGTTATTATAACACATTGTTTTAGATAATTCCACTCATGTGGAAGCTGTATATTTTTCTTGGCTGCAGAGTTATTGTCTAGACATGAAATATCACCCAGCTGTGGCATAAATATGTGTGTCTTTATATGTTTGTGTGTACTCTTTTCCATCTGTGTGTGTGTCTGCATGTGAGTGTATGTGTGTATCTCTGAGTTTACGAGGCGTAACCTTGTCAAATAGGGCTTCATCATGTGCTGATCATCCCCCCCGTGTGTCCCGAGGACAAATGTCTCTTTCTCTTTCTCCCTATCTTTGTAACTTTGTAAGGCCTCTCTGTCTTCACTGTTAATTGGGTTAGGGGGGCTTTTTGGATCTCTCTAACTTCATAAGAGTCAGCCAGGACTGCTGAGGTTCCCGCTGATACTATAGCTGCTTTAATGCAAAGCACCAGACAGGTGATTAAATACTTAAATTTGCTGTGGCGAGCAGGTTCCAAGTGAGACATCAATCTCATGTGAGAAAACTCATGTACTGTAATAGGAAAGTCATATTATTTGGCCTTACAATTTGCTGCTTTTCTTGCACATTTCTGTTTCTGTTACACACCAGCCAACTGCTTCCCCAGACGCATAGGCTGGCAAAGGGACCCGCTCATTGTGTAGATGTCTTTTTTGTTTTTGGTGGTCTTTTCTTTTTCAAAGGTAAGAACTTTGTGAAAATAAAATAAGCCAAATGAGGGTTTCCCTTTTTGACTTACATCTAAGGTGTATTTCCTTTTAAACTCATTTTAGAACATTAGAGGTCAATGACCTTTTGGCCTTTTCATAATAATAATAAACATTGTTCTTAAGATAATCCATAAAGATGCCAATTATCTGTACTTTAGAAATAAAGACCTCTTTGCACTCAGAGCCCACAGAGATACTGTATCTCCTCGTGCTTCCCAGCCCCCATCCCTGCCTTTTATCTTCATTGCAGCTTGTTCTTTGTATGAAAAAAAGAATCTGCATCACCCCAAGCAGAATTTCAGAGAATCGGTTGATACTAATTGATATTCTAAACTTGCCTTTCAACCCCTGAGGCAACCCCGTCTCTATTAAATGATACAGGATAACCAACAAAACTTCTTTTCTTGTCGATCTAAGCAAAAATTTTGAGCGCAACACCATGAAGATTGAGGAGTTCCTGGAGGACGAGCACCAGAGGAGGGAAGATTTAGATTTTCTTTTCTCTTTTATTCTGTTTTCTGTCAGAGGCAGGATATTAGGGGATGATATTCACAACTGCCGCAGGCTCATATGCTTGGCATTGTTAGATGATGTTTCCCTGCTGTTGTAATATTGTAACTGTATTATACCTTGGTCCATATTCGGAAGTGAATGCGTGATATAAAAAGGGCAATCTCCTTTGAAAAGCACTGTGGTGACTTTTCTTTCTCATTATGCCCAACATCAGCCTTGATATTTGGAATACATTACAGACAAAGTGATGACTGCTGACAAAGTGGTGCAACAAGAGAGAAACACATTTGTCACATCTGTGCCTGAGCCAGTTCTCTCACTTGACACTTTGCATTAAAAATGGCTATATGAGCTTCAACTTAGCATGCTGATTACCTGAGTGCATGATTAACCAGCCTTGCTCCTTGCCAAAAAATGTCAGCCATATAAACTCTACTTGCCATTGAATAAACATATAACACACTGTGAGGTGGATTAAAATGACTTTGTCTTTTGTTCCCTCTCTCCTTCCTCCTCCTCAGTACCTCCATCTCTTCCTTCATATGCTTGGCTGGGCCTAAAGCTAACACCGTCTTTCTAGGACTATCCCCAAGACAAGATGTGGGTACGAGTTTCCACCAAGGTCACCCATTCATTTTCCAGCCTGTGACAGTTCTGTGGTACAGATATGGGTCAAAGCTCTCAGAATGTAGCCATACTCCCCCTATTTTCTCCCTGACCCTCCGTTAAAGGGCCTTAGGAGGAGATGTTGTACATATATATAGTCACCATTTCTTCTGAGACGTCTCAGTGGAATTCCAGTATAAATTTAGACTCTCTTGCTCCCCACCAACATTAAGTGCCGAGAGGAATCCGCAATGATCTTTCATTGATTCTGCAGCGCCATATGGAGGCCCATTAAATTGATCGTGGTTGCAGCAACGGGAGCAACAGCACGCCTCATGCTAGTAGATTTCCTCTGTGTCGCCTGTCACCTCTCACAAGTCTGTATTTTATAGGTGAAGGATGCCGCATAGTACCTAGTCTGATTGGTTTTCTCATTATTTGTTAATCGTTTAGCACACAGACAGCTAAGTAATCATTACTTCATTAGGTGTTGTCCCCGCATGGGACCAGTGGGAATAGAAATGAGACCAGCAAGGCAGAGATGTACGTTGGTACCATTTACAGTGCTTGCTATATAGAACAAAAACACTGTTAATACTTTATATGTCTTCATATTGTACTGAAGTTCTCCATCGGACTGACTCATGCATCTTAGCCAAGATTTCTTTATTCTTTCTCTGCGGAGAGTGGTGAATGGTGATAATGTTGGCCCTCAAAACACATACTGTTCTGGTTTTATTCCCAGTGTCTCACTTATAATGAATATACAGTACAATAGCCAGCAGGGACTGTGCCTTTGCCAGCTTGTGAATCGTCCCTTAACAATGAATCATCTTCTTTGTTTAATAACACTATATTATCACTGCTATTGTAACTCATACAGAAACCCCCCACTATCATTCTTCTTCAGTACCTAATAATTCATTGTGATCAGATCTAGATGAGGGTATGCAAATATATCAGGCCCCATATGACATTTTCTTCATAGTATTTCTTTCAAGGTTAGCAATCAAATTAGCTTATGGGGCTGCCAATGCCCTGTGCAATATGTGTCAGGAAATTTGAATTAAACACATATTAAAATATGGATGTGACAAGATAGATACACATTGCTCTCTCCCCTCATAAGAAATATCAACCCGAGACATTTTCACTTTTGGGGAAGTGGGGGGATGTGAAATGATCCATTTGAGAAATCGAAAGTTCTTCAAATATCGTTAAAGATGAATGCATGAATCATTCATAATGTGAGCCTCTCTGAACATGATGGGTGCCTCATCTGTCTCTCTCTCTCTCTCTCTGCCACTAATTCACTTCTTTTTGCCCCCACATTTTCTCTGCCTCAATTTCTGCACACACACTAATGGAAGGCCATCTCATTTCCTCCTATTTTATTTATTTTTTAATGTATTTATTGCTAAGAAAGACTGGAAATAATTTTAGCAGTCAGGGTGACTATTATGCTGGGACTGCAGATAGATGAAGGACAGTTAATGCTACATGGCTGCTCTCTCTCTAGTCCTGAACAGAAACCCTGGTTAAGATCAAGGTTCTGACCCAAACAAAGTTTACCCTGCTTGGCCTTTTGAGTTTGGTGTTTAACCCCCATTGTCCTATTTCTGGAGTGTGTCCTGTTGTTCACGTTGCTGATTACACAATGTAACAGCTTTAAGGTGACACCTCCTGGGACATCGCTGTTTATGAGCCTCCTCCACATGATGGATAGTGCCTTCCACAGTATTAACAGGTCACTCACATTATCTGCACAAGGGAACTGGGATGACCTGCAAACAAAAGCAATATTATTTAATTGCTGTTGCAAATTTTCAGACTTTCTTAATTGGTGTGTCTTATGACTCACTTTTTTAATTATTTATTCTATTTACCACTAAATTGTTGGTTTTCTCGCTTATTTTTTTCTTGTATGCCAGTTGTTTATGGTTGTCAAGTCTCTCTTGATAAAGATCTCAACAAGACAACCTGATTAAACGCCCAATGAGCCATTTGAACAATTAAATAACAGCAGTAAGATGGCAGGGATTGACATTTCTTGACTTCCTTCTTGCCTCTCTTCTTGCCTCTCTTAACATTTACAAAAATATGGCTGCAGTCAGCATACAGTATTTATCCAATAGTATTTGTTTTTCAATATGTATTAAAAACAAAACTAACACATTAAGACATTGAAATTTGAGCTTAGATTATTTAGCTAGAAATAATGTCAATAGCAAGTATTATTTTCATGCACAGATTTTTTATTTATTTGTTTCGTCGCCTCAATCAGCAGTGATAGCTGAACATTGGCACTAGCTCCACCATGCGAGCCACCAGGACACCCAGATTCTGTGCAATTTTCTGAGTATCCGACAAAACTCCCAAATAATTCACCACATGTAATTGAAAGCAAAAAACAGGAGGAAATTAATAAGTAATCTTTTATTATTTATATTTTATTAAAACTTTTGGTACCACCTTAAAGTAGCCATTAAAAAGTCCTAACCGGAGTGTGCCCCCAGGTCTGGTTTGATTTTAGATTTTGCCCCTTACTGGCAATGTCAGTGTGTGTAGGGTGGCTGGTTTTGTGTGCGGTGTGTGTGTGTGGCGTAGCTGCTGTGTGGTGGTGTGTGTGCTGGGTGTGGGTGAGATCAGACGGAGGAGCGAGGAACGAGGGAGAGACCGCGGGGGAAGCGAAGCGACGGGAGAGGCCGGAGAGAGAGAGAGAGAGAGTGGTGTAAAAATGACATGTCAGTACAGCCAATGAGGCAGACAGAAAGCGACAAAAATGAGAAAATGACATCTCTCGCTGAAATAGAGTCTGTAATAGTCATGTTGGGAATCCTCTGGAGGTTTCTGGAGTAAAAGCGCAGAAAGCTCCAAGATGGACTGCTATGTTCCAGTTTTATGAGCAGCACTGACTGAGGAGAAATATTGCTGTAAATGCATGCAAAGGTTTAACTGCCACTGTCCATATCCGCCAAAGTCACTCTTATTTTTCCTTTGAGAAGAACTAATGGTGACCCTTGTATTTGTTTGTCATTCTCTGAAGAAGTCATGATGTGGAAAAATCCTCCCGGGATCATCTGTGTTATGTGCAATGAGACAGTAAGTTTTCTGCAACAGATCAAAAATATTCAGAGGATTTGTCCCGTGCTCTCTGTATCATCCCCAGATCTCCCGAGAGGTCATGTGCACTGCGCCCGATCTGTGTTGCATGTTTCAGTATATGTATAGACTTAATCCGTTTTATCCATATGTTGTAAGGCAACAGCATGAAACTATATATATATTGTCCTCACAATCTGTTTCACCTTATTTCTTATGGGTGACAAACACAGAGCACAATGAAAAATAACATTGACTTACACTGATATAAATGAGATTACACATGCAATATTTATTGTATCTCTCAAAGCTTATCCTGGCGTACTACCGTATAGCACCGGTCATTCTCTCTGAAGGTATTTCACTTAAGGATACAACACTTGCGTGATATTTTAACCTTGATAACATTTTAATGTGTGAGCGGAGTTAACGTATCATGTGTCATCAATAATCAAACACGAAAACAACTCTCTGGTGTGCAAGTTAATTCAGGCTCTGCCTTCATTTTCTCTCCATCTTTAAATCTATTAATGTAAATGATGTATGATGTAAGAAGGTCACAAACAGTTCAGAGATCAGTATCAACAGGATCTATAAAAACACATCTTCCATTGCAGTGGATAGTGTTTTCCACATCTGTGTAGTTTGACATGACAAAATCAGCAGATACTGTTACGTTGAGGGTCGGAAGTTTTGTTTGTTTGTTGTGTTTGTTGTGTTTATTTGTGTGTGTGTGCTTCCTCCATCACCAGAAGGCAGGAGGTTTATTAGAGCAGCTGGAGTCTGAACGCCCTCTGATGTGGCACTAAACTTTAAATTATAGACTTTCGTGTCTACATAAACTCTGTGTGTGTGTGTCTTGGTGGGGTCTACATGTTAGGGTAGTGGATGAAGCACATTTGAGCACTAACCTACATATGTGTGCTATTACACTATAATCTGTATCTGCATTTGTGAAACTCTGGCCTGTGCAAGTGTATTTGAGTGTGTGTGTGTGT